>NC_140453.1:39562546-40015165 GCF_963576455.1 Neolamprologus multifasciatus | reverse complement strand
AAACCACAGGAATTACCCGGTACAAAAACAGGATGTTGTAGCGTTAGGGGACATGTGGATATACATCTGCAGGTTCGACTCACTCTGGCAAATTTCTTTTTATTGTCCCATAAGAAATATTTATGAACTTTTTAACCCTCTGAGGTCTGAATCATTACCAGCGATGGCTCCAACACAAAACCTAGTGTTGCCATTTTTGTTGTTGCACTTAACCATCTTAGATAGTTAAGTGCATGCTGATGCTTTGTGTTACAATAATTGTGAGGTCTGCATTTATTTGAGTGCTCATTAAAGTCTGGCAAAAAACATGAACCTTCTTAACACATTGTTTGCACAGGGGAGAAGCAGATCCGCACAAATACTTGGTAATGTCAGTGCCAACACTCCAGACTCAAGACATCTTGAATCTATACATGTCTGTGAGTGTGTCTCCTTTGCCTGTCTCCACAGTCATTCATCCAATGGACTTTAGTCTGCAGCTGTACTGCCCAAGTAAGTGCACTTTCATCCTGAATTGATGTCTGTTTGCGTAACTCTGTGGCTTTGCATACAGAGAGACTGAGAATTCAACCATAAAGGAGGCTGCAGGGGATTCCATGCAGAATTGACTCTACTGGTTCAGTGGAGATGTAGCTGATGGATGTTTTTGACTCATGATTGTGTCAGTTTTCTGTGTAATTAGTACTAAATTAAATTTTAATTAATCACAACCACCTAACTGGGCAATAATTGGTTTTCACATTAAAACAGTGGGCCAGTTAAAATAAAATATTACTGTGTTTATATAAATTACACTGAAGGTACGTTGTCTTGCACAACGTGCTGTCCCTCTCCTAATATCTCTCTCTTTTTTTTTTAGCTTCTAAGCTTATTTCTTTCCCAAAAAGGCAAAGTAACGAATAAACTGAAAGGGAAAAAAAACATAAAAGTCCATCTTAGGTGTCAGATGTCACAGCCCCACAGTTTCTGCTTGCAGACAAAGAGCCAAAGAGGATGAACAACTCCAGGTTCAAACAACATTCTATTGATCAGTGATTCATCTTTAACACAGAGCAGTGTGGAATCCTTCATAGGCTTTTCTGCAATACATGTCTCTAGCAGGAGTACATTATATTATCCACTACTCTGTATCTGCATCTTTAGTATCAACTGGCAGGTTGTCTCTATATCTTGTATGCTGGACAGTTCCCACAGGACACAGCTGATAGGAAGCTTGATAAGATAAAAAAATGTTATGATAAATCCATCAACCGTGAAAGCAAAGAAATTAAAGACTGCCATCTGGTGGTGAGGATGAAAATTAACCTGGGGTAAAAGGTTTAAAGCAATAATGAACATTTGCTTCGTTGGACAGCTAGGCTGCTTTCCACATGTTCAAATTTGTCTTTAGGATAAAACTGTATAAATAGCTGCTTCTGGATTCTTCCTGATTTAAACAGAACCGGTATCAAGAGGGAGCCCCACTGAAAGAAATCACAGGAAAATGTATTTTTTTCTTTTTTTTAGAAATGAGGATATATTTGAACTTTTTCTCCCACCAAGTCTCTTATGTTAATTTGACCATTATATTGATCAAAATTTCAATTTAGCTTTACCCATGGGTCCAGACTTTGCATAAAGAGGTGGGTGTCAGGATAACCCTACTCTGAAACTTATCATTAGCATGCTAACTCTATGATGTGATGACCCAGCCCTATGGAATCATGTTAACAATGCATTAAAATTTAGTTTAAGGTCCTCAATGAGAAATTAGTAATTTATTGGTTTAAAATTGACAAAAAACCTTATAAGTATATTCGAGTGTGTGTGTGTACTGTCAACATATAGAAATAACTGTATAAAGATTTAAATATCATGTCACATTTGATCTCTGACCTCTCCTACATTTATCCTTCAAGCTCAGGTCCTCTACCAGAGGCCTAGGAGCTTGAGGGTCCTGTGCAGTATCTTTGCTGTTCCTAGGGCCGCACTGTTCTGGCCAGAGATGTTGGATGTTGTTCCTGGGATCTGCTGAAGCCACTTGTCTATATATGCCTTTAGCTTGGGGGTCACTGCACAGAGTGCCCCTCCACATCTTCTCGAGTTCTTCTCCCGCTCGTGTTTGTTCTTCCTGATGTTACTGTCACTCAGTATAGCTACATCTGTCACTACGGCCGCCTTCCTTTGCTTGTCGATTCCTCTACTTGTTCGTTAGCCATCACCATTTTGTCCATCTGTATCTGGAAGTCTCACAGGATCTTAGCTCGGTCATTCTTGACCACCCTAGGGGACGTCTCACATTGTGACCTCAGGATCCTGTATACTTAATGAGAAGGTGTGTCCAAATTTTTGGCTGGTATATAATCACCTTTTATGACTAATCACTGACTTTCCATCCATCCATCCATCCATTTTCTTCTTCCCCGCTTATCCGGGGTCGGTTCGCGGGGGCAGCAGCCCAAGCAGAGAAGCCCTCCTCTCCCCAGCCACCTCCTCCAGCTTATCCGGGGGAACACCAAGACATTCCCAGGCCAGCCGAGAGATATAATCTCTCCAGCAGGTCCTGGGTCTGCCCCGAGGTCTCCTCCCGGTGGAACATGCCCGGAAAACCTCGCCCAGGAGGTGCCCAGGGGGCATGCTTGTCAGATGCTCAAACCACCTCAACTGGCTCTACACTGAGCCCCTCCCGAATGGCCGAGCTTCTCACCCTATCTCTAAGGGAGAGACCAGCTACCCTTCGGAGGAAACCCATTTCCACCGCTTGTATTCGCGATCTCGTTCTTTCGGTCACTACCCACAGCTCGTGGCCATAGGTGAGGGTAGGGACGTAGATTGACCAGTAAATTCAGAGCTTCGCTTTTACACTCAGCTCTCTCTTCACCACAACAGACCGGTACAGCATCCGCATCACTGCAGCCGCTACACCAATCCAGGGGCTCTGCCACCAAGGTGTTGTTTAACTGCCTCTGTGACCTCGCCCCCAGAGATTGGCAGATCATCACCTTCATCCCCAGACTCTGCTTTCGCCACGGAAGATGTGACAGTGGGATTGAGGAGGTCCTCGAAGTATTCCTTCCACCGCCTGACGATTTTCTCAGTCGAAGTCAGCAACACTCCACCCGCACTATACACAGTGCAGGTAGAACACTGCTTTCCCCTCCTGAGTCACCTGACGGTTTGCCAGAATCTCTTCGAAGCAGTCCGAAAGTCTTTTTCCATGGCCTCTCCGAACTCCTCCCACACCCGAGTTTTTGCTTCCGCCACCGCATGCGCTGCATTCCGCTTGGTCTGACGGTACCTATCAGCTGCCTCGGGAGTCCCACAGGCTAACCAAGCCTGGTAGGACTCCTTCTTCAGCTTGGTGGCTCCCCTCACCTCAGGTGTCCACCACTTGGTTCGAGGGTTACCACCACGACAGGCACCAACTACCGTGCGGCCGCAGCTCTGTGCAGTGGATTCGGCAATGGAGGTGCTGAACATGGTCCATTTGGACTCAATGTCCTCAGTCTCCCTCGGAATGCTGTTGAAGCTCTGCCGGAGATGTGCGTTGAAGATCTCGCGGACCGGGGCCTCTGCTAGATGTTCCCAGCACACCCTCACTGTACGTTTGGGTGCGCCAGGTCTGTCCAGCATCCTCCCTCACCACCTGATCCAACTCAACACCAGGTGGTGTTCAGTTGACAGCTCAGCCCCTCTCTTTACTCGAGTGTCCAAAACATATGGCCTCAGGTCTGGTGATACGATTACAAAATCAATCATCGACCTGTGGCCTAGAATGTCCTGGTGCCACGTGCCCCTGCGCGTTCAACTCTTTCTGTACAGCGTTATATTTGTGCCACTAAACCAACCAATCACAGACTTCGATGTAAAAATTCTGATGGTCTGGTCTCCAATCAGCTCGCTAGCTACTGTAGCCAAACCCAGGCAAATATTCCAGAATGCATTTCGTCCAAAACTCAAACGAGTCTTGTGTATTCTTTGTCCACCTGTTGACATTTTCATAGTAAATGAATGGAAAGACATTTGATGTTCTGACATTTATTATGAACAAAGTGATGCCCAGACAAGAGCCTCAAAAGATTACCTTTGAGAAATCAGCGATACAAAGCAAACCATTCTGCATACCAGTTTTGAAAAACAGCAAATATCATGGTAGACGATTGTGGCGGGCATGGTTTGTGGTGCAGCTGTGGGGAAGGCTGACACACCTGAGCTGCATCAGCTCGTGACGCCTTCCCTGCCTATAAGAGCAAACAAGGTCCTGAATGTTGTTGTTGTCGTTGTTGTGTAGATGTGGCTGCAAGCTGGAAAGCTGCAGCCAGGAGTGTTCGAACAAGCAACCTGGAATAAAAATGTTAAAAAGCATTGAATTGTGGTCTGTTCCATCCTTACTGCCACATTGGTGCCGAAAAGGTGGCCGAGCTGGTCACACAGAGGCAGCACAGAGACCACATCGAGCGCAGGATGCAGGTGATTGAGAATCTGGAAACTCGGATTCGGTCCTGGCCGACACTGCCGCCACCCCCCGGGCGTTCCCCACCAGCGTGTTCCAGCACCCATGCGGATGGCTTGGGGATAGAAGCCCGTCTTGAGTCTCTCTGTCCTTGCCTGGATGGTGCGGAACCTTCTGCCGGATTGCAGAAGTTTTAACACTATTGTGTTAAACGCTGTACTATAATCAACAAACAGCAGTCTCATATAGTTGATTGATTGATTGATCATACTTTATTCATCCCAAGGGAAATTGGATTAAGGCTGCCAGCCGTGCCAGCGCCTTCTTACCCTTCCGACCATACATACATTACACAAACATCACATGGGGAGGACAGGTCAGAGGGGTATAACATGGAAAAATCACAACATGAGCAAAGATAAGGAGAAAAAAATAACTCCCCCCCCCCCCCCCCCCCCCCCCCCCCCCCCCCCCCCCCAGACCGAGCTCCAACAGGGAGATCAGTTTAAGAACAGAAAAGACACCTCTGCACATAGCACATGAAAAAACTTGTAATACACCAAAGAAAACACATGACAAGCAACAGGGATGGGTAAAGGGTGAGAGACAGCCAGTGTAGACAGTGCATCCAGGCCTGCAGCATAAGCGCTGGTCTCCTTGATCCACCGTCAGTATCGGAGAGGAATAAGCATCGAAGGCGTTTGGAGGGGGAGGGGGGATAAGTGTACATCTGCATGTGTGTATATATGCTAAGTAAACAGTCTTCCAGCCAACCCAGGTGGCCTTGCATTGAATGGGAAGAACAGTCTAAACACAGGGTGTATCAGGGTGTTGTTGTTCAGCTCCAGCCTTGAGACCGCAGCTGGCGCCGAAGGGGTATCCACATGAAGTGATGGTGGTTTTTACTTTAGTGCGAACAACTCATATGAATTTCAAAGCTGTTCTAACAGTCCGACACTGGTCTCTCAATCTCCCCTTGGAGAGCCGTGAGCTTCTCCATCATGTTATCAAACTTACACTCCGTGATGTTGTCATTCTTGTGCTCAGACACAAGAGAGAGACAGTTAAAATAAAGTTGGTTATTTCATGTTTTGTGATAGATTTCATGCTTAATTTAGTTCATTTATTTACAAGATAAGATGATAAAAGTGTAACATTAATTAAAAAACATGTCTAAAATATGCGATTACAAAATATGGCTTTGTTAAATATGTAAAGTGCTGTAAAGTTTGTATGAGGTAAAGTTTGTAATTGTCACATGACCAGAGTTTGGTTGAGAGCGCAACCATGGCATTGTGGAGCTAGCATGGCTACATGGCTACAGATGCATCTACAGCCTGAATGTTAATGTTATTCTGCATGTGGTCCAAGAGGCGCACACGGTATGGTTTCATGTATATTGTTTGTATAATGTTGCATACGTGTTCTACACTGGTAATGAGAGGACATTTTTGTGATATCCATTATTGTGCATTTTTTCTGTTCTGCTTGCACAAGACTGTTTGTGGACACTGATATGAGAGACTGATAAGCTCAAAACATTTATGTTTGTAAACTTTGTGTTTCTTCAGTTTTCACGGTGTCTGAAGACAATAAGAGTGAGAGAGAGAGAGAGAGAACTAAATTTCCGAAGACATCAGTATGATGCGTGGCCATTCTTTGTTGGACCCCTGTAGTTACACAGCTGATTCTGAGAACTCACGACCTGGGTCCTCCAATTCTTCATTCTTGACCCTTGGCTAATCTCCTCACAGGTCACAGTGTGATCTGTCGCCAAGAGGCAACCCTTGAGGGGGGAATCTGTCATGAGTATCATGAGTGCCCCATGGCAGGGTGTGAGGAATGGGGATGCTCCTGAGCCAGTCGTTTGCCAGATCTCTCCTTCTGGGGGTAGTCCTCTACCTTCCGGTCTTACCTGTCCCTGCCCTCCCCTCTCCCTCATACAACACCTTACTCACACACTAAGGGTCCCCCATATGAGGGCTCCCTTCTTGTCCTGCTGGCATGGGCACGCACATGTCACTGAGATGTGTGGCCTCACGTCTTTAGTACTCATAGAAGCTGCGGACGGCGTGGTTGTCCTGGTTCTCTGTGTGCCTAACCCTGACCCTTACCCTAATCCTAACCATAACCAGATTGCAAACCCTGACACTAAAACCACATTTTGAGACTCAAAAATGCCTTCAAACTCGTGGGGACCAGGATTTTGGTCCCCACAACTATAGTAAATTCCAATTTTTGGTCACCACAAAGATGTTAACACACACTATAGGAAGATTGTTGATTTTTGTATCTGTATTTTTTGTGTGTGTTTCGGGTGTTTTTAAGTGTGTTTGCTTTGTTTTGACTCTTACAGGTCAAGTTGAGGCAGCAGTTGTCGATACGTTGTGCGTTTCTATTTGTTTTCCCCATTTCTAGATTTTTATTTAAAAAACGTTTAAAAAAATCAAATAAAACTAATAATAAATAAAAAAAGATCACTTTCACATAGTTTGTGTTAAGGCCAGGAGGCTAGGACGTGTGACTCAACGTGCCCAGTCTTTGTAATCAAATTGTAATCAAAATATTGACGTTCTTATAGGTTTTAGCTTTTAAGTTCATCAACTTCAAAAACTAAAGGATCTTGGCAGCATTTTTTTTTTTTCAAACTTTTACTAACTTCTTTGGGTTTACAGTGCTGTGGGAGTCTGTGGGTACTGTCATTTTCAGAATTTTTGGAAGGAATCTCAGAAGAAAGGTTTGTCTTTTAAAAAAGGATTTGCTTTTGGCAGTTGAAATTACAAGTTTACACAGCTTACACAGCACTGTGGACCTGTATGTGAACCTGCAGCATGTTTCACAAAAAGGATGACCCTCAAGTGGGCTGTACAACATTATATAGTGAGACAAAAACAGATTATAACAGCTATCTTCTTATCGCACAGACGTGGTAGTCTTGGTGTCTGCTCCGAAGGATCCTCGTATCTCCATGACCTCATCTGGTATTCGCTCCCTCCTCTGTAAGAGACAGAAAAGCGAAACACCTCTCTGCCTAGCCTTGTTAATCTTATGTTATTATCCATTGTTCTTCTAGTGATTCAAAGTTGGTTTAGAATATCATATTCGGAACTCTCTGACCCAGAGACTTATTCTAATTATTATCTATGTGTGTAAGCGTGTTTGCAATTACCCCTCTGCACTCTAAGTCATTTCTTACAATATATCAGTCCGGACAGTCATGCTGAACGAAGCTTATAACCTTCAGAAGACTGAGTGCCAACTCATTATGAGCACATTTGCAGTAAATGTATGAAAATGATTATAACCACTTATTTTAGTAAGAGAAATCAAACATTTTCAACCCTAACAGTACACAAGGTATCTGTCATGGCCAGGGTATTTTCTGTTTCTTGCTCTTTGTGTATTTTTTTTCTCAAGTTGGCAACGGTGGACATGTCTTTGGTTTGGTCGCATTTCGACACTTATCCTTGCATCTGATATGCAGTCTGTGGTTGAACTGTATTTAACTGTAGTGTGCACAACAGTTCACCCCTCTGGTGGTAATCAGACTCTTCCATTAGCAGGTATCCACAATCATAGCTTACTGTGTGAAGAAATGTTGGTTCATAGAAAGTAGCACAAAAGTTTAAAAATAAATTTTAAAAAAGCTGCTTACATATCATCTAAGATATACAGAAGATGGACCAGCAGCAGCAGGGTGTGTGATATTGAAACAGTAATTCTGCTTTATTCTGCTGGCTTGAGGGGCCTTGGGGCAAATTGATTAACTCATTATCACAACATTGGTCTGTTCAGATCAGTGAAACAGCCAGCATATACCCAGCATAGGGTGCCTCGGTCCTGGTTATTGCTGTGACCATATATTATTAAAGGAGAGACTTGAATGGTATTGAACTGGCTTAAATGAATATAAAGCTGATCATTTAAAACGAATTACAATGAGCTACAATTACAGGCAGAGACAAAGAGCCTCTTTGGGCTAAGCAAAACTGCAAGTAGGTCAATAATGCTGACAAATTTCCCGATTAATGAGCTAAAAATGTAATTACTTTATATTCTAGTATCTAAAAACATATACAAAACACCCCATTTATATCAGTCTATATGTATCTATAACTATTTTTCTAGTTTTCCTTTTGTCTAATAATTAACTAAAAATACAAGTGCATGGAGGTAGCGAGAAAGTGGGTGGACATTACAAAAGCATACAAAAAGAACAATTACACAATATTTATATTATCATTTGTGTATTACTGATTTGATGATATTATATTATATCAGTGTTTCATTTTTAATTAAAGTTATTTCGAATACACATAATATTATGTTTTTTGTTAATTGTTTTGGGAAACAATATTTGTAAATAACTCAAATAGATAAAATACAATTAACTACTGTGTGGTCAAATCTACTCAAAGAGCATATAGAGTTTTGTGTTTCATAATGACTCAGTGGCTTCTATTTTTTTTTATATTATTGCTGTTGTTCTGAAAACAGTATTTGTTATATATAATGAATATGGAAAAACTCCTTGAATGTGTGAACATATTAAAAAAAAAAAAGCCAAATTGTTGAGGTACCCCTGAGCAAGCTACCGTCTCTGCACACTGCTCCCCTAGTGCTGGATTGGTGGCTGCCCACTGCTTCACTGAGTGAATGGGTTAAATGCAGAGGGCTCATTTCCTATGAGATTAATAAAGTATACGTCATTATTAATATGAATTGAACTCTGAATTGTTAAATATCAAAATTCTAATTTCTGTGTTTACAGATTATTTTTATATGGTAAATGGACTAGTACTCAGAAAGGCTCTATCCTTTGAAGCCCTATTCACCCAACCACACATACATTTAGCACTTTTTTCTGTATCTGTGTGTTGTCTAACATTTACACACACTCATACTATTGTGGAGTCATTGAGCAAAACTCATGGTTTATTATGTTGTTCAAAGATACTTCCATTAAAAAGACTGGAGTAGCTGCGGAATCAGTCCAAATTTTCACAACACTTATGAGAGTAAAAAGAGAAAGAAACATGGATGTGCCCTTTGGGAAGATGTTTTGACCATTTTCTAATCTGATTACAACAAGAAGAACATCTGGGGTGGCTGTGGCTCAGGTGGTAGAGCAGATCACCTACTAATTGGAAGGTTGGTGGTTCGATCCTTGGCTTTCCTGGTCTGCATGTCAAATATCCTTGGGCAACATACTAACCCACGTGAGTGTGTATGAAGTGTTAGTTGTGTTTAGACGTAGATGGGTGAATGAGGCATGTTGTATACAGTGCTTTGAGTATTCTGGGAGAGTAGAAAAGCGCTATATAAGAATCAGATCATTTACCATCTGTACAGCAACAGAAGACCACACTGGGTGACACTCCTCTCAACTAAGGAGTCAGATTTGGTGTAAAGAATACAAAAGCGTGGATCCATTCTGCCTTATCATTACTTCAGGCTACTGGTGGTAGTGTAGCATTTAAACACCTCAGCCTACTTACATGCCATCTCACAAAGGTCAGATCATCTCAAACTGGTTTCATGAATATAACAATACTGTACTCAAATAACCTTCACAGCTCAGGTGACAGTCACCTGAGCTCAATCCAATGGAGCCCCTTTTGAATTTGGCAGAATTTGCATCATGGATGTAGCAGCTCACAATCTGCAATGACTGCATGATGTTATCAGGTCCAAAATATTTCTCCTGAATATTCAATTTTATTTATTTTAGCGCCAAATCACAACAAAAGTCGCCTCAACGCGCTTTATATTGTACAGTAAATACAGAGAAAAACCCAACAATCATATGAACCCCTATAAGCAAGCACTTTGGCGACAGTGGGAAGGAAAAACTCCCTTTTAACAGGAAGAAACCTCCAGCAGAACCAGGCTCAGGGAGGGGCGGCCATCTGCTGCGACTGGTTGGGGTGAGAGAAGGAAAACAGGATGAAAGACATGCTGTGGAAGAGAGACAGAGATTAATAACAGATATGATTCAATACAGAGAGGTCTGTTAATACATAGTGAGTGAGAAAGGTGACTGGAAAGGAAAAACTCAATGCATCATGGGAATCCCCGGCAGCCTACGTCTATTGCAGCATAACTAAGGGAGGATTCAGGGTCACCTGGTCCAGCCCTAACTATATGCTTTAGCAAAAAGGAAAATTTTAAGCCTAATCTTGAAGGTAGAGAAAGTGTCTCCCGAATCCAAACTGGAAGCTGGTTCCACAGAAAACTGAAGGTTCTCCCTCCTATTCTACTTTTAAATACCCTAGGACAGGGGTCAGCAACCTTTAAGACCCAAAGAGCCATTTGGACCCGGTTTCCATGCAAAAGAAAACTCTGGGAGCCGCAAATCCTTTTTGACATCTAAAATGAAGATAACACTGTATATATTATTTGTTACCTTTATGCTTTGTGTGAACAACTAAGGTGTGTTGCTTATGAAATCCATGAAGTGCTACAGAGAAAATTACATTTTATTTATGTAATTAACACATTTTGAACTCTTAAAGAAATATAACAAAAGGACAGACACCAACCTGAACTAAAATGATCCATGTAGCAAACAGAAACTGTTGTGAGCCGCCACCCTTATATCGCCTTTGGGCTTTTGGAGCCTTGACCTGACTTTTAAAAATAATTGGAAAAAAAGCACTATGCTGCTAAAAAATGAAAAACAGATATTTGCAAAATTCTGCCTAAATATGTATTTTACCAGGTTAATGTGTGTGGCGGGGCGTCGTCTGCAGTGCCGCTGCAGGTGAGGCGGATGCACCTGAGCGGCACCCACCTAACGTCTGTGCCATCTACGCTGTTATTGGTATATGTCTGGCTGTGAGCTGAAAAGCTACAGCCGGCTGTATGCATACAGCAACCGTGTGTGAAAAGTGGTCACTAAAGAGATGCTGAAAAGCATGTTCATGCAAACATCGTAGGGTCTGCTGTGATATGTTTACAATGGGACTTCTGCTCCTGAACCTCTGCGCATATCCCATATGCGCACATCGTCTGCAAATCGGGGCTGTACAAAGTCACTTTCATCTTTACGCAGGACTGTAAGCTGTCATCTGTGAGGCGTGAGCGGTGTTTGTTTTTAACATAGTTCACGTTGGAGAATAGCTGCTGACATAATGTGGATCCGAAGATCCATAATTGGCCTACCGGGGGTTGAAAGTCTCAATAAATGCACGGCGTTTCGGCGGGTATACCAGCTTCTGCGAGTGTGACGCTTATTTTGAGCGATGAAAAAATAATAAAATATAATTTTATTTTTATATTTCAATATCACAATCTTCCAATTTAGAACTACAAGTTTAAAAAAAAAAAGAACTAACATAAATAAAATACACTTCAGCTAAATACTTCTAATTTATTTTCCCAAACCACGCGGAGCCGCACTATAAGGACTAAAGAGCCGCATGCGGCTCCGGAGCCGCAGGTTGCCGACCCCTGCCCTAGGAACAACAAGTAGGCCTGCAGTGCGAGAGCAAAGTGCTCTAATAGGGTGATATGGTACTACAAGGTCATTAAGATAAGATGGGGCCTGATTATTTAAGACCTTGTATGTGAGGAGCAGGATTTTGAATTCAATTCTGGATTTAACAGGAAGCCAGTGAAGGGAAGCCAATACAGGAGAAATATGCTCTCTCTTTCTAGTCCCTGTCAGGACTCTTGCTGCAGCATTTTGGATTAAGTAAAGGCTTTTCAGCGAGTTTTTTGGACATCCTGATAATAATGAATTGCAGTAGTCCAGCCTGGAAGGAATAAATGCATGAACTAGTTTTTCAGCGTCACTCTGAGACAGGATATTTCTAATTTTAGAGATGTTGCGCAAATGGAAGAAAGCAGTCTTACATATTTGTTTAATATGTGCGTTGAAGGACATATCCTGGTCAAAAATGACTTCAAGTTTCCTCACAGTGTTACTGGAGGCCAAGGTAATGCCAGAGTAAGAATCTGGTTAGATACCATATTTCTAAGCTTTTCAGGGCCGAGTACAATAACCTCAGTTTTATCTGAATTAAAAAGCAGAAAGTTAGCGGCCATCCAAGTCTTTATGTCTTTAAGGCATTCCTGCAGTTTAACTAATTGGTGTGTGTTATCTGGCTTCATGGATAGATAGAGCTGGGTGTCATCTGCATAGCAGTGAAAATGTATGCTATGTCTTCTAATGATACTGCCTTGGGGAAACATCTTCGGTGCTAGGACCAAACAGAATTGGTCCTAGCACTGAACCCTGTGGAACACCATAACTGCCCTTAGTGTGTGAAGAGGACTCTCCATTTACATGTCCTTGTATGATGAACACAGACTGCTCGTGAGGTGAAAGTGTTTCTGTCGGGTGGTTGTCTTGGGAATGTACTTACTGTAGTGTCTCTTGTTTCCAGGAGGATTGCGGAAACATGTGGAGAGAGCTGGGCACTAATGTACATAGACACTGAAGGAGGCGGAACATTCACCACAGAGGAAAATCACTGCACAGGAATTGAGAACTGACACACAGAGAAACATATGCACTGTGGATTACTGGCACCTTTGTTGTAATTTTAGCTGTAAATGCATTGTGTTCATACAGAAAGTCATGCATTTGGGTCCTGCTTGTGCCAAACCTGACAGTAAAGTGCATCTAACAAAGCAGTCAGTGAGTGTTAAGTGCTAGATCAGGTGCTAGACCAGCTACATTCTTACTCTGAATGGCATTACTTTGGCCTCCAGTAACACTGTGAGGAACCTTGGAGTCATTTTTGTCCAAGATATGTCCTTCAGTGCACATATTAAACAATGTAGGACTCCTTTCTTACACTTGCGCAATATCTCTAAAATTAGAAATATCCTGTCTCGGAGTGAACCAGCTTCCAGTTTGGATTCGGGAGACAGACACTATCTCTACTTTCAAGATTAGGCTTAAAACTTTCCTTTTTGCTAAAGCATATAGTTAGGGCTGGACCAGGTGACCCTGAATCCTCCCTTAGTTATACTGTAATAATGGCCATGATACATTGAGTATTTCTTCTTCAGTCACCTTTCTCACTCACTATGTGTTAATAGACCTCTCTGCACTGAATCATACTTGTTATTAATCTCTGGCTCTCTTCTACAGCATGTCTTTTATCCTGTCTTCCTACCCTTACCCCTACTTTTCCCAGAGGTTTCTAATTCTAATTCAATAAATTGAATAAATCAGTCAATCATGTCAGCTGTTATAAACTGTTTCCTTTTATTGAAAGCATTTACTCATTAGATTTATTCATTTTTTATCAATGCAATGGTAAAGGTTTTATTCTCTGACCAGGGCACCATCAATGAAAGGTTTTGCACTCATCCAGTTGTTTCACTCCTTCCTCAATATCGTCTTCTTTGTCCAGCAGTCTCGTTTTTCCTTTAAATAGTGAACAGACTGCAGAGGAAACAAAAAAAGAGATGGTGGATTCCTGTGGCTTAGCTTTTCTGTACAAAATAGCTGCATTCAGAATATATAATACATGAGTTTTCAACTCACTGTGTCTTCACAGAAGGTTTGAGAGTAATGATGGTATGTGTCCTTGTCTTTAAAAAAAAAAAAAAGAATAAATACTATCAGTTATCAAAGAAAAGTGGAGATTTTGAAATAGTGAGATATGTAAAATTTGCCTTTCCCCCCAGTAGGAACAGAAATGGCTCCATCTGCTGGTAAAACATCTCATTCATCTCAATGCAAGCAGAAAAATGCAATATGGTTCCGAATTTGTAAGGCTGATAAAGCTTCTCCTGAGTGCAATGTATCTCCCACTACAGCCAACAGTGGCATTGAAGATAGTGAAGTACTAGAAAAGAAAACTGTCAAAATTTGGCTCAGCTACAAATAATCAGTCAAAAAAAGAAAAGCAAACAAATAAATAACAATGACGAGTGTGTTTCATATACAAATTACTCAAACTGAAAATGTGAGAAGTCTGTGATGGTAGCCAGGAAAAATCTAATTCAGCATAAAGCATCTTATCCACTTGCAGTGCTAATTAACCACATACATCTGTCCGAAACCGTTTTATTGTATTTTCGTACCATATTAACATTTAATGTATTAAACACTTTCTTAAATACAAACAGGGTGTGTACCCTGTGTTAGCTGGGATGAGCTCCAGCCCCCTGGTGACTCTGATAAGGATAAGCAGAAGAGAATGGATGGATAGAAATATGCAACCTAAACTAAGGTATAAAATAAAATGCTCTTTACTCTAGTTTTATTTTGGGATGCTTTCTTACATTAAACGAGTTCTGAGAGTGTTTTATCTGCTCAGTGAAGTAGGTTTGGTGTGTGTTCATGTGAATGTGTATCTGTATCTGTATTTGAATGTGTGTTTAAGCGTGCTAGTGAATGAGTGACAGCATGTCATTGTAAGCCTTTAAAAGCGCATGTGGGTTTTACTGGCCTATGTGTATTTTTATTGGCCTGCAAAAAAGCTTTTATTTTAAGATTTTCAATAATTAATATGATTTAATGTGTTTTTATATTATTTTACTTTAAATCTAAAAAATAGGGTTACAAAAGCGTTTAAATAAATGTGATCTACTACACCCCATGCCCCCCTTTAGACTCAGCCCTGGTTATTGTGCTTGCAGGTATCACTGCAATTAAAAGCTGTCACCTTCAGCAAGCTGCCTAATTTTAGCACTGTATCAGACTTCACGTACCCGGGTATTTTTGAAAACGCAGATTTTTCTATGCGTTTGCACCTTTCGTCCACACGTAAATGGCATTTTTGGTCACTGAAAACTGAGATTTCTAAAAACTCCGGCCAGGGTGGATATTTTCTAAAACTCCGTTTTTGCATTTAACGTGTGGACGAGAAAAACTGAGAAAACGGAGAAAACGCAGCGTCAAAGATGTGCGCATTTTTTGACGTCACAGTGTGCACCATGTTATTGTTTCGGTGAAAAGAATTTCTACAATACTGTTACAGTTAATTGTACTCTCTGCAGTGTTTAAATGCTTACATACACACACAGTTACTGTCCCTCCACACATATGACTCGGTTCTGCTTCTATGCCCCATCTTTGGCTGTATCCCAATTCAGGGTCTGCAGCCTTAAAGGCTGCATTTTAAGGCCGATTACGTCACAGTGGCGCGCCGAAGGCTGTCCCAATTCAAAGGCTGTTCAAAATGCGGCCCTCAAATGCGTCCTTCATTTCCCTGAATTTTAAGGCTGTGGCGGTGTAGACTTCGTGGTCCCATATATCCCACAATTCATAGCGCTGCAGTTGGTGTGGATAATTGTGCCGCAGACGGCAGAAGCGGAGCGGCCGAAGAGTAAACTGTGAAAAGTAAGTACTGAATATTATGTCACTTATTTATGTGCAAATGTTTAATAATGAGGAACATTAAAACATTACTGTTGGCCACATGTCGGCAAAGTTATTTGCCATTAGCGATGTTTTTACGTTCAGCTTTTACTTGCTTTTAAAGCCTTTAAAATATAATAATACAATAGCTGACCTTAATCTTACAGAGAATGTGATGATTTTATGGATAATTAAAGTCAGTCATATATCCACAAACACAACAAGCTGAAAGTCAGTGATGCTGCTCGGTTTGCAGTCCTGAATATCACGGCACAAGCAGGATTCACTGCACTGTTAATGTTAGCTATGTTATATTGCTGCCTCTGTTCGGTGGTGTCGAGCCAAACGGACTTTAACGTGTGTTTGAACGAGCTGATGGTTCACTCGTTAAGCTGAAAGAAAGATGCTTTAATCACAGCAGTCACACATGTGTCCACTGTACCATCTGGGAACTCTTCTTGTTTAGCACTCGTAATAACACAAACACTAAATCCTCCTGTTTGTAGCAGTGTGTACACCTGAGACTGTCACCTGTCTGTCTGTCCTGCACTCTCTCTCTTTTTCTTTCTCTCTGATTGTGTAATAAAAGTATGAACATGTGTTTATAAGTTACACTTGTGTTTGAATCCTGCAGCTTATCACACATTTGATTTCCATGTGTGACGACTGCAAGTGTCCAGAGTGAGGACAGACTGAGGGACCCACTGCTGCACATCATCTGTGAGGCTTTGCACCCCTGATGATCCACCAGGACAAACAGTTTGTGAGGAAGAGGAGGAGGAAGAGCCAGCAGCAGCTGACAGATGGAGAGAATAGACAGACTGTTCCCTGTTTGTGAAGGACTGCTAGAAAGGTTTAGAATAACTAATTGTCTGTCCTGAATCAGTCTTATTAGATAATGTTAAAATAATTTTATCATTCCAGTGTTTTCAGTGTGGGAGAAAGTACTCAGGGCCTTCAAGTTACACACTATGAAAGGCAGCAACAAGTTTAATATTCAGAAACCTTACATATATGTAAGCAATGAGCCAAATGTAATAATGCCAACATACTGAAGGAACAACATTTGTCTCTTATATATAATACATCTATATATACACTGTCAAAGATACTTGAGTGTCTTTGAGTGAAGATTTAAGGTGATGGGACATCTAAATAGCTGCAACTTGTATCTTTACTGAAGCTCAGTATTTGACAAGAGTTCACTCACATGTGCTGTACCAGTGTACCTGCACATGTGATGTGACAATAGAAGTGATTTGATTTGAGAGTTCAAACTCACTGCTGTAATAACTATAACTATTTGTTATTTACTAGCTAATCTTATATGACTGTTCAGTACAGATATGAAGCCCAACAATCATGTTTTACAGTCCTGTGGTCTCAACCTCAGATACTTATGAAATCACACAAAGGTCATGTAGAAACAAACAAACGAACAAAATATGTTCTCCTACATTTCTGTCAACCACACGTTTCCAGCTATCATGGTTGCTAGGCAACCTGGGCAGCGCGACGGAGGCTAGACCGTGCCATTTCACAAGCCTCACACTTCCGGCCTTAGCGGTCTTTAAGTACGCCCTTGAGGATCGTTGAGGCTGCGTACTTTAAGGCTGCAGACCCTGAATTGGGATACAGCCTTTGTTTACTATTTCCCACCGAGGCTTCTAGACTTCTGATTGGCCAACATTTCTACACGGTTAGGAATATAGCGCCACCTGCTGCTTTGGCATGTTCTTAGCAGCGTTTTCGTTCATTTCTGCCTTTACGTGTGGACGGGATTATTTTTTAAAACGAAAACGGAAAATCTCCGTTTTCAAAAATACCCGTGTACGTGTGGACATAGCCTAAGGCTACGTTCACACTGCAGGCGAAAGCACATCAAATCCGATTTTTTTACCCTATGCGACCCATATCCGATCATGGTATGACAGTGAGAATGGCACAAATCCCATATTTTCAAATCCGATCTGAGTCACTTTCGTATGTGGTGCTGAATCCGATACATATCCGATGTTTTAGAAGAGAAGAGAAGACATCGCGAACGCTTCCTGGCCATCCAGTGTAGATGTTAGTGAAACTATTGGGAAGACAACGTGAACATTTTATTTGTACTGTATAATCTGCAGATTTTGACAGAAATCTGCAACTATTCTTTGAAGCACCGCTCCTCTCTAAAACAGCAATAAGGATAATTATTAGGTTATCTACATTATTATGTAAATAACAAAATAACTTAAAGCAAAAATTGGGACACGTAAAGTCCGAAGTCTTTATATTAAGGGCCATCAGTCAAACAATATTGTTTGCTCTGGGTCTATTCAATTCAATTCAATTCAATTTTATTTATATAGCACCAAATCACAACAAATGTCGCCTCAAGGCGCTTCATAGATACAGAGAAAAGCCCAACAATCATATGACCCCCTATGAGCAAGCACTTTGGCGACAGTGGGAAGGAAAAACTCCTTTTTAACAGGAAGAAATCTCCGGCAGAACCAGGCTCAGGGAGGAGCGGGGCCATCTGCTGCGACCGGTTGGGGTGAGAGAAGGAAGACAGGATAAAGACATGCTGTGGAAGAGAGACAGAGGTTAATAACAGGTATGATTCAATACAGAGAGGTCTGTTAACACATAGTGAGTGAGAAAGGTGACTGGAAAGGAAAAACTCAATGCATCATGGGTATCCCCCGGCAGCCTACATCTATTGCAGCATAACTAAGGGAGGATTCAGGGTCACCTGGTCCAGCCCTAACTATATGCTTTAGCAAAAAGGAAAGTTTTAAGCCTAATCTTAAAAGTAGAGATAGTGTCTGTCTCCTGAATCCAAACTGGAAGCTGGTTCCACAGAAGAGGGGCCTGAAAACTGAAGGCTCTCCCTCCCATTCTACTTTTAAATACTCTAGGAACAACAAGTAGGCCTGCAGAGCGGGAGCGAAGTGCTCTAATAGGGTGATATGGTACTACAAGGTCATTAAGATAAGATGGGGCCTGATTATTTAAGACCTTGTATGTGAGGAGCAGGATTTTAAATTCAATTCTGGATTTAACAGGAAGCCAATGAAGGGAAGCCAAAACAGGAGAAATATGCTCTCTCTTTCTAGTCCCTGTCAGTACTCTTGCAGCAGCATTTTGGATTAACTGAAGGCTTTTCAGTGAGTTTTTTCTAATCTAGACAGAAGCTAAACAGAGTCTAAACAGAGCGCGTTGTGTGTGGCGTCTTCTTTTGCGCATGCGGGCCGCTTTGAGCGTTCACACTAGAGCGCGTTTGCTGTCGCATTTTATTTGTAGTGTGAACATGCAGACAAAAAAAATCGGATTTGATCAAAAATTGGAATTGAGCATTAAGACCTGCAGTGTGAACTTAGCCTAAGTTAACACCTCATCTGCTTATTATTTATGTGGCCTTGCTTCTGCAGCTTTACTTTTGCTGTATAAAACAAACGATGGATGCAGCAGCTAAAAAGTTCACTTTTCATCATGAATTTGTTGATCATGTGGTTTGAACATTTTTCACTCCACCTGAGCTCACCTTTTCAGCAACAGCTCCGCCTCTTCACTCTTTGCAGGGCATACAGGCACCGCCTCCACGCTAAACCATGACAGCATCATTCTCACTGCTGATGTTGTGTTATCAGTGTTTTTGTTAAAAATGGAGGCTGCATTGTCTTAATATTGTAGTACATTATATTAACATGTGTGCTTTTAAACACATTTCTATTGCAGGTCTACCTTTAGTCACACATATGGGTGAAGTGCTTGCATTTAAATGGTAATGTCAGAGAGCCACAGAGCATGCGTTAAACAAAGCATCAACGCAAAGAATTTGCACTGATGATTTTGTTTTTAATTAAAAGCTCGTCCCACATTTCATAAAAAGAACATCATGTCAAAAGTCAAAAATAGTGGTGATAGTACTTTTGCTGCTTCAGGAATTGGATGGCCTTATGTCATTGATGGAATCATGAATCTGTCTGCCAAAAAATCCAGCTCACTGATGCCTAGTGGTTGATAGGCTCAAGCTCAAGCACACTAGCAAATCCACCTGTGAATGGCGCAAAACCACCAAAATAAAGGTTCTGGTGTGGCCAAGTGCTCCAAAAGGCATCAAAGCCACAAACACACAAGCAAGAGCTCTGCTAGAGTGGCCATTAGAGGAACTGGAAATTTTGGGACTCCCCATTTGGCTTCATTTTTCAGTTTATTTTTTTAATGCTTGATTGGAACCTTTCAAACAAAGATCCCACAAAGACCCAAGGTTTCACAGCAGTACATTGCATTATAATGAGATCATCTTTACCTATCGGTGATTTTAATGTTGTGGCTGATTGGCCGAAGGCTCAGTCCACTGTATCACTGGCTGATGTGCAGACTTCTCTCGGTGCGCTGCCGCCTGTCTTTACCTGTCTGCCTCTCATCCTCACGGCCTCCTGTCTGTTTCTGCCTGACACTTTGACACATTCTCACAAAGTGGCCATCGGTGCTATCATATTGCCGCATTTGTTGGAGGAAGAATAACATTGTGACACCACAGTATCACAGCGACAAAGATGAGTCCTAAAAGCTTAGCAGAAGTGAGTGTGAATGCTTGTGTCTGTGTGTGTGATTAGGGTGAAGAGGATCATAGCTGCACTGCAGTCATTTTTTGTAGCGTCACAGGAGACCTGAGCGACTGACTACATGCTGATGAAAAGGAATAAGACAGCAATTTAGAGTTCTGCCTTCTTTTTAGTTTATTGAGCATTTTTCATGCTGCTGAGAAAACAACATGAAAAATGCTCAGTAAATATTCAATAACATTGAAAAAAGGTTAAAAAAAACACCAAAAACACCTCTTCAGTCAAATTAATCTATACTACTTTTTATGCTTACTTATGCTACTAGGGCTTTCCCATGATGCACCAAGTGTTTCTTCTTCACCTACCTCTTTTCATTCACTATGTGTTGAAACGCAACTCTGCATTTAACAAATTAGTTATTATTCATCTCTGTCTCTCTTCGTCTTTTGTCCTCTCCCTCCCCTCACCCCTAACCAGTCGTGGCAGATGACAGTCCCTCCCCGAGCCTGGTTCCTGTTAAAAACAAGTATTTCCTTCCCACTGCCACTGTGTCCTTGCTCATGGAGGGTAAAATGATTGCTGGGGTTTTCTCTGTATTATTGTAGGGTCTCTACCTTACAATATGAAGTGCCTTGAAGCAAGTGCCTTGTTGTGATTTGATGCTATATACATTGAATTGGACTGAATTTGTCAGTGTGAGTACTTAGCACAGAGTACAACTGGTACAGACACAAACCATGATAACATGCAAGTCTTCACCCAGTCACAGCCATTCTGTGCCAGACTTAGTTTAACACTTGCGTATAAAGGAGCTGTGAACACTCACATTCTTCAGCATGTGAACACACACCTGTGACAAATTTAACCCATGATATCATTTTTCAAAAAGATTAAAATAAACACTGAAACTTACAAAAATGAAAACTAACTCTCAGCATTGGACCTTATCAAACATTACAATGTGATTTCGCTAAAAACAACTCAGAGAACACACACCTGTTGTTCGCTTGCTCTCTGGACTTTTGGCTATTTGTCTGTGGCTTTAATGAATGAAGAAAAAAAAAATAATGGATAACCCAAACAGCTGGATTCAACAATGGTTAACAGTCAGTCTGTTTTCTCAATATTATTATTAATATTTTTGCAGAGCAGCAGACACAGCAAAATACTTGGTTGAGGGTTTTTTCCCGGTAGGATTTAAAGCTTGCATTCTATAAAGGAGCCAGACGGTGGGGTTAGTCTCACAGTTTATCAGTTCTGCAGGCTGTGGCCTCATTAGTTTCTTTACGATAGAAATGACTTGTGATTTCAAATTAATTGATCATTTTAGACATTTATATTTTCACTATTACATGTGTTTGCATGTATTTATGTACATGTGTGCATGAGTCAGTACTTGCTTGAAAATGTGCACATTTTCTTTTTCTCTGAAGTCCGTCCACGACATGAAGATGTTTTGCTCCTGTCCTTTTGTTTGCTGGTATGTATATCTGGTCGCAGCACTTAGCTGGTTACAGACTTGGTCGTAGGACAAAAATACTCTCACAAACACACAGCCAAACAAGAGCTAACAATTCACAACGGTCACAAGTATTTAGCAAACAAAAAACGGTGTGTATGTGTTTGTATGTGTGTTTGTGAGTGTACGGAGAGGAATCTGCGAGCACGCGCGCGCACGTGCACGCACACCGGGTGCTGCTCTTTTAAATCCACCTGTTCACAGCTCTTCCCCGCGCGCTCCGCTCGCTTCTGCTGATAGGTCTGTGAGGGTGAGAGCGGCGTTTATTGCCGCCTGTGTGCTGTGCACTGTGGCAGGGCTCCTCTCTAACAGCAGCTCAGCGCAGAGGCCGCAGCAGCAGGGCTCCTCCTGCCGCCGCTGAATGGATTACCTACTTATTCACCTTCCCCGAGTGGCTCTGCGTGGACACCTCCTCGTCTCGCCGCCTTTTCTGTGATTTCTATGCTCGCTGGGACTGCGACCACTGATCATGCACTGATTTGCGAGCAGCTCTGACTTCGGAGTCGCCTCGCTGCTGCTGGTGCTGCTGGGTGGACGCACAGCTGATCATCCGGAGAGGGGCTTTCTGCAACAAATTGTTGCAAACATTGTGAGGGGCGAAGTCATGGTGCCAGCACCGCCTCGGCTTTCTATGGCACTGTGAGAACTTTCTTTTCATACACCCCTGGCCCCTCTTTTTTCTTCCCCCTTGCCTCTCTTTTGTTTTAGATGTTTGGCTGCAGCATCGTGCTTCCTCGGGAAATTATCCACGTTTCCCTTTTCAATTATGTTCACGTTTGCTGCCTTCTGTTACATGCTGTCTCTGGTCCTCTGTGTGTCCCTGATTTTCTTCGCAATATGGCACGTAAGTACCTTACACTGGGTATCACTGGATGTATTTATTTTTTTGTTTTTCTGTTTTGTTTTGTTTTTTTTGGGGGGGGGGGGGGGGGGCTCTTCTTACTCGTTGTTGATGGCAAGGTGTGTGAGTGTATACTGAACTCGAAGGTGTACGTAACAGTGCTAGTTGGCTTTAGCTTTAGTTTACAATGTGAATTTAAAAATTTCCAGACTTTACTCATCCCTGGCGACCCAGTTTCACACACACAGAAAGCGCCTGCATCCCTGTGCAGCATCCTCCAGATCAATTAAGCACACTTCCCTTCCAGATCAATTAGGGAATCTTGTAGAGAGTTATCTCTCTCTCTTCTCATCTTCCTGCTCTCTTCATATCCTTTTAATCAAGCATCGGCTCAGCTACACACCAGTGCCAATATGGCTGACTGCATTGTGATATTTGAATAATCTTATTAGTTGCTCCCTGAGCAACATCTCCATCATGTAGGGCCTTGTATAAAGACAGATTTGGGTCAGGTCTTCCAGCCTTTTGCCCCGGGTCTGTCTTTTACATAGACCTGATGCACTTGGGGTGACTGATCCTCTGGCAATTCCAGCTAATAGTTGGTGTGTCTGTCTGTCAGAAAATGACCCATATGTCAGCAGAAATAAAGAGTCCTAGACAGTAAGGGTACAGACACACGTAGTAGCACAATTACAACTAAGTGATCATGCTGAAAATACCTTTATGATTCCTCACAAATGAAGTGTACTCCCCCGTTTGAAGTAGATGTCATGGTGGCAGAAACAGGAGCCAAGTGAAACAAAGCAAATGTATGTGATGTAGGATGTCATGATATACATGTAAAAAAAAAAAAAAAAAGAAGGTTTCTATCGCTTTTATAGAATGCTATCATCAGAGATATTGTTTAAAGCAAAAACAGAATTGTGTGACATTTTAGGTATTTAAACAAAGTTTTTAAAGGATCATAATGGACAGAAATGTACTCTCTCGTATCCTTCCTACATAGTGCATTTCATACTGGGCGAGGTACCCAGGCTTTGCCTGAATATCCATCAGGTCACCAGCGATCCACTTAGATGTTGGCTTATGGTTGGACTGCAATTTGGCAGTTTTTACAGCGCTTCAATTGTTCCACATTTTGTCATGTTACAAACGTATTTCAAAACTGGTTAAATATTTACATACATGTTATATTTGGGGGGCTTTAACAAGAATTTCAAGGAAACGTTATTACTTTTTCATAATGGAGTATTATGACATTATGACATTCAGCTGAAATTATAATTTAACTATGCCTTAGGAACACATGATATCACTAAAGACAGAAAAGACTAACACCGATGTAGCAACCAGACCCTATAGTGTGTCAGTTAGTGAAATTCAGTTTCTTCCGGTGAAGTAAATAAGTTCATTTTCTTTCGGCTTTGACGTAAACAACTAAAGCATCTACCAATGTCAGTTTTTTCTACCAATAGGTTATTGCTGAGTGACATTCAGTGCCCTCCATAATGCTTGGGTCAAAGACACAAGTTTTGTAGTTTTGCCTCTGTCCACAGCAACAGTGGACTGTAAATCAACTATCAATATGTGTTTGAAATGCAGGCTGTCAGTTTTGATTAAGCGGGTTTTACAACGTAATGCATGAACGGTTTCAGAGATGCAGCCATTTTTTTAATGAGCAGTCCCCAAATTTCACAGGCTCAAAATTGATGAGAGGCTAATATAAACATAAAGATTAAATGTAAAGACTTTGATACTCAGATGAAAAAAAACTTGCAGTCAAAGTCTCCCTGAAGTCTAGAAACCACGGACGTCACCAAAATGTGATGTTTCCTTGTCTTTACATTAGAGGGTTACCTACACACCTGTCAGCTCCAGGGTGATGTGCAGCACACAAACTGCTTTATATGTGACTTCAAAGAGCTAAGATATTTCTAGTTTTTCTTGTGTATAGATCGAGAGTGTCAAACATATGGCCCCAGCGGCAAGAATTGGCCCAATAAAGACACCAGTCCGGTTCACTTGATGGCTTTGGAAAATGTGAACTGTATTTTCACAAATTTTGTAACTTTTCTGAATGATTGAAAACCATAGTAATTAACTAATTGATAAAAAATAAATGACAGAAAAGTTCCTTCTTTTTTACCATCCAATACAGAAATTTCTGAAAAAGGTGAATGATATAGATGTCTGATATAGTAGACCAAAGATGTCTTCATTTACTTCGGCATTTCTTTGTCTTGTAGAAAAACTGACATGTGATATTGATATTGCATTTCATTTTACATTGAGACATTTCAGGGATTAAATGTCTGTGAGGGTTCTCAGTCATCCAGGTCATGGTAATCTAAGAAGCTTGGAAAGAAAAGCAACTGGACTTCTTTAAGTTTCTTGAAGATGTTTCTCCTCTCGTCCGAGAAGCTTCTTCAGTTCTAAGACCAAATGGTGGAGAGTCCCGGGTATTTAAACCTAGTGGGAGTTGTCCCTTGGGAGGCCACCAAAAGTTGATCCTGTTCATCCGGACGTAGCGTTTTGTGGGAGAAATGTTTCGTCACTCATCCAAGTGACTTCTTCAGTCTCAGCTGACTACAGGTTTCCCCAATCTTATAAACAGTACATTTTTGAGAATTTGCATAATTAAGATTAAGGAACTGACCTCCCAGTCCATTGTTCCTTCACTGGGCTGGTTTCAGTCATTATGCAAATGTACCGTTTATAAGATTGGGGAAAACTGTAGTCAGCTGAGACTGAAGAAGTCACTTGGATTAGTGACGAAACGTTTCTCGCACAAAACGCTACGTCCAGATGAACAGAATCAACTTTTGGAGATTTACTTACCTGGATGATTGAGCATGCATCAAGACATCCCTTGGGAGGGTCGTTGACTTCAGTAGTGGGCCTCAAACTATCATGTGACTTACTGAGATCACCTGATGCAAGATGTGAGTGGGCGTTAAGGCGTCTGGGAAGGGATCTCAAAACTGGATTATAGATGGCAGACAGTTGGAGTCGAAAGCCACCGCCTTTGTTCAAAGATGGTCGTTCACAGTGGACATAGATGGCTTCTTTCACTCCTCTTTCAAACCATCTCCGTCCAACATGTGAACATTGGCATCCTCAAAAGAGTGACCTTTGTCCTTTAGATGCAGATGGTCAGCTGAGTCTTGTCCTGTCCAGGGGGCTCTTCTATGTTGTGCCATGCATTTATGAAGTTGCTGTTTGGTCTCTCCAATGTAGAGGTCTGAGCATTCCTCCCTGCACTGTACAGCATACACTATGTTGTTAAGTTTGTGTTTGGTAGTTTTGTCTTTGGGATGAACCAGTTTTTGTCTGAGTGTGTGGCTGGGTCTGAAGTACACTGGGATCTTGTGCTTGGAGAAGACTTTCCTGATTTCTCTGACAAACCTGCTACATAAGGGATGACAATATTGTTCTGTTTGTCTGTAGTTGGTGTCTGACCTTCTTTTCTGTGCATGTTTGCTGATTTCATGAAGGCCCAATGTGATTATCCCAAAGGATAATCACATGTTCTTAGAGCTTTCTTTACATGTGTGTGTTCCTTCTTTTTCCCTTCTGGCTTAGAGGGAACATTTTCTGCCCGGTGTTGTAGGGTCCTGATTACTTCAAGTTTGTGTTCCAGAGGGTGGTGGGAGTCAAAGAGGGGGTACTGGCCCGAGTGTGTGCAGGCTTCCTGTAAACTCAAGTGTTGAAGTTTCCATTCTCCTCAACATGCACAGCACAGTCCAAATATTGGCTGGTGAACTTTATGTTTCTATCCACTGAGTGTATGTGAGCAGTGAAGGCTTCTACTTCTTGGGTTTTGATATTGACCCAGGTGTCATCTTTAAAAGAGCCAAGAGCTTTACTTTCCACTTTCTTCACATTCCTTCAAGGTTGGCTACTATAGTTGACACTGGGGAGCCCATGGCACATCCATGTTTTTGCCTGCAGAAACCCTTATTATAAAGCTCTCTAAAGCTATATGCATATGCAACTGCAGAGCTGTCACTTTCTGCCACGCCACAAAAACACATCATTAGTACTTAGAAACATTAAAAAGGTCTACAGAGGGACACGATCCACAACACATCCTTCAGTGTGTTGCCTGTAAATTCTGCACCAGTGAAAAGAAAGATCACAATTCAACATTTGCGTTCAGCAATAATAATCCAGTCGAAGCCTGCCTTATTGTGCATTCTGCTTAAGGAGGCAGAAACAGTGTGGAGATGCCTCCTCCAATAATTCCCCATTCACAATGCCATACAGACTTGCAGGATAATAAGCTGGGGCTCCATACTGTGAGGAAACATAATTAGGAAAAGGCTGTGCAGTGTTGGGAGCTGCTGAGCCAAAGCTGCATGTTAACACCAGCCACCTGCCAAAATGCTAGGGAAATTTGGCTCAAACTCTTCCTTCACATCTATCAATCATTTTGGCAGGTGGCCATCTCTCAGTCTGTCTTTGTTTTTCAAGTTCTCATCTGGTTTCAAAGACAAAAGGAAAAAAAAAATACTAAACCCTGGTGCCACAGTTGCTGCTTGGCCAAAAGGTTAGTTTTTAAAGCCCCGAGCAGCAGTGCATTGTTAAAAAGAGCAAGCGTGCTGAGTCAAACTACCCAGGGTCAAATCAGGCTATAAATAAAACAAGCTAGTGTAAATGAACAGATAAAGACAGAGGCTGTGAAGCAGCCCATACATAAAGTACAATGAAAAGGGAAATAAAATAAGAAGTGAAACACTACAGACTCTGTCAACAGATAACACAAGTGATAGAAGTAGACAGAAGTCAGTGACAAATAGCTGCGCACGGATGGACTTCTGTCATTAATTGGCCAGTAAAGTCAGAGTTAATTAGTTATATCTACTCCTCTAGTCATTCACAGGTGCTGATAAGTGCTCTTCCATTCACTCTCATTTATATTCATATGAAGTTACTCTGTAACATCTGTGTAAGTAAAAAAAAAAGACAAAAAAAAAGACATGATGGCTATCTTTGGAATATCTATTATTATTAATCACCTTCGTCTCCATGGCCATCTGTGGACTCACCGTTCGCTAAAGTAAAGAGGTAATGAAGAAGGAACAGGTCCTGCCTGTGCAAAATTCTATTAAAACCGGTGTGAGACAAAGACACATATTGTTTTTTTTTAAATCTTTTTATTACGATATGATGAAGTCGGCCTGTGATGGTGAAATTGTGACATTGACTAAATAAAAAAATGTGATACAGCTCTCTCCATGCTCTTTAATGTATTTCTCAATATTGTTTCTTGAATTTATTTTAAAAACTTTGACTTTGGGTGCTAACAATGGATGTCAAAGGTCGACCGCTTAGCCAACCTAGGTACTCATGTCCCCCAAGGCCTAGTATACAGTTATGCAGCTTGAAGACAATCCATTAAAAAAAATGTTGGTAGTATAAAGTTTTTCTGATTTTTACATTCGGTGAAAACAATTTGAAAATGATATCTCAAAGACTTTGGACGCTAGACTGCTAACAAACTGACAAACAAACAAACGGAACTGATTACTTATCCCTCCCATGGGGGGGTGGGGGGGTGTAACTGTAATGCAAACCGTGTCGGGTTCGTAGCCGAGAACTAGCTTTACTGTGTTGTCTGGGTCAACTTTGCTAGTGAGAGACAAAGAGGCTCCAATGGAACTTATTGTCTCGGAGGAAAACACAAAAAAAGTGTACAGTCGACTCTTAATAGCTCACTTACAACTGGGCTCCTCAGGCACTCTTTTTGGCTGCAGTGGTTATTATTATATTTATATGCTTCCATCTCCCGTTTCTGGTCGGTGACAACTCGTACTTTTCGAGTCTCCTTTTTCCCCTCCCTCACGCTCACAGACACATAATGGGTATAGCAGTCCATTCTCCCTGCAGCACGGACTACACTGCCCATGAGGCTACATTCTTTAGGGCTACGACTGTAACACTGCCTATTGCCTTCATATTAAATAGTTTTTTGAATAAATATTTTTAAAAATATGTCATATTGTCATATTTCTACTGAGCAGGGATAGCTCAGTAGGTAGAGTGGTTGCCCCATGATCGGAAGGTCAGGGGTTCGACTCCACTGAACAGCTACCCTGAGGTACCCCTGAGCAAGGTACCATCCCTGCACACTGCTCCCCGGGCGCTGCATTGGTGGCTGCCCACTGCTTCACTGGGTGAATGGGTTAAATGCAGAGGAGTAATTTCCCTGCAGGGACTAACACATTATTATTATTATTATTATAGAGGTGACATGAGCTGCGAGATTGAGACACAGGCATTAGAGCCTCTTAATGTGTGTTTTGTTTGGGTTTCCACTGGCGTGGAATTACCAAAAGTAGAGAGGGCATAGCTTAACATATGAAATAGGAAAAGACTGCCATGTGATCCATTTATTTCAACAAAGTAACTGTATTCTGAATACCACATTTTTAAACGGTAACTGTAACGGAATACAGTTACTCATATTTTGTATTTTAAATACGTAACGCCGGTACACGTATTCTGTTACTTCCCAACACTGAACATGCCAACGATTTGTCACGGCCTGTGGTGTCTCATACAAACACGAAATGTACCCGTCCGTGGCCTTATGAAATGCGCTGGGTTGTCAATTGAATCCAACAGAATGCCACTCGCAGCAGTAACACACGCTTAGAGTAAAGGCTCCAGCCGTCCATTCCAGCCCTAACTCTAACCTTAACTCTATCACATAGTGTTTTCCAAAGTAATTTATGATCAAAATGTAAAACACACTTACATGTATAGATTCATTCCGTCTGGCTCTCACGCCTCCGAACGCGTAACATACCGACGATTTGTCACATTTGTCAGTGTGTTACGTATTGGGATGAGAACGCGCTGTTTAGTTATCTTTTCAGTCATTTTTTAAGTGTCCTTTTTATTGTTGTGTAGGATCTTTTTGAGGATATTTGTTGTCTCTTTGTAGTTGCTTTGGTTCTTTGTGGACATTTATAGTCTCTGATTAGCTGTTTTTGGTCTTTCAACCTTTCTAGTCCCTATGTTGAAATTTCTAGTCCCCGTAGTTGTTTCTGATATCTTTGTGTTCAGTTGTAGTTCTTTTGTTGACATTTGTAGTATCTTTATAGTTGTTTCTGTCCCATTGCAGTTATCTACTTTCTTTGATGCTATTTTGCACCTATTCTCCAGCCAGTAGTACTTTTGTGTCTTTGGCAGTTGTTTTCTCACCTTTAACGGAGTATTTACCCTTTTTATTTCACCTCCTCTATGTCACATGTCTTTCTCATTGTTGGACTGAGATAAAGAAATGTTAACTGTTACCATACATGTCCTATGGCCTCCTTAAAGAAGTGCTAAAGTTAAGCTGTTAACCAAGAGGTGATGAGTTTTATCCCACATGTGGGAGCTTTGATTTGCTTTTGTTCAGTTTAGTTTTATTTTGCTTGATGTTGTAAGTGTAAAAGCATGTTACCTGATCAATCAGAGTTTTTCAATGTATTTCAAGCTGGATCCTCAGTTTGGATGTTTCTTTTCTTAAACTTTGAGCTACCTTGCATGTGTTGACGCTCACATGGGTTTAATTATGTAATTTTAGTTAAATATAATTATTAATTAAATACAATCATTCCCACAATTTCTTACCCCTGTTTGAAGGCTATGGCACATTTACTAACAGTCAGAAACACACACTCAAAAAATGCATTTGTCTATTTGGAATAATATATTTTTCTACTGATAATAAGTAGATTCCATTATTCTTGTTGCTGTGGGGCATAATGACATTTAGAACTGTTCACATCCAACCACAATCAAACTGTTTCTCACATAAAATGTAACTCCACAGTTACCTATGGGAGCACTCACTGAAGTGATTATGAAGCCATTTTAATTAAAATACAAGGTGAACTGCAAGCTCCTCTGAGTTCTATGGCTGAGCGCTTCAACGCCCCACTCTGCTTGAGCAACTCTCCTCCCATGTAACAGCAGCCCCTAATGAGTCATTAAAGCCTGGAACAGGCCAGACGCTCCCTTGGTGCACCTTTGATAGATGGGAAAGCCCTGTGGTGCAGATATGATAGAGAGGTTACCCAGCAGCATTGCAAAGGTCGGAATGTCAAACTAACATCATTTCCCCTCTCACTTAGGGTTTCTACTAAATTACAGCAGTTTAGTTTATTTGTGTGTGTAGCTGTCGAAGCACCAGGGACCCACCAGAGGCTCATAGTTTACTGTTTGTAGTAATTTCATTCATTTTTGTCAACACTTTTTTGACAGAAGTACCCTTTATAACAATTTAACTGTAGTTGTATGGTAGCATAATTAGTGGAAAAATTTAAATGTTAGTGGGCATGATCATCAGTAATAAAAACATACTTCAGGATGTCAAGTAGAAGGGGAAAGTAGATACACATAATCAATTTTCCACGACCTGGCATGGCCTGTAAATTTGTTGACTAGCTTTTCCTTAATGTAAGAGGTACAACAAAAATATATGTTGCAACTCTGTAAAACATCTATAAAATAATTGGGTTTTTTTTATGATACATTTCGTTGATAAAATATAGAGGCCCTATTAGATTTAAAATTAAATATAAGCACAAAAATGGCCTCCATGTTTTAAGCTGTTTTCAGTCTAGTGCCAGCTAAAGCTAACCCCGTTCTGGTTAAGTAAGTATGTAACATTTATTTATAAAGCACAGTTAAACACAGCGTTCATTGTCAAAGTGCTGTAGAATGTTTACATATTTACACACAGTTATGTAAATACATTTAAAAAGTAATAAGTGTAAGTAGAGAATACAGAATTAAGACATAATGACAAAACCAGAGGACAGCAGAGGATAAACAGAGCTACAGATATAACGATAAAGAGAGATTGGTGGGCGGGAAAGGCCAGAGAGTAAAGGCGAGCATTGAGCCTAGACTAAAAGCAGAGGTCTCTGGTGGTCCAATAGCAGCACATGCTTATTATGTCAAGTCGTAGCTAATTCTGCACCCACGGAGCAGCGACTGCAAAGGCTCTGACACAATTTTGTTTGAAAATGTAAGAGATTTTTGCAAGTGGATCTGAGAGACCTGAGCACTACAGTACGACAAAGTTCAGAGCAGCCAGCCTTTCTTTGTGTTATCTGGCTCAACAAAACCTGAAACCCAGATGGAGAGAACAGATATCACTATGGTGGTTATCAACTTTCTCTGATAAGCCAGGCTTTCTGCTCCAGACTCTGTGTACGCACATAAACAGAGGGGTTTCAGAAGTCATATAATTCTTCTTCTTGAATAAAGCTTACTCTAGTCAGAGGCGTTGTCAGAGAATGATTATGATGATTCTAAATTGATAAAGAACACAAAAAAACACAGTTGCAAAAAGAAAGATTCATGCTGCAGAATATTCCTGGTAATTTAGGGTAATCCAACAAAGTTTGTTTCATTTAGCATTTTTACTAAGGTAGAGCTTAATAATTTGCACATACAAAACATATTCCCCCAGCAGAGAATTAAAACTGCTGTAAAAAAAAAAAAAAAAAAAAAAATATCAATGAAAACAACGGGTTTCCAGATTATTTTAAATCGAGACTTGGAACATAACCTGCTCCAGCTAGGTTACTGTACAGTGTTTTTGTATACAGTAAATAGTATATAGTATATACTATGATTGCTCCATTCCTTGCTTTATTTCTATTTTTTCTTTTCTAAGTTGCTTTGTCTTTATCTTGTAAAAAGAGTAACTTGACCTGGACAGCTCTGTACAAGAATTCCAATGTGCATAGACTGTTGGTCCTGTGCGTAAATGGCAAATAAAAGTCTTGAATCTTACTGTATGTGTTTGGCTAATTTAAAAGAGAGCTCGACATAGCTCGCCAAGCCACTTCATAGTACACACCCCTGGGAGCTGAATGTAAACATAGAAGACAGCTAATATAAGAACTTTAAAAACAAGCAGTAAAATCTTTACTGGTCTTAACCATCCGAATGTTTTTTTTTCTGAACATAGGCTACTACCTTTTTTTCTGTTATAAATTTGAGTAAATTATAAATCTTGTCCCACTGAAAGAGATGACAGAGGTCTGTAATTTTCAGCATAGGTTCACTTCCACTGTGAGACACAGAATGTAAAGTGTAAAATGTAAAGAAGTCCAGGATATCACATTGTAATTTATTTGTATATTGGTGCAGAAAATAAGTATTTGGTCAGTAACAAAAGTTCACCTCAATGCTTTGTAATGTAACCTTGGTTGGGAATGACAGAGGTCAGATGTTTCCTGTAGGTCTTCGTCAGGTTTGCACACATTGTAGCTGGTATTTTGGCCCATTCTTCCATGCAGATCTGCTCAAGAGCTGTGATGTTTTGGGGCTGTCGCTGGGCAATACGGACTTTCAACTCCCTCCACAGATTCTCTGTTGGACTGAGGTCTGGCTAGGCCACTCCAGAACCTTGAAAAGCCTTTTACGTAGCCACTCTTTCGTTGGCCAGGTGGTGTGTTTGGGATCATTGTCATGCTGGAAGATCCAGCAACGTTTCATCTTCAGTGCTCTCACTGATGGAAGGAGGTTTTTGCCCAAAATCTCACGATACATGGCCCCACTCATCCTTTCCTTAATACGGATCAGTCGTCCTGTCCCCTTTGCAGAAAAGCAGCCCCAAAACATGATGTTTCCACTTCCATGCTTCATAGTGAGTATGATGTTCTTGGGCTGCAACTCCGCATTCTTCCCCTTTTCCAAACACTGTGAGTGACGTTTATACCAAAGACTTTTTTGACTATTTTGGTCTCATCTGACCACATGACCAATCCTCCTCTGAATCATCCAGTTAGTCTCTGACAAACTTTAGATGGGCCTGGACATGTACTGGCTTAAGCAGGGGGACGTTTCGAGCGCTGCAGGATTTAAATCCATGACGATGTAGTGTGTTACTAATAGTAAAATTGTTACTGTGGTCTCAGCCCTCTTTAGGTCACTGGCCAGTTCCGCCCGTGTAGTTCTGGGCTGTTTCCTCACCATTCTCAAGATCATTTGTACCCCACGAGGTGACATGGAGCCCCAGGTCAAGGGAGATTTTCTGTGGTTTTGTATTTATTCCATTTTCTCATAATTGCTCCGGCAGTCAATCTCTTCTAACCAAGCTGCTTGCCTATTGGAGATTGGATCTTGCCCATGGTGTCCTTAGACTGCTCTCTGGTCTTGGCCATGGTGGGGGTTGGAGTCTGACTGTCTGAAGGTGTGGACAGGTGGCTTTTATACAGATGACGAGTTCATACAGATGTCATTAATACAGGTAACGAGTGGAGGATAGAAGAGCTTCTTAAAGAAGAAGTAACAGTTCTGTGAGGGCCAGAATTCTTGCTTGTTTGTAGGCGCTAAATACTTATTTTCTGCACCATTCTACAAATAAATTCTTTAAAATCTTGGATTTCTTTTTTACATACTCTCACAGTTGAAGTGAACCTAGACTAAAAATTACAGACCTCTCATCTTTTTCAGTGGGACAACTTGCACAATCGGTGGCTACCAAATACTTTTTTGCCCCACTGGGTGATTCCAAAGCAAACAATGATGAAGCTGACTGTCATAGACTTAACGCTGCACAGTTGAATATTTAAGGGTGTCCTTCTGTAGGTCAAACCACCCCTGGCAGTGATGGAGGAATGTGTTTATTTCTATAACCCATTATACTTTTCACACTTTACCTTCTGATAGCTATCCATTTTTTAAAACTGCCTCACACAAAGAGAATACTTGTTGAAGAAAAAAGGTGACACTGCACATCAGAGTTTCATGCACACTTCAGGATGGATTTGGAGGGGAGCAGATCAGCTAACAGTGCGCTTTTACCGCTGCACTGGATTACATTGAGATTTTGACAAGTACAGGGCATTCACAGGTTTAACAGGTGTTGCGTGAACAATTGTTCACACTGAAGAGCCACAATACACCCTCATCTGTGACTATCCCTATGGTGTTCAACTGATGGAGCAAAAACAATTAGCTTTTTGGGGAAGCTGCAGGAAGGAGAGAGTAGCTAATGGTGTTGGACAGAGTAGAAATGAAATGCACCAAGAAGAGAGAAGAAAGGGTTTGTTTTACTTTCTCTGGATTAAATTGTGGGAAATTAGATTTTCAAGTGACAGAAGGTTTATTTGTAGACACAGATGTTTTAATGTAGAGGGAAAAAAGTGGAAATGATATCTGGCCAACTTTGGTTCTCCATGAAGCCCAAGCTTGTTCTACTGATCTGTAATACCCCTGACATGTACGTCACACGTTTGCTGGAGGATGCATTGGTAAAATCTTTTGAGGAAAGGGCCATATAACACCACAGGAAGATGAATAGAAGGGGGATGAGGCAAAGTCTAATGAAGGATATAGGATTTATAATGAAATGGACAATGAAGGACTGACAAAGAAGATGAGGCCAGTCAAACACATAAGCCCAATTCAGCTGCTGGACAGGTGACTGGTGCAAAATTAATATAAGACATGAAAAGAAAGGAAAATGGCAGATGCAAAGCGGTGAGCAGGTAGCGATGAAGATCAAAAGGAAACAAGGTTAATAAAATGAAAGTTCTTTGTTGAAAAGGTTGAGTTTCCTATAGTGAGGGGGTGGGGGAGAGGGCTATCAAGCTTTTCTAGAAGACAAGTGTGACAGCACTGGAGACAAAATGCAGAAATAGATTATTATTTCCCTCTTAATCTTCTTAACTTGAGACAAAATAGACAAATTCAGCCACAGTAAGTAAAGCGTTTTGTTATACGGCTGACACTTGACATTCACATTAACTTCCAATAGATAACTTGTCTTAATAAGAAGCATGTTCTTTTGGCTGTTCCGTTCTTGACAAGCGGTTCCCACAGCAAATACTTGGATAGTTTTTTTGTTTGTCATCATATTTGACTCTGTGTAATGGCTTTAAGTCTTACAAAGGTGTGAAATGGTAAATTGTAGTATTAACAAAGACGTAACAAACTAATCATGTGATTCAGGTGTGTTGACCCAAGGTGAGATCTAAAACCTGCAGGACACCGGCCCTCAAGGCCTGGAATTGCCCACCCCTGTGCTATAGGGTAGTAATCTGTGTATGTTAGCTACTCAAATAACATGGAGGAAGCTGAATGAAAAAGCTACTGGAATTAGCCATTTGCTAGATGTCAAGCAGCTTTTTTCTGTGTGATTAGGAATGCAGTGTAGGCATGGTGTTTCTTTAAAACATTTTTATGACTTGGAAGGCTTCTAACTTTGAGGAAAAATATCTTGAACACATTGTTAATTAGAGTGATTTTTTATTTTTTGTTTCATTAAGCACCAAAGAGCCTGGCAAGCTTGAATTGCTGAACCAGCAAGTGTTCATAAAGTACTCACGATTTAAACAGTAGTTCCACAATGGATTTTTGAATGGACAGGTCTGTGGACAGCAGTCTTACCTGGGATGCCAATAATTAATTTTAAGACAGGGGAAACAAAAAGGCTCCATACCAGAGAGTGAAGTAGACTGAGGGTATGGCCGAGTAGTCCAAAAAAAAATTATGCCCTACTTTCCTCCACTTGACTTTGTAACATTTACATTGTTCGAACTAGTTATGAAGGAAGATTTAGCAAAAGAGAAGGGCAGAGAATCCAGCCACATTTACTCCTTAACAATGTCATGGCAGAGGCCACTACAGTATTTAGAAGATGGACTACATGATGTGCGTTTTATTGAGTAAAAAGGTTTGGGAAGAAAATATTTGTTTGACTACAAATTGCCCTACAATTAGTCAAAAAAAAAAAAAAAAGGCACGTCTTATTTTGCACCTAATATGATTGTATTGCATTGTATTCATCTGGAATGAGTGGAAGAGATGTTAGCAGAACGAGTTTTGCATAGATGGATGGCTTAAAGCTGTGACTGCAGTGCCAAACCTGACAAAAAAGTCAACAGTAATTTCGGATAATCCTAAAAGCTGGCAATAGCTTACCACAGTGGACATTACTAATACAAATTAAATTACAGAGAACCTGAAAAACAACAATAAAGTTAATATCACCTGTTACGTTCCTTCCCCTGAGGGGTCTAGGCGGTGAGGGAGAAGTAACAAAAAGTGTCCGGGTCAGAAAAAGGAGTCAAGGAGGCAAAAGGGTTAAATTACAGAGTTTCTATTAATACTAACTAAAAGAGACAGACAAGCCACTATTACCGTTTAAAGAAACAAACAAAACTCAAGCATTAGTCAATAAAGTACAAAGTAAGTCAAAAAGAGTGCAGCTCTCTAGCTGCAAACACGGACACACAGCTCACTAGCTGAAAACCACAAAAACACAGTTCACTAGCTACAAACACTCAGCTCACTAACTGCAACCACACTAATGGCACTCTCGCCCAGAGCTCACCTGTCCCTGGGCTTAAATACTTTTAATTACTGACGAGAGTCAGCTGCACAAAAGAAAAAAGGTGGCAGCTAAGGCAGGAGAGATGGTCGAACACGCCCACACAGACAACTTCAGGAGGCGACCCTGCTAGGGCCATAACACACCCATAATTATGACTTATAGAGCTTGCATAAATATATTGTAAAAAGACTCGTTCTTGAATTAGCACTTTTCTATTCCACCCATGCACGCCCTTTCATACAAGCACTTTTTTTTTCTATCCTTTTCCAATGTAAGTGCTTTCTATTTAACATTCACACTCCAGTGGATGTATCAGGGAGCAACATGGGGTTAGTATCTTGTCCAAGGATATTTGGCATGCAGACTGGAGCAGACGGGGATTGAACCACCAACCTTCCGATTAGGCGGTGCCCTGCTCTCTTACGCTACAACCACCCTTCAAACTGTTCATGGTCTTTTTATGAACTGATTCAGATGCAGATTACATTACAGGTTACTGTTTTATTACAAATTAGATTTTGAACATCGTGAAAACATCTTAAAATTTGCCTCGATTTGGAAGCTATTGGCATTCACTATGACCTTTATCAACTGCTGAGCTCATCATCCAAATGATTACAGGTTGTGTACATTTCACTTAGAGTTTAGCACAGGCTCCAGTAAATTGGACAAATGAGGATTTTTTTCATGTTTAATGTGCCTTGGCACAACATCACACTGAAAAACTGCATAGGATGATACCATTGATTGTAATCTTAATTAGGTTAGCAAACAGTCAGCATGGTTTTCAGGCATCAGGAACCTAAGGCTAATAGAGGTTGTGTTCAGTATATAGCTGGGCTGCTCAGAATCGATCTGTCTGTTCATTAACCCCTGCTGGCTCCTCATCCATCATCCTGACTCCACTGTGTCTGTTGTTCCACTACACAGTGCCTGCTTTGGAGGATTTCAGGGGTGATCTTCGCCCTGCCTCCTTTTTCATTACATGTCCTTTCTTTTTGGTTTTATTGGCACTTCTCTATTTAAAAATTTTTAGGTAGTTGATAGTGTGAGGTTTTAAAAGTGTGCAATTTTAACAGTAGACTTTCTTCTTTCATTTTTTTTTTTTATTTGTTACTCATTTGCTGTGTCAGTGATGTTACAGGAGCCTGGTGGCAATTTCACACAACCCACAGTACACGTCCCATGACATTATGAATGTCTTATATGTAGTCTTGATTAGAGATGATCAGGTTTCCACAGTTTTTTGACTCTTTCCTTAAACGATCCTCTGGAGAGACTGCTTTAAACATCAAAGGAATCATCATCTCTTTGTGGGTATGTTTAGTTTGTGAATATTTCTCTGGGCAAAGTGATCACAGTTGACAAGGTAAAGTCTCTGAGGGCTTGTTGACTTGTACTGATTTGTCTTTCATGAAAAAGGAAAAAAAAATCACTGCTGTGTATACTGTAGTGTGTAACAGGCATTTAATTTCTTAATGGGTTTATTTTTAAAACTCAACTCACTTATTCTTCAGATCACAGGGTTGCACAGCAAGTATGTTTTTTGGGGGGAACTACCAAATGGAGCCTAACTGCTGACAACATAATTTTCATGTTATATTTCCACTGAATTAAAAAAAGAATTAACAGGTACATATTGGACAGCTGAGGCCAACACTACCCATACTGCTGAGCTTACCTCATACCTGTATTGGTACTCTTACGTTAAAGAAAAAAAAATCCACAATGGTCACTGAAATAACTGCTAAAGGTTAGCTAATGAAAATCAGACATTGCTTTTGAATTGTGGTTCAATAGAATTAAAATTATAGTACCCTTAACTTAATATTTCTTTTGCTGTCTGTCAGTGTGACTTCTGCACATGTCGTCAGATTTCCTGGCCTACTCCTTATGAGTAAACTGCTCTAGCTGTTTCAGGTTTAAAAGGTGCTTTCTCCAGACTTCATGTTTCATGTTATAGTCAGATTTAGATCATAGCTCATAGAAAGGAATTTAACCAACAATTTTGCCCATGTGTGTGTAAGGGGTTGTAAAATGATATTAAAAAAAATAAAATGGAAAAGCCTGAAAGTCATCTCACAGGGATTGCTTGCATAAACGCGGACCTAGCTCATATATAATATGAGCCTAAAAGGGCAAAAAGAGTGAAGTTTGGACATCAGTTTGGAAAGTCTGAAGTGGTGGTATGATGTACGTAGCCTACAAACATTAGTTGTATTGATAATGAGTTTAAGTTTTTTGCTTCTGTTTTGTTTTTTTGTTTTAGGTTTTAGTAGGTTTTTAGTCTTTATAGTATTACGGTAGTAGCAGCATTGATTTTGAGGAAAACGACAACCAGAAATTATGCTAGCGTGCACAGTAAAAAATGGAGTGTCAATATTTCAGAGTAAACCTATTTTAACCTAGATAGAGTATTTACAACTCTATGAGGAGTAAACCAGCTCTAACATCAGAGTTAAAAGTCAGTGTAAAGTTTGTTAGTCACGCAGTGAAGACTTAACTCCACACAGTGTTTATTATTACCAGTCCGCAGGCGTGTGCGGCCTCAGACCTCTAATGCACATGGAATTTTCTCCGAAGAGCTGCCACAGTCAGGTAAGTGAAATTAACATTTCCATACTGGTAACATTGTTTAAAAGGTATTTTTAAACTAAATAGCTCTTTATAGTTTCACTGATGTTGAGTGAGGACATGTTAGCAGCATTTACCCATAGGTTTAATGACATTCCAGTAGCTACATGCTAGCAGTTGCTAAAAGTTCAGATGTTTGTTATCTTCTCACTGCGTTAATATGAACCTAAAACATTTTAACTATGTATTTCTTCTAAATGCTATCTAAATAATATCATTGTCACATGTCAAATCGCACAGTTTGAACAACTAAATTACCGTTTATCAGTAAGCTAATAATCGCTAATTAGCTTACATAAACGAACGTACTTTCAGAAAAAGTGGGTAACATTACCATAAAGTTAACTTTACTGGTTTATATTATTTTAAGCAAATGCCAAAGGCATACACTACTTTAGAGTTTTGCTCATTATTTAGTAAGAAATATATATTTTGTGTAAATTAACTGATAGCAAATCAGAAACGTAAGCTATAAAGAAACATTTTTAACATTGTATTATTTTTAATTGTGATGTTTAATGCCAATTATTGAATTTATACATTAGGGGATCTCCCCCTAAGAGTGATGTATGCGCAGGGCATTGTTGCTCTGTCTCCATATCTGGAAGACCCATATTCACAACATGGATATGTAAGTAAAGGGAACTTTTCAACATTAAATACATAATTGCCTTCAGAAATGTTGATAACATAGTCCTTCTTCGTTTATTTAATTACATAGAAACATTACTACGATCCAGAGAGCGGTTCAGGATACATTGCATGGCGGTTGAAGACCATTCAAAGAAAAGCTGTGGAGGAAAGTAGCGTGTCAGTTTGCAAATCTCCCAAAAGTAAGTTCACTTATCATTTAAATGATACTGATGTAATTTGTAGGCAGGATTCAATCAAACACCTCTCTATGTTCTGTATTTTTGCATTACAGATAGAACAAGATTTCCAACTACTGTTTTGTGAGGTCACTGCGAGCAAATTCTTGGAGAGGTGGCCCATCAATCTCAAAGCAAAGGTTGTAAAGGAAAGTCCTGGACTTGTCCCCACCTCAGAGCTCTTGGAGTTAATGTGCAATGCTGAGTCAGGTACTGAAGTTGAGAATGGTATGATTGTGACTGTTTTTATTTGCCATTGTTGGTTATATAGGTAATGCTGTCAATTCAATGTATTTTTGTAGGCTGGGACAGTGACTTGTCTACTATCTTGCTGCTGCTTCATCTGCTACCACCATCTGCACAAGGGCGAAAGAGACCAGGAAAGATGTCTGCATCTCAGGCTGTCAATAACCTCATCAAATTCCCAAAGATATGTTGTTTAAAAGATACTTTCCATCACCTCTATTTTCATGGACAGTGAGTTGAGCTAATCTACTGTCAGACGATAGTCACTTAATACTGTTGTTTAATGTGTTGTTGTAGGCTGGAACCAGTGTACAGCAGCATCTAGACAACATCACCCGAAGCAGTCAGCCCTACCTTCTTACTCAGGGATCCACAAGAAGCAGCATTCACACCTTCATTGTGATTGAGAAGTATGCACTTCCATGTAAAGTGAGAGGTTCAGTAGGAGCCCTTGATGAACTCTTTAGGGCCCATTATGTCTTTGGTACATCATACAGTTCATCCATGACCAACTTTTTTACTTTTCTGCAAACAACTACGACACTGGGGAAATGTGATATTGCTTTCTCTAGTGAGCATCATAGAACTATGAATTGTAAGGGTTTGTTATGTTAATTAAATGACACTGAAATGAGAAACATAATAAATGCTGTTACTTTAACCTGTATATTTGTTGTTATTTCCATAATGTAGGCTAAATCACAGTTATTTAGTAATATAGCATCATAAGATGAATATGAAAAAAAAAAATCACACTACAGAGAAATAAAAATGATATATTATTACACATCAGAGTGTTATTATTAAACTAAATTTGGAGTAAAAATAGCTCTATAAAGTGTAATCAAATTACTCTGAACAGTGTGAATAACCCTCAGTGTTAAATATTTTTACACATTTTGTTGTTAATTTTGACACTAAATTGAGTACAATTAACACTGAAAAGTTAACACTGGGCATAGAGTAAATTTAATTCTAATTTTGAGTGGGACCAAATGTTATCTGAAGCAGAGTTAAAATCAACTCTGTTAGTGTAAAATTGACACTTGGTTTTTTACTGTGTGAGTGTGCTGGCCTCACACTCAGACGTTTTCTTGTTTCATGGAGCACAGAAAAGGAAATTGAGGTACTAAGGTGTTGTTGGCCAATGTGCAACCTAAACCTTATCACTGTGACTTTTGTAACCCTATACAGATTCATCAATATAGAACAATACAACAATACAGAACGCATAGAAAATCATAATAGGTCAATTTTTAGATGCAAGTTTTTTAATGTTGTGTACTGACATGTAACTTTCAAAAGGATTTGCAGCCCTGTATTGAATGGCATGGAACAATTTGATTAGTAAACCTGCCTCTCAAGTATATTCTTCTTTGGTGGCCTCTGGTTTATGGGTGTGACACAATAAAAAACCTTTGCAGTAGTGGCTCAATAACAGCCTGTAAGGCCAAGAAAGCAAGTGTTGCTGGAATCAGTGTTGCCATGGTAATATGAACCCTGCTAGTGGCAAAAAGATATTATTATTACAATTTCAATGAGCCTGCAATTACGTCAGATTCCTTGAACTATTTAAATAGTGTGGCCACACAGGTGGTTTAATGTAAACAAATGGATACAATATATGTTTCATAACTATCACACGTGCAGTTTGTTTGCTTTTGGCACCTTGTAGAAAGTCCTGACAAGTGAACTGTGTATAAATAACAACACGCTGGTAGAAATGTTTAAAAAGGAAAAACTCAATTTCATTTGATCTCTTCAAAGTAAGGTGTGGTCGAGTGCAAATGTGAGGCCACAGGGCATCAACAAAACTGACTTTTCCAGCTGTCTTGCCATGCCAAGGTGTTCAGTTCAGATACCGGCCCACTGGCTCGAGTGGTAGAAACTGTAACACACAGAGAGTTCAAAGTACCTAAAGTGGTATTCTGCAGGTGGGGAAAGCCCTACGTTTTGGTGCAGCAGGGCAGTCGCACAAAATAGCTAACTTAATGAGCTTAATAAGTCACTTAATAGGTTCTATTAAGACATTTTTAATTTATTTTCTCTGTGGACAGGGTGTGGTCACCTGACCTATGCTGGTTCTGAGGTTTATTTCTCTTTGCAGATTTAGCAACTATTTTCTAAAATGCGCAATGTTACATAATATAGCAAGCCTGCTACTAAACTACTGCTACCGCTATTAAAGTACATCATAACTTTAAATTCAAAGTGATGGCTCCTACCAAAGTCTTCTAGAAGCACGTCCTGTTAGTTAGCAGCCATACTGATATCCTTCTGGTAACTTTTTTTGGACAGTTAAACTAAACTTTCATAGCAATTGTTAATCGAACATAAATGACTGCATGACTGAACTTTGGATGCTTGATAACTTTATTGAAAGTTCAGCAGTGAGAAGAAAAAAAAAAAGAAAAAAAACAGGATGTGCACTGTATGGGTTGTCAGCAAAATTTATACTCATATATTAATTAATAGTAAAAATCAACAATACTAAATTAAGATAATCATTTGCTATGGTATTAATAGCAACAGTGCCCTGTTTGCCTCCTCTTGCTGATAACTTTACACAGCAATGCAATGAAGAAAGCAAGTAGTAGTACTTAGCATTCATAACAGTTTAGGAGAAATTTCAGAGGTCAGTAAAGCTACTGAAACAGTTATCATAAATGTTAACCTATCCAGCATGGACTACAAGCAATTACCCGAAAGCCATATTAGCCATCTGGTATCAATTACTTAGCAGCTAGGAGATGAAAAGTATAGTTGGGTAAACTGTGAATAATTATTGCAGAGCTGAACGAGTCATGGATGGAGCCATGGCAGAGCATCTTTGTACAACTATTTAATAAAATGTGGTTCTTATTTTGTTGTAGCCATCAACAAGGTCAGTTTTAAAATGCAGGCAGTAACGGTTTCAATTTTACAGTGTTCTTTTAGAACTTCTTTATTTTAGTATAACTTATACCAACTTAACCCAAAGTTTATTCTTTACTTTTCCATTAATCGTTTAGTTGTGTGAGGTATTGTGTTGTTTGTTGTACCCTTTTGTTTTTTGTTAGGTTCTGAAATCTATTGTCCACAATATGTAATGAAACTATCTAAATAATTTGTAAAACAAATTAAAATCTCCAGACTTGACATTAATCTTTTTTTCTTTTTCTTTTTTTTTTTTTTTAAAGCTAAGTCATATTTAGGGAAATTTAGTTGAAAACAAGTTAAATTAACAAGTAAACAGTTAATTCTTTTGAGATATGATTTCTTCATCATTACTTCTTTTGCAGGATAGGGTTAAAATTTTCCATGTAGCATTGGATTCAGTATTGAGTATTTCCCTGGGTTTTATTATTGAGTTTTAAATTCCAGCAAAGTCTGCTTGCGTATCAATCCCGCTTATCAGTTCCACTTGCACTTCCACTGCTGTACTACTTCTAAGAAAAGTGTTCCGTATAATATGTGTAATCACTATTTGTTTTGAGTGACAACCCCAACACTGATCACTACAAAGAGAGGAAATACCCCCGACATGCACAAACATTTGACCACAGCATGCAAATAATTAGCATGAATGTAATATCTTTGATATGCTACTTAGTAACAGTGGTGTCTTCAAAGTGGAGCCAATGAGAATCGATAAGAGAATTGATAATGAATCAAATCAATGCATTATATCGATAATGGAATCAATAGATTCTTATTAGTTTGTATCACTAGTGACAATTCTAGTCGACTAACAGAACTATGTGGCAGAATGTGGCTGCAGCATACCAAAAATGAACTAGCTTGACAATATTTGTTACTGAACTAGGGCTGTTCGATATAACGATGTATATCGGATGACGATATAAAAACGTCTATCGTTTCATTTTACGCTATCGTTTGTTTTGTGGTGTCGCAAAATAAACTGTTATTGGCAATATTTTTTCATCGTTTTGATGGTCACTGTAGTGGTTATATTAATTTCTTAAAGTTCTCTCATTCTCTTATATTTAATATAACCACACTACGGACGGACAAGCACCTGTTTTTATGCGTTGTTGTCAGCAATAACGACGGTAAAACCATCGCGTGTCCGGTTGTTTATTACACATAAACCTTTCACAATAAAGCTCAAGATCTTGTTGAGACTTTTCAAAATAAACTGAATCACATGAAAGAGTCTGCAGAGTATTTACGGATGAGAAGCAATAAAGAGCCGTCAGGTGCTAAAAAATAAATCTTAGACTCAAACGTTAGAACAGGCTTTTCCCCGCAGCACGCTGTGTAATAAATACTCACAAAGGAAATGGCGGCCATTACAACTTATGTCTAAAAAATGCATCCTTTAATGCACTCGACTCCAGGTACACGACACCCAGCTGGAAACACTTCACGCAAGTCGAGCTGCCCAAGATTCACAGAAAACGTTACATCTTTGTGATTTATATCGTTATCGGGATGATAGATGTCTTATGTGGGGATATGAGATTTTGGTCATATCGCACAGCCCTATACTGAACTGCCTATCTGATTTAAATTCACATTAACTGGTGCCAGAAGGCCTTTTTGGATTGTTGCAGCACACTTTAACCATTGCTTGTTTGTTACCTGTTAGCAACCACCGTGGAGAATTAGGGGTTGAGTTAGAGTTGGCATATTTCATATTTCTGTTATTACTGATTTTTGTTGTTTCTAAAATGAACAGCTACATGGTAGAATTAAAGCATGTTTTTGGTCGGGCATAGCTGAAATTGCAAATTTAATTTGGCAAACAAATTAGGCTAAAGAAACATTTTTTTTTTGCTCTCTTTCCCAGGAAAGACACACACAGCATGGTGTCAGTCTCTTAGTCGCAATGAAAGACACTGGAGAGTTTGGCATGGCAAAAGAAGAGCGGAGGTGCCAGTTTGGCTGTTTTTGCAAGCCAACCCTAACTTCAAAGCACTCTGTTACAGTGAACATCCACATCAAAATAAAACTGGATTTACAAAAACACAGCATGCAGTCACTGCAAAGGAATCACCCTTCGAGCATGTGACAAATTTGAGATTTGGTTGTGTGGTCTGCAGCTCAGGGGCAGATGTTTGTGTCTGATCATGACTGAGCATATCTCAGACTGCTCAGTCATGATCAGTCTGAGATAAAGGGGGTGGAATTCTGTTTTCTGGTGTGTTTTCCCTTAAAGGTTCAGAACAGTCGATTGTAAAAATAAGCTCAGTCTTGAAATGTAGAATTTGATACTCTGACTCTTTTGTCCAATGTTGTGGCTTGTATTGTGCTTGTTTGTAAAGGCGTTTTTGTTGCCAAGCATCATCATTGTCACTGATAGAGGCAATGTCAGTTTGAAGATGAGAATGGAATATATTATTGACAGTTTTGCTATATGACTAGCAAAATTTGGCTTTACTGCTAAAATAAGTTTGTTGGGAGAAGAAACCAAAGCATCCGTACTAGTTCTGGTATCTGTAATCCAAGCAAACAGAGATTTGGTTTGGGCTCTTGCTCTGATCTTTTGCCTCACTCAAAGCCCTTTTTGGCCCTGAGTTGCTTCAGGAGAAGGTACTCAGTAAACAAAGTCCAAGCCACTTCACAAGGGTTCTTCTGCTGTCTTGCTCCAAACCCATGCCTCAGGCTTCTTTGCCTCAGTGCAAGTTGTTCTATCAGGGTTTGCTTCAGCAAACGACAGTGCTATCCTTTCTTCAGATGTTGAAGTTTTCATAAATTGCTTATTCTCAAATGCCTGAACTGTTTACCTTGAATGACCCAGCCAGGAGCTATTTTCTCCTCTTAAACCGGCACACAAAACCTTCTAACATGGTAAACGTAGGATTCGCTGAAGGAGTACAAGAGGTGAAACTCCAGATTTACAGCTCAGTCTAAGTTATATTTGACTGTACCTGCAGGTTAAAACTGAAAGATTTCGATCATAGATACAAGCTACCAAAGTAAGTTCTCTTTGTAGTGTGGTTGAGGTCGCCTTGAAACTTTGGTTTCACATAGTTCCTTTTTTAAACTAAATACATAAAACCAAGTGATTATTCAACATAGTGATCAACATCTCTGAAATTTGTTGTGAAATGATTTGAGGATTCAAAAAGAAGGAGAGTGCAAGGCACATCTGATAGTGGAGGCAATGATAAGCACTTTATTAATATGAATGTCAATGGGTGGCTATGGCTTGTTGTCTACAAGTGTTTTGAGCACTCGGTAAGAATAGAAAAGCACTATATAACAGTCTGTGTGCTATATTGCTTTCAATTCAACCCCTTCCTGAATAAGAGGCGTTAAATTATATTTTGCATACAATCCTCTGATTTCTGGTGCATCTACTGTTTTTTTTTTCTGTGAATGATCATCTAAGGATGACATGCACTCAGAACATCGAGTGTTTCTTCTCATATCGTGCTCATAAAAATGCATAGGTGATCATTTTCTGCTGCATGATGTGTAGTCTCTGTGGAAGAGTACATACTGTGCTTGGATTGATGTGTGTGTGTGTGTGTGTGTGTGTGTGTGTGTGTGTGTGTGTGTGTGTGTGTGTGTGTGTGTGTGTGTGTGTGTGTGTCCCCTCCATGAGGAACAGCCTGGGGGAAGCTAACGTGCTGTAACAGACCAAGGCAATGAGCCACAATCACTGTTAGGATCCACTGGGAAATAACATGTAAAGCACTGCCTTTCAGTGTGTGGGAGAGCCCAGGGAAATAACTAAGATTGGTGTGAACCTCTGTCATCACTGTTAATTCCCCGTACACACATTCACATGTGCAAACACATATGAAACTGCTTCATTGGTCTCTTGCTCATATAACATATAATGCATTGATAGTATTTTTATACTACACACACAGAAATCCAATTTTACTGACTCTGCACGCACACACACACACACACACTTGTTTTCATATCTTAGTGACCATATCTACAGGGTGGGCCATTTATATGGATACACCGTAATAAAATGGGAATGGTTGGTGATATTACAGTCCTGTTTGTGGCACATTAGTATATGTGAGGGGGCAAACTCCTCAAGATCGGTGGTGACCATGGTGGCCATTTAGAAGTCAGCCATCTTGGATAGAACTTTTGTTTTTTCAATAGGAAGAGGGCTATGTGACACATCAAACGTATTGGTAATGTCACAAGAAAAACAATGGTGTGCTTGGTTTCAACGTAACTTTATTCTTTCATGAGTTATTTACAAGTTTCTGACCACTTATAAAATGTGTTCAATGTGCTGCCCATTGTGTTGGATTGTCAATGCAACCCTCTTCTCCCACTCTTCACACACTGATAGCAACACCGCAGGAGAAATGCCAGCACAGGCATCCAGTATCCGTAGTTTTCAGGTGCTGCACATCTCGTATCTTCACACCATAGACAATTGCCTTCAGATGACCCCAAAGATAAAAGTCTAAGGGGGTCAGATTGGGAGACCTTGGGGGCCATTCAACTGGCCCACGACGACCAATCCACTTTCCAGGAAACTGTTCATCTAGGAATGCTCGGACCTGGCACCCATAATGTGGTGGTGCACCATCTTGCTGGAAAAACTCAGGGAACGTGCCAGTTTCAGTGCATAAAGAGGGAAACACATCATCATGTAGCAATTTCAAATATCCAGTGGCCTTGAGGTTTCCATTGATGGAGAATGGACCCACTATCGTTGTACCCCATATACCACACCAAACCATCACTTTTGTTGTTCCAACAGTCTTGGAGGGATCCATCCAGTGTGGGTTAGTGTCAGACCAATAGCGGTGGTTTTGTTTGTTAACTTCACCATTCACATAAACGTTTGCCTCATCACTGAACAAAATCTTCTGCGTGAACTGAGGGTCCTGTTCCAATTTTTGTTTTGCCCATTCTGCAAATTCTGTGCACCAATCTGGGTCATCCTCGCTGAGATGCTGCAGTAGCTGGAGTTTGTAAGGGTGCCATTTGTGAGTAGCTAATATCCGCCGAAGGGATGTTCGACTAATGCCACTCTCCAGTGTCATGCGGCGAGTGCTACGCTGTGGGCTCTTGCTGAATGAAGCTAGGATAGCCACTGATGTTTCTTCATTAGTGAGTTTTCTTGCGTCCACATTTTGGCAAATCCAACACTGAACCAGTTTCACGAAACTTAGTTTGCTAACTAAGTTTGCTAACTGTAGCATGGGAGATGGGTGGTCTCGTAGGGTGTCTTGCATTGAAATCGGCTGCAATGACCCGGTTACTGCGTTCACCAGATATCAACACAATTTCGATCCGCTCCTCACGTGTTAACCTCTTTGACATGTCAATGGCTGTGAACAAAGAGAAACTTGTAAATAACTCATGAAAGAATAAAGTTACGTTGAAACCAAGCACGCTGTTGTTTTTCTTGTGACATTACCAATAAGTTTGATATGTCACATGGCCCTCTTCCTAGTGAAAAAACAAAAGTTGTATCCAAGATGGCCGACTTCTAAATGGCCATCATGGTCACCACCCATCTTGAGGAGTGTGCCCCCTCACATATACTAATGTGCCACAAACAGGACTGTAATATCACCAACCATTCCCATTTTATTACGGGGTATCCATATAAATGGCCCACCCTGTACTTAACATAATGCTTTCCTTAACCGCTAACTCATCAAACAGCCTAAACCTAACCATAAACTAACTGACACTAAAACCACACTTTGAGTCTCCAAAATTCTTTCAAACTCGTGAGGACGAGCATTTTGTCCCCATAAGGGACTGTTGGTCCCCAGTAGTAGCATTCCAATTTTTGGTCCTCACAAAAATATCCAAACATGGCACGCACACACTGATATATGTGCTGTTGGTGTTCTCACAACTCACAGCTCTCCCATGATATACACGCACTGGAGACACAGAGTATCTCATGGATACACTGAGAAATACACTAATCTTTTCCAGCACTGTCACTTTAGCTCTCTCATTGCCTCATGAGGCCCAGCTAGTCAAGCAGTGGCATCTGTCTTTGTAGTGCAATTGCTTCCACTGCAACACAAAACACCAATTGAACTGTTGCATCGTTTTCTATTGCTATTCATCAATAGCATTGCTAAGAATTAAGCTAAGACCTACAGTGCAGTGCAATGGCTTGATGTCACTTGTGGGTAGATCTGATTAATTATGGCAGATTGTGTGAATGGTGATTAAGTTGAAGTGTCATTTTCAAATGGCAGATGATGTAATACTCCAAACCCACACAAAATATTTCCTTACAGTGTGTAAAATCTCACCACTTGATGTCAGTAGATTGCAGTCACCTGAGCTCTGTTTTCTTACCCTCCCAATTCAAGTGCATAATCATTGCTACGGTGGCTGCTGTAGGACAAATAACTCTGTTGCGAGTTTAGACTTTCAGTCTGCTGTTTACCTCAACTGTCAATATGTGTCCATGTCTATTAACTCTGGAGGAGGCTGTAAATTTTTGTGAAAGGGGTCTGATACGGGTTGATAAGTTAGTGTAGCTCACTTCTATGTTTTTCCTGGTAGCGGCAGTTACCATTTGTTAGGTCCAGTTAGTATCTGTTAGTTGATGTTAGCCTCTGTTAGGTGCTGTTAGCTGACATTAGTACAACTTTCTTTGAAGTGGATCAAAATTGTTGATCTTGGACACTTAGCGAATAATCTCTCCCACAGTGTGAGAATGTAATCAAACTGTTTGTCAGAGGGAAAGACACTGAGCTACTACTCATGGATGAATGGATGGATCAATAATGGCTCTTAGTAAAAGCAACTTGGAGAGAGATGAGGTTTTACAGTACAGAATATAATCTCCATGTCAAAGGCTTTTCTGGCATTGCAGCAGGTTGACTAGTTTGTTCAGCAAATGAAACATCAAACTGCAGACAAGTTGTCCTTACATAATTCAGATGGATTTTAAACATAAGTGGACTAATTTGCCTAATCTGTGAGGTTTTAGACCACGTGGAAATGCAGTCATCCAGTGAGCTGAAGACATTTTCAGGTCCTCTGTCTGTGTGTGTGAGAAACAAGGTTCAGCACTGAAAGTTCTAAGTATTTTTGGTGGAAATGTACTTGTATAGTCCTTGGTTGCTGAAGGTATGAATCTCTCCACCTCGCTCTATCTGGAAAGCAATAGTGCTTTATGGTGAAGCAGACTAAAGAGATGTAAATCTTTGAACTCATACACTTTTCTTTACATTTTTTTTTTAAATTGTATTTGGAAAGTACTTACAATACCATAATCATATGGTTATGATTATGGATTATGATTATGGTTATGATTAATTTTACTTATTTAGCATAAAGCAAAGACAGTCTAATAACATTGGTAATCTGCAGCTCAGCTCGGTACATAAATCTACACTGCAGGCTGTTTCTGTGAAATAATGATGTTCTTTCAAAGTGAGAAATGTTGCTCTTTACAGTCCCTCTATCTTACTGGTTATACAGTGATCATTTCTTTCCCTCTCTTTGTGTCAGATAACAGCTTTTGATGAGCTTCAGGCAGATTTCAAGGTGCCAATCGATCAGGGCAACCCACTCCATGCGGTAGGTCTGCTTTCCCTGTTCATTTTTATTCATACACCCTTCTTTTACAGATTTCTTTTCATGATTATCTTACTGTGTGTGTTGCATTATGAGAAAAAATGGAAAGTCCCGCATAATGCAAAAACATTGCAAGAAGTGGTTCTCAGTCTTTCCCAGTATATTTTGACTGTTTCTTCCCTGTTTCTCTTTCCATTAATTTCAAATCAAGCAGTTGGCAACATTCTAGTTTTGTATGCCGTCCTTTTCTCACTTCCTGGCTGACAAGCAGACTCCTATTATAAGACTTCAGGCCAAAGTATGAATGACTCATCTTTTACAAAAAAACAACCTTGAATATGGTTATAAATAAAATCGAAGTGACAAGCCACAAACATAGGTAAATGTGGCCTGCCAATGATGATTTTAACAATGCAAGCCATTTCTAAACTGTCAACTCTAAATCCTCAACCCTAGATGTTTAATACAAGCTCAGTGCTCTTTGCTGACTCACAATTATAAGAGGGATGCTAATCAAACAATATAGCTTGTGACATCATTACCTAAGCTTTCAACTGATTTCAAATGATTCTTCACCTTCCACTAACATGAAGCAATAATTCAGAGTAAAAAGCAACTGAAATATATATAATCAAGGGTTTATTTTTAACCATGAAGGAAAATAAATGCAAGTAAATTTCACTTGACCATATTCCACTAAATGTAATGACTTGCACTTATGTAACAAAATTGTGGAGTTTTTTTATGTAACAAAATCAGTTAAAGTCAGCATTTGAGGCAGACATTTATTTGAGTGTAACTTTTTGGTTTTTGTGCAAAAAATTTTTTTTTTCTTTACTGCAGGACTTTTGTAAGTTGTGGGAGATACTATCTCAGCTTAATAGATTAAAGTTCCTGCTGAATCATTTAGCAATATGATGTACATTTCAGCTAAATATGTGATTTTCTGTTTTTTAAAGCATGCAGAGACACATCATTAAATTGTGTCATCGGCAGTTCTGATCTGGAAGCCCTTTCAGCAGGGCAGCATCCTTTATCAGAGTTTTCCACAAGCAGCTTAACTTCAACCTTCCAAAGATGCAAAACATTGACAACCATTTTCTACTCTTTACAAGTAAAGTTCAGATCTGTTGGTTGAGATTCTAAAAGAAGAAAGAAAGAAAGTGTACTTTATTGATCCCCGTGGGGAAATTCCTCTCTGCATTTAACCCATTCACGCAGTGAAGCAGTGGGCAGCCATTGGGTGCCCGGGGAGCAGTGTGTAGGGATGGTACCTTGCTCAGGGGTACCTCAGGGTAGCTGTTCAGGGGAATCAAACCCCTGACCTTCCGATCATGGGGCCACCACTCTACTACTGAGCTATCCCTGCCCAAAAAAAAAAAAAAAGATTTTTGTGATACTATTTATTTCAAAAAGGCTTTTTCGGTTCTTCGGGGTTGGTTAGCGTGGGAAACCTACTCTCGGTGAAATTGTTTCAGGATCAGTTCCAGGGCTCTAAACCCCTCTCCCCAGAGTATTCTGAGCTTTTACAGTTGGCTCTTAATAATGCACACTGCTACAGCACCAGCAGTGAGCCTGAAGGTGACATTGACTTAAAAGCTCTGGACTGTATAGCTTCTTAGGACTATTGACTTCTATATGTACATGCTTGGGGATGGGTGTCAGAAGCAGGGGGAAAAAGTTGCAGAAAGAGCAAGACTTCCGAAAAAAATTGCAAACTGGGTGAAAGAGTTTGAGATGGAAGCTGGTAGACAGAAAAGGGGAGAAATGGCTGAATGAGGATTTCGTAAGAGGCAAATGAAAAGGACTCTTCAGATTGAAAGGCATTTTCAATACTCTGAAAACAGAGCATTAGACCAGATTTCCCCACTCAGTACCACTTTCATATTTTGTCATATTTGCATATCATTATGCAATGCTGAACGTATCAAAGAAACCAGCGAGGGAATGGGTACAAAAGGTTCCATCTAATTTTCTCTTCCATTTTTCTTTCTTCTCTCACTCTCCCACATTTCCTTAACCCATCCCTCCCCCAATTCTCCTCCTCCTTCTTACATGAAACGCATCACTGCAGTGAATATTAACATGAAAATGTGGCCTTGAATTGCATGATTTCTTTCCAAAATACACATTCATTAAAGGCATTGTTAAAGTTCTGGCTACTCGTAAAAGTTTTTACGGTGAGTTCAACTTGATGTTTTAGTTTTCTGCTGGGTTCCCAGGGGCTTTGAAAATCTTAGAAATTTTGGGGGAACGGGAAAACCTCAGAACAGATTGTAAGAAAATAAAGCAACTCTCTCAAAATTACATTTAATTGATTAAGTCAGGAACTGCATAAAATGAGGGGATGAGTGGAAGTGGGTTGCAAAGTGGGTATTCAACTCTTTTCAGGATAAAGTGTGTTAAAGAGCCACTGTATGACATCTGGTGCTTTCTTTTTCTTTCTTTCTGTGTGTGTAGTGTGTGTATTAATTTCTTTCTGGGGACCAAAAATTGGAGGTTTATGATACTTGTGGGGACCAACAGCCGTTATGGGTGATTAAAATCCCGGTCCCCACAAGTTTGAAGGCATTTTTGAGACTCAAAATGTTGTTTGAGTGTCAAAGTATCAGTTAGGTTATGGTTAGGTTAGAGTTAGGGAAAGCATTATATCAATGAGATGTCCCCACAAGGATATAGTGTGAGTGTGCACACTAATAAATTTAACTAGGCCATGTAAGCCTTAACTGAAAGGTTGAAATTACAATAAGACACAATACAAATTTTACTGAATAACTTACACAGTACACATAAATGTTTTGGTTTTTTTTTCATTAAAAGGACTAAGAATACCAAATTTCCCACATATTTTGCACACATCTTGGTTTTTGGTATACAATAAGAAAACATTCTCTCATTTACCTTTCTGGCAGTTTGATGGTTTCATTCTGAACAGCCACACTTTTCCCTCCATCTCTCTAACACACACACACTCTTACTGAAACTGTCCATGTGATCTGTCTCTCCCTAACTTTTGCATAATATCTCTCAGTTTTCTTTTCCTCCTTCCGCTCTGTCTGTCTCCATCTTTCTTGCTTGAAACCAGCAAGTCTATCTGCTATCTCTCGGCATCACTGTCTATCCATTCCTGCTGCACAGTAAACTATGTAAAAGTTGCTCTCTTGTTGTTTCCCCTCTAACTGCCACACACACACACACACGCACACACACACTCAAATATGGAGTAGCAATCTGGGCAACTTGGAGGAATAAATTTATGAAAAATGTCACATCACATGGAGGAATGGTTTTTACCCATAAAACATATGGACTGTTTTTTACTGGAGGCAGATGTTCTGGTGGGTTTCTAAAGTTGTTTTTCCAGAATTTGTATGTGTGTTTTTATCATTTTATGGCTGTTTTTCAATCAGGATAGCTTGTGAAAATGGAAGACCAGAATTAGGATTTTATTGAATTAGCTGACCTGCAGACAGCTGAGACTGAAGAAGTCTCTTGTATGAGCGACGAAAAGTTTCTCCACTGAAAACGTTATGTCCAGATGAACAAAATTAACATTTTTGGAATACTAGTTCAGATCAAAGAAATAATTGGCTCAACAGATCTTTGACTCCAGGGTTGTTCCTGTTTTCCTTGACCAGTGAGAAATAGTAAGATGTCCTTGCTTTGTGGAGGGCTTTTTAGAGAGTAACATACTATTTTAAATAGAGATCAAATAGGTCAAATAGAGATCTTTTAAATCTTTTACTGCATTGTGCAAGAACTCCATGTGAGAAAGCATTTTCAAGTAAGGATCAAGTTAATGTGGGCCTACAGCGGTGTCAATTAATATGGGTATTTTCAGATGTTGCTTTATTGTACAGTCCCAACAACAAACCTGAATGCGCAAGTTGCAAGTTTTTTGGCATGATAAAAAACCTCTTGCAGGTAGGGCTGGGTATCGTCACTGATTTCTAGAATCGATTCAATTCCGATTCACAAGGTCCCGAATCGATTCGATCCACGATTCGATTTAATTCGATTCGATTCACTTCGATTCGATTCACTTCGATTTGAATCTGGGAAATTTTGACAGTCAGAAATATTATAATTCAGATCAGTACATTTACATATTTTTGTATAAAAAGGAAGCTGACACACCAAGACTTTATCACAGATGTGAGCATCACAGCAGATGCCTTTGTGTCAAAGTAGCTGAAGATAAAACACAGAAAAACATGAAGGTGATTTTCCTGGCCTGGGATTTTATAAAAATATTCTGCAGTACATCAAAAACGAAAGAAAACCATTAATCAAACATGAACGTTACCTCTGAAGTTACAGGGGTTTTATTAGAGACACAGCGTTTTGCATTTTGCATAATTTTAAAAAGTTTAAATTTGTTCAGTATTGAACGGCAGAAATTAGGTTTTCGTTTCAGAAGTATATAAAACGAAAAAAAAAAAAGTCGACCGACAGCGCTGTAAACAACGGTAGACTTGTGCGTAACAAGCAAGCGAATAATGCAGAAAACAGTACAGAGAGAGGGGGGGGGGGGGGGGGGAGAGAGAGCGAGAGAGAGAGCGCGAGCACGAGAGAGAGAGAGCTGTGCATCGTGGTTGAAGCAAAACGGTAAAAGTCAGAGTGAATACATGACGATGTTTTTGTGAAGCGTAGTTTGGATCTTCTTTTGCTGCTGTTCGGTCAGTATTGTTTGGAGAGACATCAAACTAACAGCTTTAGAATCAGCGCATAAAGGAGGTGAACACAAAGCTCGACCCGCCGACAGATCAGAATCAGCGAGCTGTCGGCTTTCAGCCCAGACTGTGAGAAAGGCAACATCTCACTGATTCTGATCCGCGGGCTGCGCTGTGTTTACGTCTTTGTGCAGAATCCGTGTTCCTGCTCTCATTTACTGTCTTAGCTGTTTGGTGGTTGTTGAAATTTTGTGAGATTTCACCTGAGATTCTGGCATTTCGGGCAAAATAAATTTATATTAAAAAATCGATTCAGGATTTTAATGAATCGATTTTACGTTATCCAAGCCAGAATCGATTTTAATCGATAAATCGATTATAAAAACCCACCCCTACTTGCAGGCAATGCTTCGATGGGTATTCAGAGTCAAAGCAACATTCACATGAATGCCAGAGCAGAACACTACATTGTAAAGATTTAATGTTCACTGGAGTACATATTATCACACAAGAACATATTCTGTTCTACACAATCCTAAAAAACAGCTTGCTTTGCAATTACTGTTAGGAGTTCACACATTTCAGTGGTGCGCACAGTGATGCACACAAACACAGATGTCCTGTGAGGAAAACACATTTTACTATTCATTACATTGTTGCCTTAAGTGGAATTTCCTCCCTGTGGCCTCTGATGCCTATATGACTGACTATAGTGAGGCTCCCATCCACTTTATTATAAAGGGATGAACCTGTAGCCAGCGGCACTGATAAACTTGTCTGAATTGACATCAGAGTGATAAGTGAGAAGAAAGATGACAAAAAGAGAAACTGAGATTTTGTGGCTTTTGAGTGTTTCCATGAGTGTATTCATTTTTTGCTCAGCGTCAGCATCACACCAAGCATGCAGGCAAAACTGATGACAGCTTCTATAGCCTCTTCAAACTTCTTTAAATGCTACTGCAGCCCATCCAACACTTTCTCTCCGTTGCCTGTCACCTTTAGACACCTAGTGACATCATTTTGCAGAATTTAAACATTATGAACAAACTTCATCAGTTTAAGTGTACGCTAGGCAGGTCCTTTCAACATCCTTCAGGGTACAAGAAAACCATTTTAGGGTGTGGTTAAGTCATGGTTAGAAACTAGAAGATGTTCCCTTTAAGTATGAAAAATAGGTGAATAATACATATAAACGGGTAGCTGTGATGTAACTAGGACTCTTACGTTAAACAGGTCACTGGTGACCTTAAACTGCTCTGCCTCTTAAAATGAAGGTAACTTTAATTTCCCCACTCCATCTATCCCTCGCCAACCCACTCTCCCCTTCTTTTTCATTTCCTGTTTATACTTCCATGCTGCTCGCTTGCTTGTCAACCAAAGTAACATTTCAAAGAGGCATCAGCCTAATTGCTTGCAAATGAGTAGACAGTTGTGGGGGGGTGGGGGTGGGGGGTGCACACATACACCCACAAACACACATTACTGAACATATAATAGCAGAATATATTTGTCTTTCACACCCGGCAGGAGATGAAGGCAAGGGGAGACGGTGCAGAAGTGAATTGGACTGGTCCCTGATGAGATGCTCAGTTCTGGACATTAGCAGTGGAGATAATTGGCTATCAGACAGAGTCCGTCATGGCTGCTGTGGCTTGTTTATGTCAGAAAGATAGGACTATGTGCAACTGTCTCCAAGTCTAGTGATTGAGGTCACATCAGAGGACAGAGATAGAGTTCAAATTGTCTGTTAATATAAATTCTTACCAAGAACTTTTCAGCATATCCTCAGAGTTAAAGTTCCCTCAGCTAAAACATCTTTATCTTATATTTTAAATTTCTACATTAATTTTCTATAATCTCTATATCTCTATATAAAATGTAATTTATATTTAAAGTTTCCTTTAGATCCTTTAAAAAGTAGATTCCTCCATGCTTTTGCCTGTATCTGGAAGATAACACACCACTACCATAGACGGTGGTGATACTGTATCTAGAAGCCAGTTCCTAACCACCATTAACCTGTTAACGTCCACCCATGGACTTTGCAATCAACTTGTCTCATCCAGACAACGTACGGCATTTTCAGTATTATGGAAAGGTAAGTTGTAGTGCAGACCTATTTGAGAGCAGGTTACGTTCAAGATTAGAGATCAGCAGGTATCAAATTATCACCAACCAGTCCTCCGGAATATAGTGTCATCATTCCTGGAAGATCCCTCAGACCCTCGTTGTCCAGGAGGGTCTAAAGTCCTGGTGTTTATTTGATAAGCATCAGTGAGTAATCTAGATTCTTAGACACAACGCTATTCATTTCTTAGCATCTCAGCATTTCTCAGAAGTATAGATGGGAAGTTTCATCCCAAGTTTCATCAATCTGCAGTAAACTAACACTACAAATTGTGGATGAATTTCAGAATAATATTCCTGAATGTAAAAATATGAACACTCTGAATATCTTGGCATTGACATGGCCCCGTGAATTGGAGTCATGTAAGGTTAAAACAAACTCAGCCCTAACCTCGTTACTGTTGATCTCATGGATGTTAAGAGCCTGCAAGGGACATGGCTGAAAATCACTATTGGATGACCGTAATCTTCATGTCCTCACCCAGCACTGCATTATTAATAGGAATGATTCTGTCATGGAAATCACTGCATGGACTCAGGATCACTTCCAAAGTCATTTACCATGCCATCCACAAGTATGGGTTAAAGTTCGATCAAGCAAAGAAAAACCTATTGGTGAACATGATCCAGAAACATCACCATCTTCTCTGTGCCAAAGCTCATTTAAACGGGTTTGAGGCAAAGTGCAAACATTTCTGTGGTTCACAAGAATCAAAATGTAAAATTCTTTTTCAAATACAAGGATTTTCCTCCAGTCTATGAGGGAGAAAGACCAATCAGTTTGTTAGCAGTGTTCAGTTCAAAAGCCTCCATCACTGATGTTATGGGGATGCATTAGTGCCAATAGAACTGCCAGCTTGCACATCTGGAGGGCACATCAATGCTGAAAGGCATATACAGTTTTTAGAGCAATATGCTCCCATGCAGATCTTTTTGGGGAAAGGCTTGCGTATTTCAGCAAGATAATGACAAAGACCTAGACACGTTAAATGGACTGATTCTGATAAAGCACTTCAGCACTCAAAGTGCTTTATACAACCTGTTTCATTCATCCATGCTTTTTCTAAGTACTTTCTATCTAACATTCAATTCAATTCAATTCAATTTTATTTATATAGCGCCAAATCACAACAAATGTCGCCGCAAGGCGCTTCATAGATACAGAGAAAAGCCCAACAATCATATGACCCCCTATGAGCAAGCACTTTGGCGACAGTGGGAAGGAAAAACTCCCTTTTAACAGGAAGAAACCTCCGGCAGAACCAGGCTCAGGGAGGGGCGGCCATCTGCTGCGACCGGTTGGGGTGAGAGAAGGAAGACAGGATAAAGACATGCTGTGGAAGAGAGACAGAGGTTAATAACAGATACGATTCAATACAGAGAGGTCTGTTAATACATAGTGAGTGAGAAAGGTGACTGGAAAGGAAAAACTCAATGCATCATGGGAATCCCCCGGCAGCCTACATCTATTGCAGCATAACTAAGGGAGGATTCAGGGTCACCTGGTCCAGCCCTAACTATATGCTTTAGCAAAAAGGAAAGTTTTAAGCCTAATCTTAAAAGTAGAGATAGTGTCTGTCTCCTGAATCCAAACTGGAAGCTGGTTCCACAGAAGAGGGGCCTGAAAACTGAAGGCTCTCCCTCCCATTCTACTTTTAAATACTCTAGGAACAACAAGTAGGTCTGCAGAGCGAGAGCGAAGTGCTCTAATAGGGTGATATGGTACTACAAGGTCATTAAGATAAGATGGGGCCTGATTATTTAAGACCTTGTATGTGAGGAGCAGGATTTTGAATTCAATTCTGGATTTAACAGGAAGCCAATGAAGGGAAGCCAAAACAGGAGAAATATGCTCTCTCTTTCTAGTCCCTGTCAGTACTCTTGCTGCAGCATTTTGGATTAACTGAAGGCTTTTCAGTGAGTTTTTTGGACATCCTGATAATAATGAATTGCAGTAGTCTAGCCTGGAAGTAATAAATGCATGAACTAGTTTTTCAGCGTCACTCTGAGACAGGATATTTCTAATTTTAGAGATGTTGCGCAAATGGAAGAACGCAGTCTTACATATTTGTTTAATATGTGCGTTGAAGGACATATCCTGGTCAAAAATGACTCCAAGGTTCCTCACAGTGTTACTGGAGGCCAAGGTAATGCCATCCAGAGTAAGAATCTGGTTAGATACCATATTTCTAAGCTTTTCAGCGCCGAGTACAATGACCTCAGTTTTATCTGAGTTAAGAAGCAGAAAGTTAGTGGCCATCCAAGTCTTTATGTCTTTAAGACATTCCTGCAGTTTAACTAATTGGTGTGTGTTATCTGGCTTCATGGACAGATAGAGCTGGGTGTCATCTGCATAGCAGTGAAAATGTATGCTATGTCTTCTAATGATGCTGCCTAGGGGAAGTATGTATAATGTAAACAGAACTGGTCCTAGCACTGAACCCTGTGGAACTCCATAATTAACCTCAGTGTGTGAAGAGGACTCTCCATTTACATGCACAAATTGGAGTCTATTAGATAGATATGATACAAACCACTGCAGTGCAATACCTGTAATACCTACAGCATGTTCTAATCGCTCTAATAGAATATTATGGTCAACAGTATCGAATGCTGCACTAAGGTCAAGAAGGACAAGCACAGAGATGAGTCCACTGTCAGAGGCCATAAGAAGATCATTTGTAACCTTCAATAAAGCTGTTTCTGTGCTGTGATGAACTCTGAAACCTGACTGAAACTCTTCAAATAAACCATTCCTCTGCAGATGATCTGTTAGCTGTTTGACAACTACTCTTTCAAGGATTTTTGATATGAAAGGAAGGTTGGAGATTGGCCTATAATTAGCTAAGACTGCTGGGTCTAGAGATGGCTTTTTGAGTAAAGGTTTAACTGCAGCCACCTTGAAGGCCTGTGGTACATAGCCGATTATTAGAGATAGGTTGATCATATATAAGATCGAAGAATTAATCATTGGCAGGACTTCTTTGAGCAGTTTTGTAGGAATGGGGTCTAAAAGACACGTTGATGGTTTGGAGGAAGTAATTATTGAAGTTAACTCAGAAAGATCGATTGGAGAAAAAGAGTCTAACTTAACATCAATGGTACTAAGAGTAGCTGTAGATAATATTACATCTGTGGGATGATTATTGGTAATTTTTTCTCTAATGATAAAAATTTTATTTGTGAAGAAGTTCATGAAGTCATCACTAGTTAACGTTAAAGGGATGGTTGGCTCAAAAGAGCTCTGACTTTTTGTCAGCCTGGCTACAGTGCTGAAGAGAAACCTGGGGTTGTTCTTATTTTCTTCAATCAGTGATGAGTAGTAAGCTGTTCTGGCTTTGCGGAGGGCTTTCTTATAAAGCAACAAACTATTTCTCCAGGCTAAATGATGATCCTCTAAATTTGTGACACGCCATTTCCTCTCCAGATTACGAGTCATCTGCTTTAGGGTACGTGTTTGAGAATTATACCACGGGGTCAGGTACTTCTGATTAGAGACCTTAGTTTTCACAGGAGCTACAGTATCCAGAGTCGTACGTAGTGAGGAGGTGAAATTATTAACAAGATAATCGACCTCTGTTGGGGTAGCGTTCAGATAGCTGCTCTGCTCTGTGTTGGTACAGGGCATTGACGATGATAACAGTGGCTGGATTATATTCTTAAACTTAGTTACAGCGCTTTCAGAAAGACATCTACTTTGATAAAGTCCACTCTCCACTGCTGCGTAATCAATTATTGTAAATGTAAATGTTATCAAGAAATGATCAGACAGGAGATGGTTTTCAGGAAACACTGTTAAATGTTCAGTTTCTATGCCATATGTTAAAACAAGATCTAGAGTGTGATTAAAGTGGTGGGTGGGTTCTTTTACATTTTGAGAGAAACCAATTGAGTCTAACAACAGATTAAATGCCATGTTGAGGCTGTCATTTTTAGCATCAACATGGATGTTAAAATCACCCACAATAATTATTTTATCTGAGCTCATTCACACATATTCATAATCTGATGGATGTGTCGGAGAGCAACTTGGGGTTAGTATCTTGCCCAAGGATATGTGGGGATCAAACCACCAACCTTCCAATCAGTGGATCTCCTCAGCTGCAGCCACTCCAGAATTGTTGATCTTTTAATTTCCAGAATCAGATGGATGTTAAATTCTCACCCCAACCGGTCGCAGCAGATGACCACCCCTCCCTAAGCCTGGTTCTGCCAGAGGTTTCTTCCTTTTAAAAGGGAGTTACTGTCACGGTCTGCCGGGGCAAGCCGTGTGGGAACTATTTAGGACCCGGAAGCGGCAGCTCTGGTGCAGGTGGGTATTTATTAACACGAGTAGAAATAAACAGTAATGGCAGGTGAACATGAGCAGGAAAACCTAAACTGGGCAGAGCTAACAAAAACAAACCAGAACAAAGATGCAGGGAGATCTGGGGAAATACACACAGAGCGACGGATGGAGAGAAGCAGGGAGACCGAGGGGAAACCACACAGACGAACCAGCAACGACTAAGACAGAAGACACGACTTAAAAACACTCAGAGAACACAGGGAGATTACACACAGGTGGGGGACACAGCTGGGAGTGATTAACGTGACGAGACTAGGGAGGCAAACTAAAAACACTCACATAAGACGCAGACCTTCACAATAAAACAGGAAACACACACGCAAAGACACAGACTAGGAAACGCGGACTTAACACAGGAATAGATGGGCAGAACGGAATACACTAAGCAGGAGGAACAACAGAACCAAAATCACTGATAGAAAACACAAAACGCTGGGTCAAAAGGACCCAGGATCATGACAGTTTCTCCTTCCCACTGTTTCCAAAGTGCTTGCTCATAGTGTCATATGATTGCTGGGTTTTTCTCTGTATGTATTATTGTAGGGTCTACCTTGTAAAGCGCCTTGAGGCAACTGTTGTTGTGATTTGGCGCTGTAAATAAAATTGATTGAAATTGAATTGAATTAAATTGATGACCAGATTTTGGAGAGTTTTTTCAAACAGTAGTCAAATAATTATGAGTATAAACAGCATCTATCTGTAGAGGTAAAGTCCCATTAATCTTGGGAATGAGGTTCTTAACACCTAAATGCTATAAAGAGATACAATGGCCACCTTCATTTTCCCACCATGTTTTATTTATGTCCTACACTCTCATCTCTCGCTGTTCTTGCAGTGGTGTTACCTCAGAGCTGTTTGCAGCCTCCAACCCAGGAACCTCTGGTTTCATTATTTACAGCGCAGACATAAATTAATCATTTTCCAGAAAGAACCTCTGTTGCAGTCTGTACTTCTTAAAAATAATAATCAAATATTCATTTTACATCCTCATCAGTTGTAGGAAATGAGTATGTGAGTATTTATCACACGGCGTGCTGCGGGGAAAAGCCTGTTCTAACGTTTGAGTCTAAGGTTTATTTTTCAACAGGATCTTGAGCTTTATTGTGAAAGGTTTATGTGGAAAATAAACAACCGGACACGCGATGGTTTTACCGTCATTGTTGCTAACGACAACACATAAAAAAGGCGCTTGTCCATCCGTAGTGTGGTTATATAAAATATAAGAGAAAGAGAGAACTTTAAGAAATTAATATAACCACTACAGTGACCATCAAAACGATGAAAAAATATTGCCATAAACAGTTTATTTTGCGACACCACGAAACAAACGATAAGGTAAAATGAAACGATAGACGTTTTTATATTGTCATCCGATATATATCCTTATATCGAACAGCCCTAGTATGAAACCAGTTACAGACTAGGGCATTGCCAAAGTTTTAGTGTCAAGAAGGTAGCTAAGTCCTGGCACTGGACAGCAATAGTTACGTCAAATATCTCATAACACAGAATTTTTTTACATGTTGATATGATGTTGATACATATGAGATATCACTGGCATATTTTAAGTATGGAGCTCATGTCAGAGTGACTTGCTTAATGAAATGGGAAACTGGATTAATACATAAAATAGCACTGAACCTGGTAAATTATCAACAAATCTAGCTACAGTGATTTCACTTTTTCTGTTCATTGACTATATTCTAATAATAAGCAATTCATAATAACAATAAGAATTCTATTAATAATGTTGTTGTTACTAATGAGAAGCTCAAGTTCTGAACTAAAATTACATTCACAAAATGAAAGTTCAACACTTCAAACAAATTACAGTGAATATAAGAATCAAAGTTAAGCCTTGGGCTGAATACAAATCATATTTCATGGTGTTGCTGTGTGTTTGAAATAACTCACTGGCAGAACGGACAGAAGCCACTTCTCACTGCCTCTGCGCACACACACACCACACATACACACACACAGCATCTTGTCTCTCTAAGCCTATGTCTTTCCAATGAGAGCCTTCTTCTGTCTCTGACACAGACACACACACACACACACACACACACACACACACACACAGGGAAGTATTCTCGCTGACACATTTTTGCAGAGAAATGTAATTCATGTGCTCCCCGCCTGCAGTAAGCATTAAAAAATGTGGTATAAAAAATGTGCAGGTAGGTTAAAAACCGCAAAGGGCTTAAATTTAGGTCAAACTATGCTGTAAACAGATGCAGAGACTGCCCGTGGCTTTCAGTATGTGAGGAAGGATGACAATAAGCAGCGCTGCAGAGCAATGTTCATAAACTCATATGAATATTATTCATAGGCACCTGAGTGTGTTTTCACTCCAGTTATTTCAGCTCATTTTCATGCATTTTATTACTGTTTTTCTTATGTGGTAACTAAATATTGGTTCAGCTTTTGACATGCTACCTTTGATGTTCTGCACGTGGATAAATATTTTTTCATATACTTCATCATTCCCACAGAGCCTCTGTTGTTGACATTTGCAGACGGTTTATGAGGCGCACAGATAAACTCAAAATGACTGTCCACAAGCACAAGCGGGCTGACACTCGGGTCAATACATGATTTATAAGCAGTCGGTACTTTGCATTGCCCCCCTGTGGACTTGCAGCACCGCCAGTCAAATGCAGGTTGCGTCATCCATAGGAATTGATTAATATTTGATCATGATGTTAAAAGCAGTGGTGAAATAGCTGCTTTTAGAGTCAGCATTGTGGTGAGTGCTGATTTAAGCATCTTACAGCTTAATATACAAGCTGAAAACACTCAAATATTAAAACTTATATAAACAAGTAGCAGCCGCCGTTACTGCTGGGAAAAAGCTCCACAAGTCAGCTATGTATGAATGAATAACTTTCTCTACCAATGTGGAGAAAAAATGACCATAGTGCAGGAGAACCTGATCTCCAGACTAGATGTTTCCTAAATGTTCAACTGGGTACAAATTCAAATGTTTTCAGAATTTATATGTTACCCACCACTACCACATATCACAGGAGCATCCACTGAAGCCAAAATGCACAGACTTCGCCCAGTTCTTCCAGGGTGGATACCCAGGTCAAATAAAATACATAATTTGTCCACTAAATCCAGGACTGCCCTGGGGTCTTCTCCCAGTTTTACATGACTGAAATACATGAGAGCTTCCAGGAGATATTCTGCTTTCGATTTGGGGGATCAGTGACTCTCCTCTGATCCTGAATTAGTGAGTTATGTACTCTTAGGGTAAGGCTAGATGGAGGAAGCAATTAGAAATAAGTGAATTGAAAACTTTGTCTTCAGCTCTCTCTTCAACATAAGTGCTAAATTCATTGACCAATAATTTTCTCCAACAGATTTTTCTGTAGAAGGAAAATGAGCACATCTTAATTCAGTCATCCGTCCATTCTCTTCCGCTTAGCCAATTCAGGGTCGTGGGCTGGGCTGGAGCCTATCACAGCTGTGATAAGGCAAAAGGCAGGGTACACCCTGGAAAGACTGTCAGTCTGTCACAGGGCTAACACAGATGGGCCATTTAGAATAACAAGTTAACCTAACCCCTAATTGCAGTCCAAAGACTTTAGGGGGAAGCTGCAGTACCTGGAGAAAACCCAGACAGACAAACAAGAACATGCAAACTCAACACAGAAAGTCCCTAATGGACCTTCTTGCTCTGAGGGAACAGTGCTAATCACCATGCCACCGTGCTTCCCCACATTATCTCAAATTCTGTGCAGTAGCAAAATTGGAATAACCATTGATTTTTCTCCTTCAGCACTGGCTCTTAAAAGAAGTGCAACTTAACAGTGCAAGGACAAATGTGCAGTATTTCTGTAGTTTCGTCTTTCATCATAACTTTTCCGTTTGCTCCTCTTACAGAGGGAGAGACTGCGAAACATTGAGAGGATCTGCAACCTGCTGAGGAAGGTAAGCAGTGAACAACAAATTTTATTCATCTTGTGCAAATCCTATACATGGTCCGAAACAAAGCAGATTGGAGACTGGTAGGGAAGTGCACAGAATAAGAGGGAAAGAAGAAATGCATCTTGTAGTGAAAATTCCGTTTTCAGGTGACATCTGATACAATGTATCCAGAAAGCATTCACAGCGCTTGACTTGTTCCACATTTTTTTCATGTAACAGCTTTATTCCAAAATGGAATCAGTTAATTTTCCCAAAAAATTCTACACACAATACCCCCTGATGACACATTGAAAAACATTTGCTTGAAATTCTTACATATTTATTGAAAATAGAAAGCAAAAATAAATTGTGTACATAAGTATTCAAAGCCTTTGCCATGACACTCTAAACCAGGGGTGTCGAACTCCAGACCTCGAGGGCCAGTGTCCTGCTGGTTTTAGATATCACCCTGGATCGCAACACCTGAATCAAATAATTAGTTCATTACCAGGCCTCTGGAGAACTTCAAGACATGCTGAAGAGGTCATTTAGCAATTTGTATCAGCTGTGTTGGATCAAGGACACATCTAAAACCTGCAGGACACCGGCCCTTGAGGCCTGGAGTTTGACACCTGTGCTCTAAACTAAGCTCAGGTGCATCCTGTTTCCACCAATCATCTGTCAGATTTTTCTACAACTTTATGGATAAATGTGATAAATTCAGCAGATTGGAATAGATTTGGGAAGCCACACACCTGCCTATATGTTGTCCCATAGTCGCCAGTGCCTGTCAGAGCATGTATATAATATACTTTTTGGTTTCCAGGCTTGTGCATCACTGTTTTACAGGTTTTAAATGAATTTTTCAATTTGAACAAGGATGCTTTGTTTATTATCTTTCCTCGCAATGTACTGAAATCAAATGGTAGACACACATTGAAAGGTTCTGCATTGTGTTTTGCAGAGCTGTGCTGTCTGTTTCAGGTTTTGTGTGCCTTGAGGGCTCAGTATGAGGTTGAGAGAACTCCTCCCAGCTTCACTTTGGCATCTGTTTCTCCCTCCACCTCTCAGAAACGCGAACTACATACTGTTTGAACTTGTGCATGCAAGCGTGTGTTTGTGCATATGTTTGTGTCATGCTGGAGGTTCACTGGCTGAACAGCTGATCTTGATCATCATTGTTGTTAACCCCAGCACCCAGCTCCTGCACTAGTCCCCGGGGAGGACATTTTCCCCTACAGATCATATGCTGAGATGGATAAACACACTGACATACTTACACAGACATCCAGACATGCTGTGCTTGGAGCTGTGACATACTGTGCAGGTAACAGTAAAGGTTGCTGGACACCATAGGCTGTTTAAAAAAAATGGATGTAGCTTGTGGATCTAAAAGGGCTAGCAGGGGGTTTATATGTTGCAGTTGCAAAAACAAGTGTAGTTGTATAGAATGACCTTAGTACAACACTTTTCCTTAGTCACTGTTATTTATTTTTATTTATATATTTATATATATAACTATGCTAAATTGTATCTAAATTATATCTATCACTGTAGCTATGTTTATACATGTTCTCCTTGTTTATTGTGTGGGGTAAGTGATGATGGGAATTAGGTGAATAGTGGGATTCAATAGAATGTTGAGCATGGGGTAGGGATTAATAAGTATGTTATACTTCTTCCTACTCCATTTCAGACCTAGTAATTGTCATTTCATGTCATTTAGACTCTGTTTTATTTTATTTATTTTATTTTTTTGTTTTATCTGAGCACATACGTGTGTGTATTTACATATATATATTCATATTTGTAAATGCAAGTATGTGTACTTGTGTATATATTGTTTTTTTTTCTGTATATGTCTGAAATAAATAAAGATACAATACAATACAATGCAATTTATCCTGTTAAATAACTGCATATTTTATAAATTACGATTGTCAAATTCCGTATTGTCAATTAATTTCCAGAAGGACAATAAACCAGTGGTATGCTGTATAGGGCAGGCTTATTCTATGGTTTAAAAGCCGCTACTGTAAGATCACACATTGTCCCTGTTTGTATATAAATCTTACGCACCATGTGAGAGAATATTGCTAGGATTTTGTTATGATAGCATAGTAACAATAAAGACTGTTGAATCTTCAGTCTTAAGGTGGAAACTCTATAAAAGGGGTTGTTTTTAACTAAATCCAATGCCTACACTGCCATTAGTGACCTTGGTGCATGATAAAAAAGTCATGAATCATAGTATAAAGCCTTTAAAGGCCACAGAGGCCTAATACAAACAGAGATATCCACCTCAAAAAAGTGGTAAAATCCATAGAGTAACAAATGTATTTAATCTGTCAATACATTAATCACTATTTTGTCTAACCATTATTCAGCATATGAGGTGACTGACGATTATGCTCTGGCTAGCGAACTAAAGCAAAGAGAAGCAGCAGGAGAGGAAATTCCTGCCAAGTGCCTCAGGCGACAGCTTCTTATTTCATACATTCAGACAGAATCACACATTATGAGTTACACGCTTTTAGAAACTATATTTCACTGTCTTGCATACTGTGCCTGTCAGCATGATTGCCTAAGGTCCTGATGCATGAGGATCTGCTGCATTGTGGTGCTTTTTAAATCCTTTTTTTGAGAGCTCTTCTTTCCCCTTCGAAAACTGTTCAGTTCACACCGACTGGCACACTCACAGCATGTTGGTCCTGACCAGTGTTGGGACTAACGCGTTATTAAGTAACGCGTTACAGTAACTACGTTATTATTGTGGTAACGAGCACGGTAACTAGTTATTATGCCAAAATCAGGAACGCGTTAGTCGTTACTGGGATTTAGATAGGGTCGTTACTCGTTACTTCGTGTGGTGGCGGAGCTTCCACCACAGATTCTGTAACATTGGCAAGTGGTGGAGGCAGCAGGTGGATGAGGGAAAGGGGACGCAGAAGGAAAAGAGACCCGAGGCGGCCGCCAGTCCAAGTGTGAACTGAACTTCAGGTAAGAAGTTATGACCTGCAGTCTATCTGGGTCAGATATAAACCAAGTTTAGGTGGAGTTTATTTTCGTTATTCTGACTTTTTCCATACTGCGTACTAGCTAGCATGACGGAGTTTCTATACAGCTGGGTGGGTGCTATGAAGTTAATGATGTTGAACTTTATTTTGTTTGTTGCCAACCGTCCCGTCTGGTATTCAGAGAAAATATTACGCGTTTCTTATTGAGGCGAAAAGGAACAGTTTGTCCCGTAATTCAGCTACAATGAAAAAGGCACAAAGCTGGAGTTATTCTGTCTTTACGCTGCACAGCTGCCTCTTCTTCTTTCATTCTCCCCCCTCCCTCTCCCGTTTCTACTTCAATCATGAAAACTGATCAATGATCAGCTGATCGGCTCTCTTGTTTGTTTATCGCCCACTTTGCGCCAGAAAGAGGAAACCAGCCGATGTCACGCTAAACAACAGCAGCACGTTTAAGCTTGATCAGCTGTTGTTAGAATTTATTTAATGTTAATTTCTAGTATCAGCTGATGTTTGTTGGAGCCACAGCTGCAAAAAAGCTGCTGGTCATGATATCGGTTTGGTTATCTGGTGAGAGGGAAACATGAAGATGAAACCAGGAGATGTCCTTACTGAATCATCAGAGCTGAACAGGTGATGGAGAAACAGGTTTACCTTTTAGGTGACATGAATGAGTTGAAGGGAAGTTATGAACTGTTTCTGAGAGACAGATAACCCCAGGATCCTTTTTAGGTAGTTGACAGCTGGTAACTGTGCAGGTGCGGATCTAGCAAAGTTTTGCCAGGGGGGCCAGGTAGGGCATTAACAGGGAGAGGGGGGCACAAAGATATACTTTTCTTTCTTATTCTCATTTAAAATGTCTAGCTTTTAAAAAATAATTATCTCAATCTTACAACAAACGATTGATGCATATATACCATCAAAACAGGGAACATCACTGTCACAACAGCGTTTGTTTTCATTCAAAGGCTTTATGATTTTTCCTATAATGGTGGGCCAGTCTCTAGTCAAAATGCCCGGGCCGATTTTTTGTCCCCGTCCAGCCCTGTATGCAGCTCATCTGCAGTCTGGTGTTACCTACATCTTCCTATTCAGAAGGTAGAATTTCCGAGTTACAGTACAGTAAGTTGAGTACAATCAAAGCATCACGACTGCAGTTTTTGTGTTGGATGTAAAAGGCGCACATGACGCTGTGACGTAGGCTAGAATCATGGCAGCAGTCAATGATGGTCCAGGCGTGGGATTTCTCTCGTGGAAATATGCACATTATCTTTTCCTTTCTATTGGTAGGTGGCACAGTGCACTTGTGGCAAGTAAGCAAGCTAGAAGACTGGCAAAGTTACGGAAGCAACACATTAACAAGAGAATTCTGAGTAAAACCAAAGTTACTTTCCCTAGTAACTAGTTACTTTGAAAGTAACGAGTAACTTGAAGTAACTCAGTTACTTTTGATAGAAGTAACTAGTAATGTAACTAAGTTACTATTTTAAAGTAACTTACCCAACACTGGTCCTGACTGATTTGGCTAAAAGCTTTGGCTGTATTTCTTTATGTTGGCATATGCACTTGGTAGTTTTAACTGCACACATTCACAAGCAGGCACATGGACACGTGCCATTTTTGTTCTCAATGGAGTGTGTTGTGTTTGATGGGTTTTGGATGACTGGAAACCCATGCAGATGACAATAGCTTGAGGGGATGTACTGTGTGTGTGTGTGTGTGTGTGTGGTGTTCATTAGATGTGCTTTCTTGCGGCTTGAAGCCACTGCGTTGTCACAGCAACTGAGCAAACCTGAGCGTACTCATTAGTGCTCTTCCTTTATTTTTGGGTCTGTCTTGGGCCTTTCTTCTCTCTCTCCTCTATTTTTACATTATTCTACCTTTCTCTTTTTTATCCCTCTCACTCTAGCCTCTCCATCTCTCCTAGTCCACAGATTCACAAGTGTAATAATGAGAGAATGAGTGAGGTATTGCCGAATCGGCAAAGGCAATTTTTTCAATCCCTCTAGTAGGTACTCATCATAAATTAAGATAGTTTACAAATATCCAGGAATAGCTAATGCTATCAACACAATCAGAAGAAATAATGAATGTGATGTATCCCAAAAAAAGCCCTGCATTCAGTTTTTGAGATTGGCACAAAATTTTATAATTAGAATCTGTTCCATCATGTGACAACTATGTGATACCGATTTTGTTGGAGCGCAAGACACGATGACGATGGAAAAGCAGATGGGGAATGACAGCGATATCCTAGTCAATGGGGAAGTTAAGAAAGGAAATTGTTGGAAAATGACTTACTGCCATCAGCAAAACCTCTCTGATAGAGCGTTTGCTCGGAAGCAACGAAAGTAGGACCAAATGACTAAACTCTACAGTAGCGTTCACCCCGGAGACAGCTCTTAAAGCAAAGGAATAAATGATGAAAATAAGCTGTTCTAGACTGTAAAGACTGTTAATGCTAATGTTTGCCATGTGCTGAAATATACTGACAGTGAAACTTCCTACCAGAGGAGCCGTTAAACTAAATAGCTGTGAAAGGGATGAGTTGGATTGGCCTTTACTTGGAGATTATGTATCGGAATTTTGGGAGCATGACCATGCCTCCAAACACACTCCTTCTGGTTGTCATCTATATAAGTTCCCCCAGTTCTGCAAGCTGTTCATTCGTGTTTATGTGCCCCACCCTCCCTCCCTCCTTGTTCTCAATTCTTTAACTTCTTCACTCCTATTTAGTACATGGAGATCTGCCAGGCCCGGGAGCCATCGCCAGTCCCCTTCGAGGTCTTCCCCAAACCACAGCTCAATTCATGTCCAAGCATTCACCTTTACCTACTAAAACACTGTCAAACCTAAAATGAGGACGTGGGCCCAGCTAGTGAACTACTTTAATGTTATGATGTTATGACTATGATGCTAGCTGTATGGTAGAGCTAGACAAACAGGTAGAGGTAGGCTTCTTTCTCCTGTCTCCTGTCGGTGGCGCTGTCACTTGGTGTTCGCTCGCTCGCTCTGTGGTATAGTATCGCTTCCTGTTCCTGCTCAAACACAGTGGTGTTTCTGAGTAGCTTATTTGCTTAGCAGTTTAATTAACAACTTTTAAATACATTCTTTTTTCACAGTATAATCTTCACGTGCTTCATCCGAAGCACACTTTCTGTGTACTCACTACCTAATTTATAGTATTCACTCACTGTCTCTGTACTGTTTCGCTAGCTTAGCTCGTAGCCGACCCGTTAGCACCATGGCTACTTCACCTGTCCCTTCTGCACTTTTTTGCTCATTGTGTCAGATGTTTAGTTACTCCTCGGCCTCCTTTAGCAGTAATGATATCTGTAACAAATGTAGCATATTTGCAGCTCTGGAGGCCAGGATTACTGAATTGGAGACTCGGCTTTGCACCCTGCTCTCACCCTTAGCTAGCCAGGCCCCTGTAGCTGGTGCAGCCGAAGATAGCGTAGGCCCCGCTAGCTGTTCCCCGGCAGACCCCAAGCAGCTGGGGAAAGGCTGGGTAACGGTGAGAAGGAAGCGTAGTCCTAAACAGAAGCCCCAGGTACACCACCAACCCGTTCATGTGTCTAACCGTTTTTCCCCACTCGGTGACACACCCGCCGGGGGTCAAACTCTGGTAATTGGTGACTCTGTTCTCAGACATGTGAAGCTAGAGACGCCGGCAACCATAGTCAATTGTCTTCCAGGGGCCAGAGCAGGCGACATTGAAGGAAATTTAAAACTGCTGGCTAAGGGTAAACGTAAATTCAATAAAATCATAATTCACGTCGGCAGTAATGACACCCGGTTACGCCAATCGGAGGTCACTAAAATCAATATTGAATCGGTGTGTAACTTTGCCAAAACAATGTCGGACTCTGTAGTTTTCTCTGGTCCCCTCCCCAATCAGACCAGGAGTGACATGTTTAGCCGCATGTTCTCCTTAAATTGCTGGCTGTCTGAGTGGTGTCCCAGAAACGATGTGGGCTTCATAGATAATTGGCAAACCTTCTGGAGGAAACCTGGTCTTGTTAGGAGAGATGGCATCCATCCCACTTTGGATGGAGCAGCTCTCATTTCTAGAAATATCGACAAATTTATTAAACCCCTCAAAACATGACTATCCAGAGTTGGGACCAGGAAGCAGAGTTGCAGTCTTACACGCCTCTCTGCAGCTTCTCTCCTCCTGCTACCCCCCCAAAAACCCATCTCCATAGAGACTGTGTCTGCTTCCAAAAAGACAAAAAACAAACTAAAAACCAGCAACAAACAACTTAAACAATCACAAAGAAAGAACAATACAGTATCCACATCTGAACCAAAGAGTAAAACAGTGAAATGTGGATTATTAAATATTAGGTCTCTCTCCTCCAAGTCTCTGTTAGTACATGACTTAATAATTGATCAACAAATTGATTTACTCTGCCTTACAGAAACCTGGTTGCAGCAGGATGATTATGTTAGTTTAAATGAATCAACACCCCCGAGTCATTCTAACTACCAGAAATCTCGAAGCACAGGTCGAGGGGGTGGTGTGGCAGCAATTTTTCACACCAGTCTATTAATTAATGAAAGACCAAGACAGACTTTTAATTCATTTGAAAGCCTGATGCTTAGCATTGTCCACCCCAGCTGTGAAACTCAGAAACCAGTCTTACTTGTTATCATCTATCGTCCACCTGGGCCTTACACAGAGTTTCTGTCTGATTTCTCAGACTTTATATCTAATTTAGTTCTGAGCTCAGATAAAATAATTATTGTGGGTGATTTTAACATCCATGTAGATGCTAAAAATGACAGCCTCAACATGGCATTTAATCTGTTGTTAGACTCAATTGGTTTCTCTCAAAATGTAAAAGAACCCACCCACCACTTTAATCACACTCTAGATCTTGTTTTAACATATGGCATAGAAACTGAACATTTAACAGTGTTTCCTGAAAACCCTCTCCTGTCTGATCATTTCTTGATAACATTTACATTTACAATAATTGATTACGCAGCAGTGGAGAGTGGACTTTATCAAAGTAGATGTCTTTCTGAAAGCGCTGTAACTAAGTTTAAGAATATAATCCAGCCACTGTTATCATCGTCAATGCCCTGTACCAACACAGAGCAGAGCAGCTATCTGAACGCTACCCCAACAGAGGTCGATTATCTTGTTAATAATTTCACCTCCTCACTACGTACGACTCTGGATACTGTAGCTCCAGTGAAAACTAAGGTCTCTAATCAGAAGTACCTGACCCCGTGGTATAATTCTCAAACACGTACCCTAAAGCAGATGACTCGTAATCTGGAGAGGAAATGGCGTGTCACAAATTTAGAGGATCATCATTTAGCCTGGAGAAATAGTTTGTTGCTTTATAAGAAAGCCCTCCGCAAAGCCAGAACAGCTTACTACTCATCACTGATTGAAGAAAATAAGAACAACCCCAGGTTTCTCTTCAGCACTGTAGCCAGGCTGACAAAAAGTCAGAGCTCTGTTGAGCCAACCATCCCTTTAACGTTAACTAGTGATGACTTCATGAACTTCTTCACAAATAAAATTTTTATCATTAGAGAAAAAATTACCAATAATCATCCCATAGATGTAATATTATCTACAGCTACTCTTAGTTCCATTGATGTTAAGTTAGACTCTTTTTTTCCAATCGATCTTTCTGAGTTAACTTCAATAATTACTTCCTCCAAACCATCAACGTGTCTTTTAGACCCCATTCCTACAAAACTGCTCAAAGAAGTCCTGCCATTGATTAATTCTTCGATCTTATATATGATCAACCTATCTCTAATAATCGGCTATGTACCACAGGCCTTCAAGGTGGCTGCAGTTAAACCTTTACTCAAAAAGCCATCTCTAGACCCAGCAGTCTTAGCTAATTATAGGCCAATCTCCAACCTTCCTTTCATATCAAAAATCCTTGAAAGAGTAGTTGTCAAACAGCTAACAGATCATCTGCAGAGGAATGGTTTATTTGAAGAGTTTCAGTCAGGTTTCAGAGTTCATCACAGCACAGAAACAGCTTTATTGAAGGTTACAAATGATCTTCTTATGGCCTCTGACAGTGGACTCATCTCTGTGCTTGTCCTTCTTGACCTTAGTGCAGCATTCGATACTGTTGACCATAATATTCTATTAGAGCGATTAGAACATGCTGTAGGTATTACAGGTATTGCACTGCAGTGGTTTGTATCATATCTATCTAATAGACTCCAATTTGTGCATGTAAATGGAGAGTCCTCTTCACACACTGAGGTTAATTATGGAGTTCCACAGGGTTCGGTGCTAGGACCAATTCTGTTTACATTATACATGCTTCCCCTAGGCAGCATCATTAGAAGACATAGCATACATTTTCACTGCTATGCAGATGACACCCAGCTCTATCTGTCCATGAAGCCAGATAACACACACCAATTAGTTAAACTGCAGGAATGTCTTAAAGACATAAAGACTTGGATGGCCACTAACTTTCTGCTTCTTAACTCAGATAAAACTGAGGTCATTGTACTCGGCGCTGAAAAGCTTAGAAATATGGTATCTAACCAGATTCTTACTCTGGATGGCATTACCTTGGCCTCCAGTAACACTGTGAGGAACCTTGGAGTCATTTTTGACCAGGATATGTCCTTCAACGCACATATTAAACAAATATGTAAGACTGCGTTCTTCCATTTGCGCAACATCTCTAAAATTAGAAATATCCTGTCTCAGAGTGACGCTGAAAAACTAGTTCATGCATTTATTACTTCCAGGCTAGACTACTGCAATTCATTATTATCAGGATGTCCAAAAAACTCACTGAAAAGCCTTCAGTTAATCCAAAATGCTGCAGCAAGAGTACTGACAGGGACTAGAAGGAGAGAGCATATTTCTCCTGTTTTGGCTTCCCTTCATTGGCTTCCTGTTAAATCCAGAATTGAATTCAAAATCCTGCTCCTCACATACAAGGTCTTAAATAATCAGGCCCCATCTTATCTTAATGACCTTGTAGTACCATATCACCCTATTAGAGCACTTCGCTCCCGCTCTGCAGGCCTACTTGTTGTTCCTAGAGTATTTAAAAGTAGAATGGGAGGGAGAGCCTTCAGTTTTCAGGCCCCTCTTCTGTGGAACCAGCTTCCAGTTTGGATTCAGGAGACAGACACTATCTCTACTTTTAAGATTAGGCTTAAAACCTTCCTTTTTGCTAAAGCATATAGTTAGGGCTGGACCAGGTGACCCTGAATCCTCCCTTAGTTATGCTGCAATAGATGTAGGCTGCCGGGGGATTCCCATGATGCATTGAGTTTTTCCTTTCCAGTCACCTTTCTCACTCACTATGTATTAACAGACCTCTCTGTATTGAATCGTATCTGTTATTAATCTCTGTCTCTCTTCCACAGCATGTCTTTATCCTGTCTTCCTTCTCTCACCCCAACCGGTCGCAGCAGATGGCCGCCCCTCCCTGAGCCTGGTTCTGCCGGAGGTTTCTTCCTGTTAAAAGGGAGTTTTTCCTTCCCACTGTCGCCAAAGTGCTTGCTCATAGGGGGTCATATGATTGTTGGGCTTTTCTCTGTATCTATGAAGCGCCTTGAGGCGACATTTGTTGTGATTTGGCGCTATATAAATAAAATTGAATTGAATTGAATTGGTTTATGTATAAATACAGTGAATGATAGAAAGAGAGAAAAGGGGGCTTTATTTTGCACTCACAGAGTGAAGAGAAAGGTTATACCAGCGCTCTGAGTCACTGCGAACTGTGTGCACACAGAGAAATGGATTAACTCCACCGTATTTAATTAGTGAACTTAATTTGACAGATCACCAAAAGAGGCAAAACTGTTTTTCTTATTATTGTGGCAACACTTTTTTGACAAATATTTTATGCGTATTTTTATCATTTATTTTACACACACATAATGAAAATAATGCAATGATTTGCAAATCTTACAAATACATATTTTATTCCAAATAGAAAATAGAAATGATGGCACTTATTTGCCTATTGCATTCTACTGACATCCTGTCTGTATTAACATGACTCACCAAGCTGCTTCACATAGAATAACTCAAAACTGAGACTGTGATGATTTAAAAGGTTTGGACTTGATGAAAGTTAACCCACAGTCTAGAAAACAGACACGGATACATGAAGTCAGTATAGCTGCGTCTGTACAAACATAGTAACACATAACACATAACATACTTGTTACTGTCTGTTAATCTAAACTGCAATAAGAGCATTAAATAGTTCATTTGCATCTTGGCTGATAAGGTTAAAAGCAGATACAGTCAGTCTTTCTGTCCCTTCAAATTGTATCATTGGTCTCCAATGATTTCCTTTACTGGAAAATACAAAAACTATTTTAAAGGGCATTTAAAAGTTCACTTCACAATGTCTTCATTCTAAATAGATTAATGTCATCATTATTGTGATATCAGCAGCACAAAATGTGGACAAATCTCCCAAATAGTCCCCAATCCTGTCTGTGCTAAAATCTGCTTTGGCCTCCAACTACCAATACTCAAGGTCTGGGACAGGCGGGTCTGGGTTTTTCAGAAACTGCTGATCTACTGGGATTTTCCCACACAACTAACTGGGGTCCAAAAAAGACCAGTCTAAATATATGTGAAGTTGTACACATTTTTCAAAGTTTAGCTTAGTTTTAAACTGCCTCAGCATGTGATGACCAACAGAGACACATGGGTAAATTAATAAAGAAAGAAAAATTATGCAACTGCCATACACTAAACAAGTCCAAGCAACAACAATGCCATCCAGTCTTCTGCAGAAGAAAAACACTGTAAGTACAGTGCAGCACTGCAGGAACAGTGTAAGTTCCTTGTCAGTCACAATAATGAGCTTATATGCAAAACGCAGAGCTTCCTGCATCCCACACACTTTTACCGGGAAGGAAGATTGGGGCGGTGGAGAGAAGGGTGGAGACCTGGATGGGAAGGAAGTAAGAGATAAGAGGAAGAAAACAATTTAGCATAATAGCACTTGCCTTTATGCTGGAAAGAGTCAAGATTTCACAACTTTGTTTTGTATTTTTCTCTGTTGTAATTAGATAGAATATTCCACGTTTGTATTTGGTATTCAACAATTGTAAATCACTCTAGCTTTGTTAATGTTATACATATGACAGCTGGTAGATTTTGAAAGGTTCAACCCATTAAAAAAATAATTATTACTTCCTTTAATATGGCTAGGAGTGGCCAACCATCCATCGGTCTTCTTCCGCTTATTGGGGGCAGCAGTCGCAGGGGCAGCAGTCTAAGCAGAGAAGCCCAGATCTCCCTAGCCACCTCCAAACCGTTCCCAGGCCAGCCAAGAGATATAATCTCTCCAGCAGGGCCTCCTCCCGGTGGGACATGCCCCGAACACCTCACCCAGGAGGCATCCAGGAAGCATCCTTGTCAGATGCCTGAACCACCTCAACTGGCTCCTTTCGATGTGGAGGAGCAGCAGCTCTACTCTGAGTCCCTCCCAAATAGCTGAACTTCTCACCTTATCTCTAAGGGAGAGGCCAGCCAGCCACCCTTCGGAGGAAGTTAATTTCTGCTGGTTGTATCCATGATCTTGTTCTGTAAAATTTGGCAAACTTTGGCATTTCTGAGAATGCACTGGCATAACAATTCTTATGCCAGTGCATTTTCAGAATTGTCATTTAGGATAATGTTTGTTTTGTTTTTGTTTCCTTTGCATTTCTTCCATTTTGCTTTTCAGCCTTTATTTTAGAACTATTTCACTGTATCAAGTCCTGTTGTTATTTGGATCATATGCATTGGTAGGATACTGGATTGAACGACAGTAGCTAAAAGTTTGTATGAATGTATTCCAAGAACCACAACAAGTTGCCTGTGAACTGTGGTTTTCTTTCTGTTTATTACTGATCAGAATAGATCAACCTCACAAGCAAATTTATGAGGGTTGTTAGATATTTGCAGAACCTGCTGGCACCAAAAATGTATTGCAATTAAAAAATGGATCTGATTTATTTGTTTATTTTTCCCCCCAAAATGATAAATATTGACATTTGGGGAGAAAAAAAACAGAACATTTCTTCAGAAATCTTTAATTCCGTCTTAGTTTGATTCCTCCACTGAGTCAAACATGGTAGCAATATTCTTTCATGAGGTACAACCTCCATTCAATCATCTGTCCATCTGAATGCAGCTTGTAGACCTTTTCCATTCATCCTTCCATACACGATGTAAGAGAACTGCATTCCGTACATAAGAATGCAGTTCTCTTACAAAGAACCTTTCCCAAACCACAGCACAAGGTTTCTGTAAATGGCATGGAAAGCAGGATTTCCAAACTGGAACACTGCAGACTTACTCTCAACAAGAATATCAACTCTGCCTGTCACCCTGCTGAAAGTTAACTCACTGTGGATTCAAGCCCAAGGCAAAACAGCACTCAATGCATTGGGAATATTTATTAAATAATCATGGGGGTTGCTTGGTTAACTGTTTTGCAGGCATATGGTGGGGCAGTAAGTTTCCATCTGCCGAATGAAATAAGATATATTAGTAGTTCTGCACATATGGAAATTATATGGAATGCAGGATTGCCTTTTCTTCCTTTAGGGTTAAATTACTGTTTTCCCAGTCAAGCTGATAAGAAGGCATGAGTCCATGAAGCCAGTTACACATTACTGATACATATATCGTGCAGTATATGGCAGGTATAGAAAATCAGAACACTGGTTATTTAATTTGTCAAAAAAGTTCAAAATAATGGATGGTGTTTGGTTGTAAACGGCATTGTGTTAAGGTGTGACCAATCCCAGATTGTGTGCTAATAAAGGGTACTAGTGTCATTTAAGTTTGAATATGGTTCTAGCCATATTCAAACTGAACTAGCAACTTAAAAATTGTGGGAACATTTTTAAAATTATAACCCAATGAGATCCTTTGTCACGGTTAGCGATGCAAATTGTGTGGAAATAGGAGTGACAGGACCCAAGTGCAGATACACGAAGATGAGGTGGGTTAAACAAAAAGCAAGACTTTATTGTTGGCTGCAAAAACACTTTCATTGTAAAAGGACTCTTTAATCTACCTACTGTACAAAAGGCTAGCAGAATGCTTGGTTGTAATGTTGTAGAGCTTGTCATTTCATACAGACATGTGGATGCTCTTTGGCTTGCTGTTGTTTTCTTTATCTTAGTTGAGAAATAATATTTCTAGACTAATATTTCAGGAGTCAACTGAAATACCACAAACTTGTTTTGGCATTCAGCACAATTATCAGTAACTTTTATGTCAGTTAGTACAACTATGTTAGCAAATCTATTTGCATGCTTGATTGAAATATTCTCATCCCTATATTTTACACGGGAAAGGAACTCAAAGTACATATGCAACAAGGTAAATTGCAAAAATCTCGGCGTTCCCATCTCTTGCATGCCATCCTGTTATCATGCTGTCTTTGTAGATACAGACAGTACTCTTTTTATGCCAAAACCCAGTTTGCTCATCACATTAGCAAATCTGGCCACTGATTAAAGTTTGTAACAGTTACTTTGACTGCCGTGATAAATAAATGATCTAAAAACTAACTAACCTCCCATCCAAATGTTCTTTTTTACACCATAACTATTCCTGATGAAATTATATTTTTTGCACTTCATATAGAGTACAATTTACATTGGGTCCTCTTTCACGTTCACTTTCCCACACCTTGAAGACTGGTCCTAATATGTCAAAGTAATATAAAATGGGATTCTCAGAGATCAATAATCTCATCTCTACTTGCCTTCCTTCTCTTCTACATGTTACTGATGTCTAGGTAAAGCTTGCTCCGCGTTCGAGTTAGGAAATGATGATGCAAAGAAACTGGATAAGGAGTAATGAAGCTAGAACACATGTGAGCTTCTAATGTTGCTTTTGAAGTTTACAATGCCTTTCTTCCTCACTTACTATCTGCCTTTCACTCAGTCACTGTCCCTCATGCAGGTGACATCTGTTTCTCAGATTCTAGACAGATAGGCAGAATTCTGAATTTACCAATAATCATTCAGTATGATTGCAAAATATGCACATTTTGTATATCAAAAAAAGCAACTGCTCATGTAACTGCTAATTTCATTGACACTCCAACTGGGCATCCCTATTATGACTGGTTTAATTTTACGGTGGCTGATTTCACTTAAACTTTCTCTAGAAACCAAAACAAAAAAGAACATTTCATGTATATATGTAATAGTTTTGCTTGTGCCAACACACTGTGATGAACAGTGTTGGGGAATACATGTACCGGCGTTACGTATATAAAATACAAAATATGAGTAACTGTATTCTGTTACAGTTACAGTTTAAATAGGTGGTATTTAGAATACAGTTACTTTGTTGTAATAAATAGAATACACAGCGGTCATTTGATGATACGTTGTGTTTCAGAGTTTGGAAAAATAGCTAAATTATGTAATGTCATTTTATGGCATTTTGCGCACTTCTGAAAAAGAAGTTGAAAAAATAATAAAAATATTAGATCCAAAACTGTAAATGAAAGGGAAAAATCCCCCCAAAAAAGCAGAACACCTTCAGTGATTCTTAATTACATTTAGCTAATTACACCACTTTATGTTAAACCTTTACTAGACCCTGTGCTGCGGTGCCAGTGTGACAGCTTTTTATTCTAACAGCAAAAGCTGGTTGTCAAAAGTTTCATCCATGATGCCGAGTGTAATTCTCTGGGTTACTCCGCTGTGTGCACATAACCCAACATGTAGTTTAGTAGGAAGAGCTGTCACTGTTTGAATATGTGTGAAAATGACCTTCTGCTTTTGAACAGCGAACCATGGTGGGAAATAACACTGACAGCATCCTGGATGCTGCTGCTGCTGCTGCCTAGAAAACAGTTGTATTGTTTATACTGTATTCAGTGAAGATGGTACAGGTAGCCACTCACTGTCTAACAGCATGTTCACAGAAAAGCTGCCCTGTATATGTTTAGTCAGTCATACAGTAATATTACAGCAACAGTCACATACCAACTCGTTTTGTCTGCACATATGAGCTTTTGCCTTGTAACTGCTACATTTATACATTCAGACTCCTTTGCCAACATCTGCTATAGCAGATGTGTTATTCTGTGTGATCATGCAGGGAGTGAGTTTCTCTACGCTTATATGTCCTCAAGCAAGACACTGAATGCCTTTCATGTCCAGCTCTGTTGCCGCCACTGACTTTTGATAGAGGAAAAAAAATCCTAACTAGGGTCCAAGAGAGCAACATTATCATTATGTGTGATTTGTAGTTAATTTGCTCCCTTAATGACACAGTGCTTCAGATCAGGGCCAAGGCATTCAGTGACAGAGGTTTAGCTGCATTACTGTTTCACCATGCTACAATCCCAAGGCTGATTTAAACAGCAACATATTCATAGTCATTTAAAGTCACAAGTAAGGGTGCTGCTAGAATATGTGGGCCATTTGAAACCATGTTTCTCTGGGCTCTGGTTAATTACTGTAATTTGAAGATCCCAGTCGAATCTTTATTGGTCGTCTTCTTCAGCTGGCTCCTATAATCATTATCATGTTTTACCCAAATAGCAACAGCAGTGGGCTCAAAGAGTGGTGACTATGTTCACCAATTCCACTGTGATAGTGCCGTGCTTAAACCTTCACATTGGTTGGATGGTCAGAGACTCTGACACTCTGACACAGGCAATAAATGCAGGGACAGACAAACAGATTAGTGCAGCGTCTGCAGTATTATAAGTGCTAACATTCAGTTATGGCGCTAACAATGATAACAAAGCTGTTGGTCTACTGGTCAGTTTACATTCCCACCCTTAACTATGGTCACAAGCTGTGGTGGTGAGCTAAAGAATGAGGTTATAGGTAGATGGAGCGGAAATGAGCTTTCTCTAAAGGGCTTTCCCACAGAGATAAGGTGAGGAGCTCTGTCATTCAAAAAGGGATCAGAGTCAAGCCAGTACAAAGTCCTTCATATTGAACTGAGACAGTTGGGATGGTTTTGGCACTGGTATTGTCAGACATAAATGTTTTAGTCATGTCCAACTGGAAGGAGGATGGCTGGGAAAGGGAGGTTTGGGGATCTCTCCCCCGGTCAACTGGACCCAGTTAAGAGGCAAAATATGGATGGACAGAAGTAACAATATCACTGCACAGTTGGGATAATAGTAGAACTTTTGCTGTGACTGCACAGTTAGAAATATGCCTTAAAAACAGGTGTTTCACTTTTAAATGCCCTAACATCCCCTTTCCTGCATTATGTAGTATCCTCAACAACAACCAGCATAACTTTTTCCAAAATAGGACAGGGTATAATCAGGTCTGCCAAAGTCGAGGGTGTGCAGAGAAAAGAGTGGGAGAGGAGGACTCATTAACTTGTCAGAGAGTCTTTGAATCATGGAGCAAAGAGACTAGGCGGGGGGAGAGTAATGACTAGAAGCACTGACACTGTCAGGAAGCCCATTGCTTCCACACAAATTCCGAAATATTTCAATCAACAGAAAATTCTCACTGAAATTTTACCAGGAATTCTGTTCATATGGATGATGCCACCACAGTTTACCTCCAATATAAATGTTTAGTGCGAGTTTAAGAAGCGATGCCATTTTAATTTTAAGGTAAATCTTTATTGTCATTCCACTAATACTGTGCAGTGAAATGCTAGCTAGTACTAGCTTTAAGAACTAAACCAGGGTTTTAATGTAAAGAAATGGCATTAAACTTATTTATAGTTCGAGGGCCACACAAGGAATAATAACCTTTATTTTTTTAAGCATATCCCTACATTTTTCCTACAAGTAAATTCTGAAACACCCTAAGATATCATGAGAAAAATACACATATTTTCACCATGCATTTTTACGCATAAATATTTCTTTGAATACACGATTCAGTAAAAGGACTAGCTGTTACAATACCTAATAATGCATTGTTTTAAATGGAGAAAGTCTTGAGGGGTGGCTGTTATGAGGAAAGGCAGCCCAGAAACTTTATCAGTTTGGGATATATCATCAGTAGTGGACCTTGAATTCATCAGGTGTTTCGGCCATTTTCACTAGACACCCTTATCCAAGAAGGCCCACAAACACACACTCAATCTTGAGTGTATGTTTCGTGGTTAGCTGACTGCCTTATCTGCCCAAGTGATGTCAGCCCTTTTTAGCCATAGGCAGTGACTGGTCCTCTCAGCAGTGTTAGCTAATTCTCTTATAACCTGCCGTTGTGCCTTTCCTCTGATCCCAATCTCTCTAAGCAGTTTTGCTATTGTACTGGCAACAAGGCCCACTTCCACCGGGCGCACCTTGATCTTCCAGCCTCTGTCTTCTGCCTCAGCGGACAAGTTGGCATACCGCAGCTTCTTACGCTCAAATGCTTCCGCAATTGCTTCCTCCCATGGTACCGTCAACTCAACGACGTACGCAAGTTTTTGGGAGTTAGACCAAAGGACAAGGTTGCAGAGTAGTTGTCACGATCTCTGTGGGAAAAATTAGCTTCTGATCCAAGTCCACTTGCATCTGCCAATCTCTGGCAACTTTCAGCGGGCTCAGGTCCAGGGTTGAGGGGGCTTGCCCTCGGCTTGTCTCCCTCCCGGACAAATGCTGATGAAAACTGACGCTCCTCTTGGTTCTTTTGCACTCAACTTTCTCGGCCAGATACCTGAGGACCTGGTTGTGTCTCCATGTGTATCTGCCCTGAGGCTAGTCCTACAACCAACCAAGATGTGCTTGAGTGTGGCTGGGACTGTACACAGCGGGCATGGACATTTGGGAAGTCTGAGGCGCTTCTTACCGTAGGAGCTCACTAGCTTCTCTAGTCGATTGAGTGAAACCTCGTACATTGTCAATGGTCTGGGCAATAACCCAAACTGGAAGCACCAGAGCTTCAGTTTCCCTGGGAGTGCTGTGTTGTTAATCCACTTGAGGTCATTAGCCAAGTTCTGCCTTAGTTATTCTACTTGCCCTGTATCATTGAGGTCTGCATTATAACAAGCTCTTTATGGGCTTCTCTAAGACTGTTGGAATTGGTTCTCCCCTGATATATAATTGCTCGGCTGTCAATTTTCCTTTAATGATGGAGATGCTGCGAGATTTACTTGGCTTAAACTCCATTCTTGCCCATTCAATGTTTTCCTGGAGCTTCTGTAGCAATCCCCTAGTACATGGTTTTGTTCAATTCAATTCAATTCAATTCAATTTTATTTATATAGCGCCAAATCACAACAAATGTCGCCTCAAGGCGACGCTTTGTTGTTGTAATGATGGTCATGTCATCCATGTAGGCTCTAATGGGAGGAAGACGTGGGCCACTCTTGAATCTCTCACCTCCCACTACCCACCGAGATGCCTGCATGACCAACTCCATTGCTATGATAAATGCCAGAGGGGAAATCGTGTAGCCTACCATAACTCCAATTCCCAGTTGCTGCCAGGCTGTGGTGGTGTTCTCAGCTGTAACACAAAACTGTAAATCCCAAAGTAGGTCTTGAACAGACCTGTGATGTGGTTTGGTACGCTGAAATAGTTGAAGGCCATCCACAAGATCTCGTGCGGAACTGACCCAAAGGCATTGCCAAGGTCTAAAAAGGCAACATGAAGGTCTTTGTTCTTTCTTGGCAGTTTGAATCTGGTGCCAGATGATGCTGGCATGCTCAAGACATCCTGAGAAGAAGTAGATAGCCTTTGGGCCAAGACACTGAAGATCTTCCTCTACATTCAGCAGGCTGATCTGGCGAGACTGGCTGATGGATAAGGAGTTCTTCTCCTTAGGGAATATACCAGAATACCTCCTGCTCTTCGCCAAGCCTTTGGAATCACTCCTTTCTGCCACGGTACCTTCATCAGCATCCACAGGTATTTGAGGACTCGTGGGGTGTTTTTATCGAGCCATTAAGTCCTGGGGCCGATGCTCCTCTTGGCTGCTTCACTACCTTCTCCACTTCACTCTATGTAGGTGGTCTTAATAATAATAATAATAATAATAATGGATTGCATTTATATAGTGCTTTTCGGGGCCCTCAAAGCACTGTACAATTCCACTATTCATTCACTCTCACATTCACTCACTGGTGGAGGCAAGCTACAGTTGTAGCCACAGCTGCCATATCGCGCCATCGGCTCCTCTGGCCATCACCAGTAGGCGGTAGGTGAAGTGTCTTGCCGAAGGACACAACGACTGTCCGAGCTGGGGCTCGAACCGGCAACCTTCCGGTTACACGATGAACTGCCAACTCTTTGAGCCACGATCGTCTTGTGTCCATTTGGTGTTCAGGTACCTGGATAGGCGGCATATCACTCGGAATAGTAACTGGCTCATGCCTCTGATCCTCAGAGTAAGTTTTCCTCAGATGACCTTCCAGGTCTTTTATGGTCATTTTGAGGCACCCGCTCTTTTCCTCGACAAAGGGGCCCTTAATAAAGTTCTATGGGTTGCTGAAGAAAAGGGTCCTTGTCCGTTCTTTCTTCTTAAGTTGTCATTTGAGGTGTTCTGCTTTTCGTAGCTTGTTGTTGCTTTATTCTATAGGGCAGGGCAGTAAGTCCCTCCCTTTCTGTCTCATAGGCCCTCCTCCACTGTTTCCTCAGTTGTCTTCTCTCTTTCACTAATCTGTCAATTTTCTGCTGTCTCTGAGTCTTGCTCTTTACCCCAAACCGCTCGGCCCCATAGCTGTAGATGATGGTTCCCAGGTTCTCTAACTTCCTTTGAACTGGACCCTTTTGTTGATCTACAGGGTGGGCCATTTATATGGATACACCGTGATAAAATGGGAATGGTTGGTGATATTAAAGTCCTGTTTGTGGCACATTAGTATATGTGAGGGGGCAAACTCCTCAAGATGGGTGGTGACCATGATGGCCATTTAGAAGTCGGCCATCTTGGATACAACCTTTGTTTTTTCACTAGTAAGAGGGCCATGTGACACATCAAATGTATTGGTAATATCACAAGAAAAACAATGGTGTGCTTGGTTTCAACGTAACTTTATTCTTTCATGAGTTATTTACAAGTTTCTCTTTGTTCAGAGCCATTGACATGTCGAAGAGGTTAACACGTGAGGAGCCGATCGAAATTGTGTTGATATCTGGTGAACACAGTAACTGGGTTCATTGCAGCCGATTTCAATGCAAGACACCCTACGAGACCACCCATCTCCCATGCTACAGTTAGCAAACTGCTTGCTAAGTTTCGTGAAACTGGTTCAGTGTTGGATTTGCCAAAATGTGGACGCAAGAAAACTCACTAATGAAGAAACATCAGTGGCTGTCCTAGCTTATTCAGCAAGAGCCCACAGCATAGCACTCGCCGCATGACACTGGAGAGTGGCATTAGTCGAACATCCCTTCGGTGGATATTAGCTACTCACAAATGACACCCTTACAAACTCCAGCTACTGCAGCATCTCAACGAGGATTACCCAGATCGGTGCACAGATTTGCAGAATGGGCAAAACAAAAATTGGAACAGGACCCTCAGTTCACGCAGAAGATTTTGTTCAGTGATGAGGCAAACTTTTATGTGAATGGTGAAGTTAACAAACAAAACCACCGCTATTGGTCTGACACTAACCCACATTGGCTTTATCCCTCCAAGACTGTTGGAACAACAAAAGTGATGGTTTGGTGTGGTATATGGGGTACAACGATAGTGGGTCCATTCTTCATCAATGGAAACCTCAAGGCCACTGGATATTTGAAATTGCTACATGATGATGTGTTTCCCTCTTTATGCACTGAAACTGGCACGTTCCCTGAGTTTTTCCAGCAAGATGGTGCACCACCACATTATGGGTGCCAGGTCCGAGCATTCCTAGATGAACAGTTTCCTGGAAAGTGGATTGGTCGTCGTGGGCCAGTTGAATGGCCCCCAAGGTCTCCCAATCTGACCCCCTTAGACTTTTATCTTTGGGGTCATCTGAAGGCAATTGTCTATGGTGTGAAGATACGAGATGTGCAGCACCTGAAAACTACGGATACTGGATGCCTGTGCTGGCATTTCTCCTGCGGTGTTGCTATCAGTGTGTGAAGAGTGGGAGAAGAGGGTTGCACTGACAATCCAACACAATGGGCAGCACATTGAACACATTTTATAAGTGGTCAGAAACTTGTAAATAACTCATGAAAGAATAAAGTTACGTTGAAACCAAGCGCACCATTGTTTTTCTTGTGACATTACCAATAACTTTGATGTGTCACATGGCCCTCTTCCTATTGAAAAAACAAAGGTTGTATCCAAGATGGCCGACTTCTAAATGGCCACCATGGTCACCACCCATCTTGAGGAGTCTGCCCCCTCACATATACTAATGTGCCACAAACAGGACTTTAATATCACCAACCATTCCCATTTTATTACAGTGTATCCATATAAATGGCCCACCCTGTAGTATAAGAGCCAGTTCCGAGTCAATGGTTGCCTACTCTCTTTTCTCACTGGATCTGGGCCACAGAATCTGATCTTTCCTACCTTCCATCTTTCTTTCCCTTGCTGGTAGTGGTTGGCTAGACTCAGTGTTGGAATATTCTTTCGGCTGTTTCTGGATGGGCTCTGGGCTGGAACATGGTGTTGATTGTGGCTGGCTTACATCTATACAAGAATGTGTTGCTAGCTGTTGGTGGCTAAACTCCAAGCTAGGGGCTGATACTAAACAGCTGGGCCCTGAGCTAGAATTTAATATTGGATGTGGCTGGCTAATCTCTAGACTGAGAACTGATGCTGGCTGGATTTGACTGAGTTCCATGTAGACTTATTGTTTTTGTAAACATGTGGCCTGTCACATGTTTACAAATATTTACATAATTAATTGTTTGAGCAAATACAAAAGCAATTTATATGCTTGTTAGTGAAACATAGTAGGACATTCACATAAAACATTTCACACACTTTTCCAGCTCATTCATCATTTTTGTCCACGTCCTTGCTTTTACTTCCTGTCACTACAGCATAACTAACTAGGGCTGCTCAATTAATCGAATTTTAATCACGATTACGATCTGGGCTTTCAAGGATCATTAAAAATGACTGAGCCGATTATTAGCACCTCCCTCATGCTTTACTCTCACGCTGCTCCGTGTGGCAAATCGAGCGCACCTCTCTGCATTTCGAACACGCGTCACAACAATTAAGAGGACCTGAGGGAAGCTCGGAAAGCGAAGCGGAAGTTATTTGGAGAGGAGAGTGACTGCCGTTGGTTGAAAAGAGAGGTAAAAAAAAAACAAAAAAACTTCAGTGGTGTGGAAACATTACGGGTTCGCGGAGTCAGACGTGGATCAAGTAGACACAGTGTGTAAACTTTGCTATACTAGCTGCACCACAGAGCAACACTGCAAAGTTCACTAAACATAGATGTTTACATTTTTCATTTATTTCTTATATTGCAAACATTTGCACTGTTATCAGTATTTGCACACTATTTTATATTTTTTAAAGTCATTATTAAATACATTGTTATTGTTAACCCTTTAAAGCCGGTCAGAGCAGCACGCTCCGTTTTGTGTAACAAATTTTAAATCCCTGTAGAACCTGAACCATGTAAGCTAGCGCAATAATTTTTTTTTGCATATGAAACTTACATCTTATGCCATCAGCTTGTCCTAGGTCACGTTTTCCTTCCACATAAAGCTTTGCAAAAATTGCATAAAAAGCGCTTGCAGGAACAAAAACACAATATTCCAGAAACACTCTTTGCTGATCCAATCAGCTGTTCGTAACACTTCCCACATTGAAACAGACGTCAGCGCGAACTATCGCATGTCCGCCATTTCCTGCCCGAAACCGCAAGTGATGTCATTTTCGAGGAAAATGTAGTTTTTTACTTGTAGGCCTTAAAAGCCTATACTGGTGTTTTTATAAGTCATGTTTGACTTTTCTGAATAGTTGCTGGGATGCTTAGAACTCGAATTGCACTGCTGGAAATAGTTTATTTTGATGCACATCCTGTTTCCTTTTCAAATTTGCATCATAGGATTGTTTTTTGTTTTTCCTGCAGTATATAAAAATTGCTGTATCTCCAAAATAAAACTATGAAGACACCATCCATCCATCCATCCATCTTCATCCGGAGGCCGGGTCGCGGGGGCAGCAGCCTAAGCAAAGAGGCCCAGACCTCCCTCTCCCCAGCCACCTGCTCCAGCTTATCCGGGGGAACACCAAGGCGTTCCCAGGCCAGCCGAGAGATATAATCTCTCCAGTGTGTCCTGGGTCTGCCCCGGGGCCTCCTCCCGGTGGGACATGCCCGGAACACCTCATCCAGGAGGCGCCCAGGAGGCATCCTTGTCAGATGCCCGAACCACCTCAGCTGGCTCCTTTCGATGTGGAGCAGCAGCGGCTCTACTCTGAGCCCCTCGCGGATGGCCGAACTTCTCACCCTATCTCTAAGGGAGAGGCCAGCCACCCTTTGGAGGAAGCTCATTTCCGCCACTTGTATCCGCGATCTCGTTTTTACTACTACTACAGCTCGTGGCCATAGGTGAGGGTAGGGACGTAGATCGACCGGTAAATTGAGAGCTTCGCTTTTACACTCAGCTCCCTCTTCACCACGACGGACGGGTGCAGTGTCCGCATTACTGCAGTTTCAGCCCCAAACCGTCTGTCGATCTCCGGCTCCCTTCTCCCATCACTTGCGAACAAGACCCCGAGATACTTGAACTCCTCCACTTGGGGCAGGAACTCATCCCCGACCCGGAGTGGGCACTCCACCCTTTTCCGGCTGAGAACCATGGTTCTCAGATTTGGAGGTGCTGATCCTCATTCCTGCTGCTTCACACTCGGCTGCGAACCGCTCCAGTGCGAGCTGGAGGCCCTCACCAAGCCAACAGAACCACATCATCCGCAAAAATCAGAGATGAGATTCTGAGGCCACCAAAGCGAAAGCCCTCCGCCACTTGGCTGCGCCTAGAAATCCTGTCCATAAAAATTATGAACAGAACCGGTGACAAAGGGCAGCCCTGGCGGAGCCCATCACCCACTGGGAACGAGTCCGACTTATTGCCGGCAATGCAAACCAAGCTCTTGCAACGGTTGTATAGGGATCGAATGGCCTGTAGCAATGGGCCAGACACCCCATACTCCCGCAACACCTCACCAGTCCGAAAGTCTTTTTCCATGGCCTCTCCGAACTCCTCCCACACCCGAGTTTTTGCCAGGGACTCTAAGAAGGCTGGGTACTCCGAACTGCCACCTGGCGCATAAGCGCAGATGACAGTCAGGACCCATTCCTCGACCCTAAGGCGCAGGGAACAAACCCTCTCGTCCACTGGGAAAAACCCCAACGTACCGGCAGCAAGCCGAGGGGATATTAGAATACCCACCCCAGCCCGCCGCCTCTCACCAGGGGCAACTCCAGACTGAGACAGAGTCCAGCCCCTCTCCAGGAGACTGGTTCCAGAGCCCAAGCCATGCGTAGAGGTGAGCCCGACTATATCTAGCCAGTACCTCTCAACCTCACGCACTAACTCAGGCTCCTTCCCCACCAGAGAGATGACATTCCATGTCCCTATTGCCAGTCTTGGCAGCCAGGGGTCAGTCCGCCAGGGCCTCCGCTCCTGGCCGCCACCCGGCACACAATGTACCCGACCCCTATGGCGCCTCCTGCGGGTGGTGGGCCTGCGGGAGGATGGGCCCATGTCTCCTCTTCGGGCTGGGCCCCATGGACTAAGGCCCGGCCACCAGACGCTCGCCCTCGGGCACCCTCCCCGGGCCTGGCTCCAGGGCGGGGCCCCGGTAACCCTATCCCGGGCAGGGTAAACTGTTCCCTCGATGTTCTTTTCATAAGGGTCTTCTGAATCGCTCTTTGTCTGGTCCCTCACCCAGGACCAATTTGCCATGGGAGACCCTACCAGGGGGCAAAAGCCCCCAGACAACATAATCCCTGGGATCCCTGGGACACACAAACCCCTCCACCACGATAAGGTAGCGATTCACAGAGGAGAAGGGGAAGTGGACTCAAAATAAATTTCCTGTTGTTGTAAACTAGTTTTTGCAACTTTTTTGTATTTAAAGTTTTGAGGGATAAACCTCTTAAATTTCTCCAAGTAGAAATATATGTAAAAAAAACAAAACAAAAACGATTTTCAATTTTTTTGTAGTTTATTGCACCTTTTTGCAATTAATGTAGTTACTATGGACTTAATGCATACATATTATTAAAATATGGGCTATAACAGTTGTATTAATGTATAGCAACTTGAAATGCTCCCACAAATGGCACTACAACATGTAAAAAAATAATATAAGCTCTGGCGGACTATGGTAGGTCTTAAAGGGTTAAATAAATATCGTCAAATAATCGAGATCTCAATTTCAGTGAAAATAATCGTGATTATCATTTTTGCCATAATCGAGCAGCCCTATAACTAACATCGATAAAGTGGAACTGTGTAGTTAGTTTTATTCCGAGCCCACATTTTGACATTTGTCAAAATGACATATGTTTGGTAGCAAAGAATAAAAGTGTGAATATCCAGTCTCATCTACTGCTGAATAAATGTTCACGCAATCATTTTCTGCAGTATCAGTATAATTGACATTCACTAAATACATTTTGCAGTGATGAGTAAAAACATAAAATATGAGGAAATTCTTTTAAAAAATCCTTCGATGGTTGTATCAACACCATATGATAATGTGTGTCTGTGTGTGACTTATGAAAGACAAAAAAAAATCTTTCCAACTTGAACACTCAGCCATTTTTTATTACAACATGACAGATCTTGAATATGCTTTAAGTTTCATACTAAGAAAATCACTACTGTTTGAAAAGAAAACAGAGAGGCTTAGATTTATTGTAGTTTCCAAAATATTTTGTAGTATTTCCAAGAAAATCCAATCCTTTTTTTTCATAGGGAAATCTCAAAATGACAAGCAGTAATTAGAATAAACAGATGTTTTTTTTCTCTATGTGCAGTTTTGTCTCAATAACCATTTTAATTTTTGTTCCAGCCAAAGGCAATATCGCATATGTCACGAGTCTCAAAACTCCACCCGAGTATATGAGGGCTTTTAGAATATACAGAGGCCTGGGGCAGCTGTTCCTTGCCAACTCATGCAGAAGGAGAATTTCATCAACTCAGTTGCAGAAAGACTTCCAATTTCATGCCTATCATTCCTCCCCTTGCGGTTAAAGGGCATCAGCAGAATACTGTAGTGGGCTCAGTTTATTTAAACTGAATAAGAGCACACTTTGATGTTTCAGGGGAAGTGGACTCTCAGCAGTCCAGCACTCCATGAAAGCAGTTCTTGGGTTGGCCTGTCATAGTCTTGTCCTTAATCAATAATTTAGATTTAGCAATTCATCCAAACGCATGTGTTTTAGATTAAAAGAAATGTATGCTGTATTGTAATGTTTTCCTTGCATTGTGATTATGCTTATATTCATGGATGATGGGATCATTTCTAAATAAAATTTGATTCTGTGCCCAGTCAGTGTGTATATCCCGTCTTTAAGTGATGACATATGAACTCCAAACTACTCTGCGTTTATTAAGGCTGTTGTGTTTTTAACATGTTTTAATGTTTTATATCTTGTATTTAATCTGAACAAGCCCTAAAAGCAGTCAGTGATCACTGTCGGCCTTCCTTGGTTTTTATTACCGCTATTCATTTTAAAGCTCAGTTTTTAAAACCTTACGATGTAACTACAGCCCAGCAGCAGTATATTAATGACTAACCTCATATTGTGGATGTATTATCTCAGTTGTTCTCCTGACTGAAGTTTGGTCTGTTTACAGCATCCTGCCATGCAATTGCATTTGTCCTTAACCATCGGGAAACCTCACGTTAACTTTTATCAAGTGGAAAAAAGTTAGCGCGCATCCTCCAGCTTCACTGTGTTTATATTATGCTAACCATAGCTGTGTAGCTAGCCACCACGTAGCACATCATTATATACCAGCTAGTCCAACTTCAGTCCAACGTCACTGCTGTTTAGTTTTCTGTCTTCATTTATGTCATGATAGCAGAGCTGTATGTTTACAATTTTTCAGAAATCCCTCAGACAGAACATGGTATATTATGTTTAGATGGAAACTAGCAAGCTAACTCCATTAAACTTCATAAATCCTGTTTTCATGGATGCCTGGACGTTAAACTTAGACAGTTTGTAACTCTCAGTGATGCCGAAGTGTTCGTTTGACTTTGGGACCTGAAGTGGAGTTTGGACCCAGAAATTGTTAATGACATCAGACTTAAAGACCAGATAGTATTGCAGTTACATCTGTCTTTATCATGTTTTCAATTCCTACTCATTTTGTTAATTTCAGAAGTTTGATTTCTCTTTGTGTATTATTTGTTTTGTTTTTGTTTTTTGTTTTCTGTATTTACACTTTTCTGGTTCACCTTTATATGCATTTAATTAAATTCATACCAGCTGTTTAATATCAGTCAAATTGTCCTTTTGTGTTTATATCTGTTATTACTGTTGTATTGTTTTCTATCTGAAACCATTGACTCGGGTCTCTAAGATAATTTCCTTCTTTCATTCTGCTGCTACATTTTTATCTAATTTCATCATTAAATAGCCTGGCATTGCTTTTTTGGCCTAACTGACACAATAGCCACAACTTATTTTTCCACACACACTAGGGGATGCTAAAGTAAGAAGCTCGAAATATGACATGTAAAAGCTTTCATTTAAATAACCTGCTGGCTTTCAGCAGGCATTTCACATCTTAAGTTTAATTTACCAAATACAACTGCTAACTAGACCAGATAAAGGTTAGGGATAGTACATCCCCACCTAACAGGAGCGTTCTGAATATGGCTTTAATAATCTGAAATCTGTTTGAGAAGCTAAAATGATCCATGCAGGTCTCTGCTACATGGCATCTCACAGGGATATGAATCATTTAAAGTTAGTAAAAATTTATTTGCCAAACTTGATTACAGTCCCTTTCTCTGATGGGGTTTGAAACAGTAATTGACAACTAAGTCTTTTTTATGCTAAGCTGGGGAGGGAAAGCATCTGCAGCTAATATAAACTTCCAAAGCATCATCCAGAGTGAGTGGACCTAAGTAAGGTAAAGAAGAGTGTGGTGCACATAATGCTGCTGAATGTAGCAGATTGAAGAAGGATAAGGCCATATGTTTCTCAGTTGGCAAGACAGCTCCTGTACATCTGTGGTTTTCATCTACAGTCAGCTTACTCCATGCAGACAGGGCAGCAAGGAATCATGCCTGGATCATCAAGTTATTTAGACAACTTTGTTGGAAAACCAGGCTTTCTGTCTTTAAGAATCAAACATATCATACAGCAATCCATATATATATATATATATATATATATATATATATATATATAAGGGGTGCAACAATACTCGTATCGATATTGAACCGTTCGATAAAGTACTTTCGGTTTGGTACGCATATGTATCAAACAATACAAAATTTTTAATTTATTTTATCAACTTTCCTTCTGACGATGCTGTCTGTGTTGAGCGCTCAGTGGATCTGCGCTCGACAGTGCAGCCTAGGCGGAGTAGTCAAACGGAGATTCACTGAGCGCAGGGCAAGCTAGTGAGACAGAAGTTAAGCTCTCCTTGCAACATGGCAAATTGAACCTCCCCCACCCTAATTCAGATCTGGCGTTTGGAACTATTTTGGTTTTCATGGACTAAAGTAAAACAGTATGTCGGATGTGCCACGCAATGCTCAATTACATTGGTGGGAACTAGTGCGTTAGTGCAGTTAGCTCGTTAACGTGTTGGCCGTCCAGCCCCACACACGGGGCGATCTGCGGTAGCTCGTTAACGGAGATTTGCCGTGTTGTGGCGTTAACGTCATTTCAACGAGATTAACGCTGACAGCACAAGTGGGAACACAACAAATATGACTGCACATTTACTCCGACATCATCCTAGTGCAAAGACAAGTGGAAGCAGACAAAAACAACAAGCACACATGCTACAAACTTTACCCGAGTCATTTAGACAGCCGTTAGCACATGATTCTCCTTATGGGGACCTGATATGTTTAATATGCTGCTGAGAATATAGCCCAGAAGAAGCGTATAGTATAGCTTTTATTTTGGAAAGAGACATTTCTCTGTAATAAACTCTCTTTTCCAAAGATGAGTGATTTCTCTATCAGAGAGATTTATTTTTTTTATCACTTTGTTGTTTCAGCAACATTAAATTTAAAAACTGCACTTTTGAGTTACAATATATATTTATAATTTTAATAAATGACAAATTAAAATGGCATGAACATTTTTTTGTATCGAAAAAATATCGAACCGTGACACCAAAGTATTGAACGGAACCGAACCGTGAATTTTGTGTATCGTTGCACCCCTAATATATATATATATATATATATATATATATATATATATATATATATATATATATATATATATATATGTTAGTTAAAAGTCTGCTTGTTTACTCTACCTGTTTAGACTACGTTACCCATGATGAACCTCTGTATTGTACTTCCAGTTGGTGTTCAGTGCGGTTCTGCATAGTTGAGAGGTGTGTTGGAGGAGTAACGTATTTACTTCCATTCCTGTGTGAGTTAATACTGTGTGTGTGCTTACCATGTGAGTATTGTAAGATGAGAGTGATTCTTGTTTAACTTTATCTGTGTTATTTGCTAAGTAAGAAGCTAGTCCCGCTGCTATTGCTAAGATGCGTTTTTTTTGGCCTATTACAGGCAGCCTTGTTTTCAGCCCATAATTTATTTCATATATGACTTACTGTCAAGCATTGTAGTTGTAGGTGGATGTAACTTTTTACTATGGTTATTATCTGAATAGTTGTAAGTTGTAAACATCCTGTTTGCCTATGTATATACGGCCGGAAATTCAGTTATGGTCTTAGGGTGAAATCTAGTGGCCATGTGGTTATGGCAGATTGTATGACATTAAGCTGGAAACCCACAGTATGGTATAAGGAGTATATGGTTATCCATAGTGGTTAATACACCTATTTGTTCTTTCTGTTTACAGATGACCACACACACATACACACACTCACACCCCTTTTACCTACATTTGAATATTGTAATTCAATCGCATCCCTACCAACGCTGTTCATCCTGTTGATGCCATCTGCCACCTCCTTATTGAAGTTATTTGAACAACATCACTGTGGAGTACCATTCCTTCTGCCCGAGGACGACTCAGTTGAAGCGTGATTGGCAATCAGTGCAAACATATATTACATATATAGAGAGAGAGAGCAGGGCGATATGACCAAAAATATTTATCATGATATACATTTGAAAATTTGTGATAACGATATAACTGACAATATAATTGACGATATAATTGACACTAGACAAAATACTTTACAACTCCACAACTTTATTAGTGCAAAAAAAACCCCCGTCAATGTATTTTCACTTAAACAAGCAGCTGTTTTTTTTTGTGCATTAAAGTTATATAAAATTTTAACAGTGCAAATGCAAATTCCTTGCTGGCAGTTTAACCAAAAGGCATTTCCAGTGGAAATTGGCCGACATATCCTCAGCATAACCATGTATAATATCCACAAAACTTAAAAAGAGGTTATACACACACAATACAATACGGGGGCGACCGTGGAACAGGTGGTTGGGAAGCACATCTGTAACCGGAAGGTCGCCTCGCTTCTGTCAGTCTGCCCCAGGGCAGCTGTGGCTACAAATGTAACTTGCCTCCACCAGTGTGTGAATGCGAGAGTGAATGAATAGTGGCAAGCGCTTTGGGTGCCTTGAAAAGTGCTATATAAATCCAATGCATTATTATTATTATTATTATTAATACAGTAATATTATGTTGAAGCACAGTATGTATCACTCCGCGAGGCTCCTGCCTGCCATAGCCGTAATGCTCCGACAATCCATCAAGCGGTGGGGGTTCATAGGTTAGCAAAGTCGTACTAAAACATTTGACGGATTTTCAAGCACCGTGTACCACATAAAATCGTTTCGAGGTCAGCAAACACAACCAGAATTCCTACATAAGGCACACGGGATTATATGGGACACTGTCGATTTTCAGAAAAATCAAAGGATTGATTTTAAGTGTGCCGTATTTTCCAAAAAACACAGTAATAACGACGGCCTGCTAGCATGCTCTACCAAAAATAGTGCTTTGTTGTGTTTCTGACGGACGAAAGCTAAACCAGCTCCACACCACTGAAGTTGCAGCATTTTTCCAAACCAATTCTGGTTCATCCGTTTCATTCAACAATCCGCTTTCATCCTTCTCATTCTCCATCGCCGCCATGTGCGCATGTGCGTTTTACCCATATTCTATCACGATACTTCATTTTTCTTATCGTTGCCCAACATTATACTGGTATTACCGTGAACGGTATGATATGGCCCAGCCCTATATATATATATATATATATATATATATATATATATATATATATATATATATATATATATGTATATACATATATATAATGCCTTAATGAAAATATGAAAAGGACCCTTCACATTAAAACTTTGCTCTCACGTAGGCCAACCTTACATTGACTGGAAAATGAAGTCTGTGTGTTTTCAGAATAATATATGCTTATTTTTTTCTATTTGCTTCTTGGATGGGCTGCCAACTATACTATGCTATATGGTCATATTCCGAAAATGGTATCTGGATAATCCAACACAGCTGAACATGGGTTTCTTTATCATAGTTCAGTGTTATGGAAGCAGTTTTATGCCACAATTGTGCTTTTATTACATATTGTGCAACAGTAGAGAGGGAGAACCGGTTCATGTGTCTAACCGTTTTTCCCCACTCGGCGACACACCCGCCGAGGGTCAAACTCTGGTAAATGGTGATTCTGTTCTCAGACATGTGAAGCTAGAGACACCGGCAACCATAATCAATTGTCTTCCAGGGGCCAGAGCAGGCGACATTGAAGGAAATTTAAAACTGCTGGCCAAGGGTAAACGTAAATTCAGTAAAATCATAATTCACGTCGGCAGTAATGACACCCGGTTACGCCAATCGGAGGTCACTAAAATCAATATTGAATCGGTGTGCAACTTTGCCAAAACAATGTCGGACTCTGTAGTTTTCTCTGGTCCCCTTCCCAATCAGACCAGGAGTGACATGTTTAGCCGCATGTTCTCCTTAAATTGCTGGCTGTCTGAGTGGTGTCCCAGAAACGATGTGGGCTTCATAGATAATTGGCAAACCTTCTGGAGGAAACCTGGTCTTGTTAGGAGAGATGGCATTTGGATGGAGCAGCTCTCATTTCTAGAAATATGGACAAATTTATTAAACCCCTCAAAATATGACTATCCAGAGTTGGGACCAGGAAGCAGAGTTGCAGTCTTACACGCCTCTCTGCAGCTTTTCTCCTCCTGCTACCCCCCCAAAAACCCATCTCCACAGAGACTGTGTCAGCTTCCAAAAAGACAAAAAACAAACTAAAAACCAGCAACAAACAACTTAAACATAAACAATTACAAAGAAAGAACAATACAGTATCCACATCTGAACCAAAGAGTAAAACAGTGAAATGTGGATTATTAAATATTAGGTCTCTCTCCTCCAAGTCTCTGTTAGTACATGACTTAATAATTGATCAACAAATTGATTTACTCTGCCTTACAGAAACCTGGTTGCAGCAGGATGATTATGTTAGTTTAAATGAATCAACACCCCCGAGTCATTCTAACTACCAGAAATCTCGAAGCACAGGTCGAGGGGGCGGTGTGGCAGCAATTTTTCACACCAGTCTATTAATTAATGAAAGACCAAGACAGACTTTTAATTCATTTGAAAGCCTGATGCTTAGCATTGTCCACCCCAGCTGTGAAACTCAGAAACCAGTCTTACTTGTTATCATCTATCGTCCACCTGGGCCTTACACAGAGTTTCTGTCTGATTTCTCAGACTTTATATCTAATTTAGTTCTGAGCTCAGATAAAATAATTATTGTGGGTGATTTTAACATCCATGTAGATGCTAAAAATGACAGCCTCAACATGGCATTTAATCTGTTGTTAGACTCAATTGGTTTCTCTCAAAATGTAAAAGAACCCACCCACCACTTTAATCACACTCTAGATCTTGTTTTAACATATGGCATAGAAACTGAACATTTAACAGTGTTTCCTGAAAACCCTCTCCTGTCTGATAATTTCCTGATAACATTTACATTTACAATAATTGATTACACAGCAGTGGAGAGTAGACTTTATCACAGTAGATGTCTTTCTGAAAGCGCTGTAACTAAGTTTAAGAATATAATCCACCCACTGTTATCATCGTCAATGCCCTGTACCAACACAGAGCAGAGCAGCTATCTGAACGCTACCCCAACAGAGGTCGATTATCTTGTTAATAATTTCACCTCCTCACTACGTACAACTCTGGATACTGTAGCTCCGGTGAAAACTAAGGTCTCAAATCAGAAGTACCTGACCCCGTGGTATAATTCTCAAACACGTAGCCTAAAGCAGATGACTCGTAATCTGGAGAGGAAATGGCGTGTCACAAATTTAGAGAATCATCATTTAGCCTGGAGAAATAGTTTGTTGCTTTATAAGAAAGCCCTCCACAAAGCCAGAACATCTTACTATTCGTCACTGATTGAAGAAAATAAGAACAACCCCAGGTTTCTCTTCAGCAGTGTAGCCAGGCTGACAAAAAGTCAGAGCTCTTTTGAGCCAACCATCCCTTTAACGTTAACTAGTGATGACTTCATGAACTTCTTCACAAATAAAATTTTTATCATTAGAGAAAAAATTACCAATAATCATCCCACAGATGTAATATTATCTACAGCTACTCTTAGTACCATTGATGTTAAGTTAGACTCTTTTTCTCCAATTGATCTTTCTGAGTTAACTTCAATAATTACTTCCTCCAAACCATCAACGTGTCTTTTAGACCCCATTCCTACAAAACTGCTCAAAGAAGTCCTGCCATTGATTAATTCTTCGATCTTATATATGATCAACCTATCTCTAATAATCGGCTATGTACCACAGGCCTTCAAGCTGGCTGTAGTTAAACCTTTACTCAAAAAGCCATCTCTAGACCCAGCAGTCTTAGCTAATTATAGGCCAAACTCCAACCTTCCTTTCATATCAAAAATCCTTGAAAGAGTAGTTGTCAAACAGCTAACAGATCATCTGCAGAGGAATGGTTTATTTGAAGAGTTTCAGTCAGGTTTCAGAGTTTATCACAGCACAGAAACAACTTTATTGAAGGTTACAAATGATCTTCTTATGGCCTCTGACAGTGGACTCATCTCTGTGCTTGACCTGCTAGACCTCAGTGCAGCGTTCGATACTGTCGACCATAATATCCTATTAGAGCGATTAGAACATGCTGTAGGTATTACAGGTACTGTGCTGCAGTGGTTTGTATCATATCTATCTAATAGACTCCAATTTGTGCATGTAAATGGAGAGTCCTCTTCACACACTGAGGTCAATTATGGAGTTCCACAGGGTTCAGTGCTAGGACCAATTCTGTTTACATTATACATGCTTCCCCTAGGCAGCATCATTAGAAGACATAGCATACATTTTCACTGCTATGCAGATGACACCCAGCTCTATCTGTCCATGAAGCCAGATAACACACACCAATTAGTTAAACTGCAGGAATGTCTTAAAGACATAAAGACCTGGATGGCCACTAACTTTCTGCTTCTTAATTCAGATAAAACTGAGGTCATTGTACTCGGCGCTGAAAAGCTTAGAAATATGGTATCTAACCAGATTCTTACTCTGGATGGCATTACCTTGGCCTCCAGTAACACTGTGGGGAACCTTGGAGTCATTTTTGACCAGGATATGTCCTTCAACGCACATATTAAAAAATATGTAAGACCACGTTCTTCCATTTGCACAACATCTCTAAAATTAGAAATATCCTGTCTCAGAGTGTTGCTGAAAAACTAGTTCATGCATTTATTACTTCCAGGCTAGACTACTGCAATTCATTATTATCAGGATGTCCAAAAACCTCACTGAAAAGCCTTCAGCTAATCCAAAATGGTGCAGCAAGAGTACTGACAGGGACTAGAAAGAGAGAGCATATTTCTCCTGTTTTGGCTTCCCTTCATTGGCTTCCTGTTAAATCCAGAATTGAATTCAAAATCCTGCTCCTCACATACAAGGTCTTAAATAATCAGGCCCCATCTTATCTTAATGACCTTGTAGTACCATATCACCCTATTAGAGCACTTCGCTCTCTGTCTGCAGGCCTACTTGTTGTTCCTAGAGTATTTAAAAGTAGAATGGGAGGGAGAGCCTTCAGTTTTCAGGCCCCTCTTCTGTGGAACCAGCTTCCAGTTTGGATTCGGGAGACAGACACTATCTCTACTTTTAAGATTAGGCTTCAAACTTTCATTTTTACTAAAGCATATAGTTAGGGCTGGACCAGGTGACCCTGAATCCTCCCTTAGTTATGCTGCAATAGATGTAGGCTGCCGGGGATTCCCATGATGCATTGAGTTTTTCCTTTCCAGTCACCTTTCTCACTCATTATGTATTAACAGACCTCTCTGTGTTGAATCATATCTGTTATTAATCTCTGTCTCTCTTCCACAGCATGTCTTTTATCCTGTCTTCTTTCTCTCACCCCAACCGGTCGCAGCAGATGGCCGCCCCTCCCTGAGCCTTGTTCTGCCGGAGGTTTCTTCCTGTTAAAAGGGAGTTTTTCCTTCCCACTGTCGCCAAAGTGCTTGCTCATAGGGGGTCATATGATTGTTGGGTTTTTCTCTGTATCTATGAAGCGCCTTGAGGCAACTTTTCTTGTGATTTGGGGCTATATAAATAAAATTGAATTGAATTAAATTGAATTGAGAACGAGAGCTTGCAGAGATGATTCGGCACTGTTCATGCAAGCTTTTTCGTATTGGTTTCATCATATGAATCCAGGAATGAATGCATCTGGACTGGAGAACATCTCTATGGATTGTATTGTGAGGAAAAAAAGTCAGAAATGGCCCTGTTCTTACATAGCACTTTTCTACTCTACCTGAGCACTCAAAACACTTTATTCAACATGCCTCATTCACACAAGCGCTTTTTTTTTGCTTTTTCTGTGTGAGTGCTTTACATCTAACAATCACACTCTGATGGAAGCGTGAGAGAGTAACTTGGGGTTATTATCCTGCCTGCATGCAAACTGGAGCAGTCAGGGATTGAGCCATCAACCTTTATCATTAGTTATATATTATGCACTACCTCCAGAGCTACAGCCACCCCACTGTACAAGTGCCCCAAGTTTGCACAAATGAATAAGCTACTGTTAAGTAGAATTTGTACTATTTCACCATCCAAAAATGTATACATAGTTATGTAGGTTTGTAGAGAAACTGATTACTGTGCCCTTGTTTTGGAAAGTATATGAGCTGTTGTAGTACAAATTGAGCTGTGTTTATTCAAAAATTTAATGTGTCCCACTAAAAATCCCAAATATGTCATGAATGACAAAAAGCAGCATGAAAGGTAGCTGGGGGAAGCAAATGGTTAGCTTTGTGTTCTGCATTAAAATGAAATATAAAAATATTTAATAATAAATATCACTAATTAAAATAGTTTTGGTTAATCAAGCAATGGTTTTAGCCACACATCAGTTTCCCCTGGTTCAGTTTCCATAGCTGCATGCTGTCTTCAGTGATCCCTTGGTTTTATTATACCCATTAAATAATCATCTGGCTCTGTCAGGACTTGCGTATATACAGTTGCAAGATCGTGTAGACTGCCTAAGAGTCTGTTCACTGTTCCACTAAATCTGATAACCCTTTTGATATGATCATGGTTCTTGTATCACTCCTTTCATTCTGTTTCTGAAGATGGAAGTGTAGCTCTTGGCTCCCCTAATCTCTGTCCCCATTAAACATTTTACTAATGAGTTTCTGCCTCTAATCTCTAGATTCAATGAACATTATGTATTTTGTAAATTATGGTGCCCATCAGTATTGAAGCTCTTTACCTCATAGTGGAAAGCATCTTGAGGCAACTATTTTTACACAATTTGATTGTGTAAAAATAAACCTGTATTGGATTGGCTTTAAAGCATGCCCTTCTGGATGATAAAGTAGAGTGTGCTTTATTGTGCCATTATTGCATGCTATTCCATGCTCATGATGACTGATTTTAAAAAGCTAACATGGCAACAGCTAAATCTTTCTGCTTCAGTCTTTTTGCTAACAGATGGGTGTTGCTACGGTGGCTACATCCATCTTTTATATAAAGTCAAATAGTCAAAAGAGTGAAACAGAGCACAAACAATATAAGAATGTGATATGGTGAAAGGAACATCAGAGTCAGGAGCTGTTTTCAACCCACCTACCTAGATCAGATGGTTGAACTCAGTCACCACATCAAAGTCCAGTCAGTGAGTAAATCCCCGCATTGAAGTGCACTGTTCTGTGTGCTTTCAGACAGTCTGCTCAGCATAGTCAGGCGGGTGACAAACTAGGCGTCAGCATGACTGAGGTGATATGAAGAGTGGTGATACTTGCTCAGCTTCATCGTTTCCCTCTCGTTCTCATGTCTTTTATCCTCTGATTTATTTCCCTTATTAGCTGTGAGTGTTGCTCTGTGATTTGGCATTCTTACCCTGCATCCCTCAGTGGGACTGCCTGAAAAGACACATTTTCTAAAAGCTGTTGTGAGCGAGCACACTCCATGGCAGGTGGCCTCACTAATTGGACAAGGAGAGGTTGAGGGCGAGTTTGAGACAGCCCTGACAGGCTCCACTTGGGTTCTGAAAGAAGCGTGGGCAGGAGTTTGCATTTACCACATTGGATGGCAAAATGCAGTAAGGCGTCTGGGAGCTATTTGCCTCAGTGTAGGGGTAATGAGAGGGGAAAGGCGCCTGTAAGAAAATAGGCTGTTTTCCGGACAAAGTGACAGTGGATGGAAATACAATGGATGGAGACACAAGATGAATGTGTTTCTTACAAATGTCCACTCTAATATAATGACATCATGAGGTCTTATTAAGGCCCTGGGCCACCACATTGTATCAGAGCAGAGTTTCAGCTTCTTTCCACCTTGTCATGGTTTCTCCAAGTTTCTTAAACCAGAGAAGAGCAGCTCGCCATTCTTCCCAAAGATATTTGGTAATTTGATGTGAACAGTGAACTCATCTTCCCAAAATCCTCCATAGGTGTTTTGATTCATTCTCATCAAAGCATTTACTGACACTTGTACCCTGGGAATGGGTGCCATTTTAAGAGACCACTCCCAATCAGAATAGTAATGATTCATCACAGGATAAAGGTCATTGATTAGTATTGATTTGCAGTAATACTTACTTCTAAGAGGACAAGTACAATACAGAAAATAATGCAGAAATAAACAGCTGGTATCCTCACCCTCCATCTCTGGGGGTGAGGATACCTGGACCCGGGGTATAGACTATGTTTGGGGAGTGTGATTGTGTGTACATGTCCATTTACGTTTATTCCTACGTTGGGTGAGTGCTGAGTGTTTGTATATGTGTGCATGAGGGTGGGAATGCATGTCTGTGTCTGTGTGTGCCTGTTTGTCTGTGTCTATATGTCAGGTCGGGTCTTAGACTCCACCTCTCTGGGAACTCCCAGGCCCCCCAAAGTGTGGAGGCCTATCTCCCCTCACCACACTCCCTGCCGGTGACTGATGCCCTCAGGGGTCGGTGCATTGTTGGTTCTTGGTGTCCGGGGCTGGGCGCTCAGGTCATGTGCCAGCTCACTCCCGGTGGCTACTTGGCGGGGCCTGGCGCCTGCTGCTCGGTCAGGCCTCTTCCGGGGCGCGGGGGGCCCTCGGGCCTCCGGCCTCTGTGTCTGCGGCTCGGTTCACTCTGGCACAGCTGGCTGCCGGCGGAGCCGGCGGGCACGCCGGTGCAGCCCCCTCTAGCTTCTGCCCGGTGGCTACTGGGTGACCCCTCGTCTGGGGATCCTCAGCCCTTCCCATGAAGGTGGCACGGATGCCCCTCCGGTGGTCCTCCTTGGGCTCTTGCACTCTGGGGCCTCTGGATGTCTGGGGCCTGGATCTCCTCCATGCCTGCTTCATGCCCTGGGGGACGGGGCTATGGCTCTCTACATCCTCTAGCAGACCATTACATGGGGAAACCATTTGAATACAAGCGCGCCGATCCACACAGGTGTGCACATGGGTGTTCACTGTTCGTAGACTTAAATCACACCTTTCTTGGCTGCTATTTCAAAGCACATTGTGCGCTGTCTGTCCTGCGTGCTGCACAACAACATTCAATATTTAGTATTTACTGCTGTTTACACTTAGCTAGATTAATGCGATGGTGTTGTGTATAGTATGTTGCATTGTTTTGTTTTTTTTGCTTGTTTTCTATTCTTTTTCTCTCAACAGGTGATCCCGGAGATATTTTTTCTTCCCCCCTTTCTCACTGTCCCTCTCCCCTTCTGTTTTTCTTTTCCTTCCTCTTTCTTTCTCCCTTTCCTATCCCTCACTCATGTCTGTCCCGTCTGTAACAACTGAAAATAAAATAAATAATAAAAACAAAGGTCGATCAAATGGACCAATACGGCAATGCCATGATGATCCATTTGGCAAAATAAATCCATTGGGTATCCTTGTTGGTCTTCAGACAACAATTCTGATGGCTAAAGAACCAAATGGGACAGGCGAAAAAAAAAAAAAAAAAAAAAAAAAAAAGAAATAAACAGCTGGAGCGATGGCAAGAACTACCACTACCACCTTTGCTGTAATACTCATATCACAACCTACAACATAGTTTATCACCACAACTAAGTAGTGGTGTTCAGTCAAGTGGTGTCTTTACGAAAAGTTGTTCATGTGCTGGAAAGTTAATAAATAAAATCCAATTGTTTCCCCTTTTTCAATTTAACATTAGCATTTGGTGGCCAGCGTGTTAACTTTCCCCTGGTTTTTAGGTCCTCATTTTTAGGTCTGTTACTAATTAGCTAACATAAACTAATGTAAGTCTATTGACCACAATCAACCAACTAACACACTGATATAAGATGTTTTAAAAACTTTAAGCCCTTATATCCTAAATCCAGCTCCACAGACAGAGTTTCATCACTGTTAGTTTTTGAGAGCAGGGCTCCATGATGTAACTTTGCCTTTATACATGTAGTGTTTCACGTCCACTTTAAAGCTTTACAAAAAAAACCCCGCTAACTGTGATTATTTCTATGACATTTTTCTATCATTCTTTTTTAATCCCTTGATTCTTTTACACAATCAATATAACACAAGGGTCGGCAACCCTGGGCATGCGTGCCACAGCTGGCACGCGTGCCCAGGGTTGCCAACTGGGTTTACTGATGGCACGCACAACACGCAGTGAATTAATCTGAGAAGGTGCATTAAAAAATAAATGGCCAGTGGTGCATATCGCAAATTAGCTCGCATAGACACATTAGTTGTGCCGCTTCTTAATGACGGTATCTTAGCTAACAACCCCAACTACCACATTCAACTTGTAATTGGCTAAAAATAACAGCCTACCGATGAGAGGGATGTTGCTAGCTGGCAGTTTTTTCAAGCGACGTTGAAATTTCTACATTCCGGCCTTCAAATGCTTCAGGAGCCGTCCACTCAGCGCAGCATCAGCACCACGGAAATACACGGATACATCCGTAGACTCGAGACTGATCAAACCAGAAAGCTTTAATGAGCAGCTGGGTTTGTCTCACATTAACTGGCTGGACAAAGAGGACATCAGAATGCAGCTGATTGAACTGAAAAGCTCAACTCTGTGGGGGTCAAAGTTTGCAGAACTATGAACGCAGCTGGAATCCATAGCTGTGCGTGTTCATGGAGCTTGTATTTTCACCTGCTGGACATCACTACCTGATAAGTTTAACTGTCTTCAGAACATTGCAGAGGCCTTATTGACAGTACTTGGCTCTACATATCTGTGTGAGCAGATTTTCTCTCACATGAGTGTCCTCAGGTAGCCGTCTGAATGCTGGACACTCGGAGACCTGTGTTTCTGAGTGGGAGACCAGAAATCACATTAACACGTGTGTCTCTGTATTAACAGACATGCCATATTGGCCCAGTTTATTTTTCTTGTCATTGTTGTGAGGAGACCATAAATAGCATTTGCATGTTGCTGTTATGGAGTTCTTGTTATGGATAAAAAGGTGTCTTTTTTTGTTTCAGAATAGCTGATAATTATTCACCGATAGCTGCCAACATCTGCGAACAAATATAATTCTATAAAGTTGTTCTATATAGTGTGTAACTGTTAATATAGATCGTTATTAAATGTATTGCTAATGCAATCATATGGCACATTGACTTCTGAGGAAATTTTAGATGGCACTCATCATCAGAAAGGTTGCCTACCCCTGATATAACACATTCTTTTTTCGTGGCAATTTAACCAGTTTTCTTGTGGTTCAGCGACTGACACCTACAGAGAAAGCATGCTAAATCCTCTTTATGTATAGCTACATAGATAAATAGATAACTGTCGCTTTGATACTAGAAAAAATGTGATCAATCTGAGTTAATTTAGATCATCCTCATCTTATGTTTTTACAAGTATGTGAGGGATACTGGAGCTAAGGATAACTTTGAGAAATGAAAATCACATGGTTTATAATTATACATTCTGGGGGAGGTTTAGCTGAGTGGTAACTCCAAGGAGTGTAATTTCTGATGCAACTCTATAAAGCTGTTTTTAAACTTTCTAAATATGATGTAAATGCTGCAGCAAATTATGATGAATTCTTGACATACTAATTCAATCCAATGCAGTAGCTTTGCATATACATAGATATTCTATGTATGTATATGTAAATATAGAAAAAAAACTTCGAAACCAGTGGGTGGCATCATGATGGCTAAGCATTTTGAACCTTGACATTTTCTGTTGGGTTTTATTTGGCGCTATAAGCAGCCTTATTAGTAGCAGTGGGTGGATTTATCAGTGAACTCTAGGGAGCTTGACTAACAAGCTTGCTAGTGCAATCATTCATAAATGGTACAGTTGCAGTGCGCTGTCAACAAACACTTGCTAAATTGTTGCTTAATAGGAACTGCTAAAATACTACGATAGCATTCTCGCACACTGCAGCATAAATGTATTGGACAGGTTAGCAGCTCCAGTTAGTGGAAGGTGAGGCCTAGCAAACAGCTAGCAGCTAGTTTCCTGTTTAAGGACACCTGTGAAATAAAGTGTCTACACCCTGAACTCCAGTAATACAAGAAAAAAAAATCAATCAACATACAACATATTAAATTCAATTCAATTCAATTCAATTTTATTTATATAGCGCCAAATCACAACAAAAGTCGCCTCAAGGTTGACATGAAAGGCAACTTCCAATATCCAGGCTAAACAAGACTACAAACGTGCTTTTTTTATGCTGTAAACATTTTGAAATGGGAATCCATGGTGACTGACTCACTATTGGTGACAGCTTCAAGTGGCAATCAGAAGAAGTGCAATCCTTGGCAGCTCCACAATGGCTTCATGTTTCAGCCCTGGAGACTGATGCTTGGTTGGACATGTGTTACAGGGGTGTTGTTTCCTACCAATGGTAATGTCATATATTTCATCTTTAACTTGTGCCTGTCACAGCAATAAACATGTTTGTGCATTTATGTATCCATTCAGTGTCATAGCACAAATGTCAAGAGTGCTCTCTGCTCGGTGTGGAGGAAGCTCTACAAAGTGTTCACATGGGGTAAAATCTAGAGCCCCATGTGAAGACTGACAAATGATGGATCAGATGGTTGTAAGGGTGGCCTCTGGGCTCCACAGCTAGAGAAACAGATCTCCCGTCCCTGCCAGGCAGTCCCAGATGGGTTTTCAGTCAACACATACACAGACACACAGAGCTTCAGAAAGATATAGTTTGATACCCATTAGCATGTAATTTGATTGCATATGCTCCAACACACACATTTTTTTATATGTGCTTGTGAAGACATCCGATGGCTGATGAATAATGTGTTCTCAAGCGTACCCTAATGTTAACCATCACAACTCTAAATCTGAACATGTCTGTGAAGGTTCTCAGTCATCCAGGTCATCGTAGTCAAAGGAGCTTGCAAAGAAAAGCGTCTGGACTTCTTTAAGTTACTTGAAGACGTTTCACCTCTCATCCGAGAAGCTTCTTCAGTTCTAAGGTCAAATGGTGGAGAGTCCCAGATATAAACCTAGTGGGAGTATCCCCCCACAGAGGGACCTCGCCTGAGCCAAGGTGTGAAACTGGGTGTGGGTCCCAATCAGCCAGAGTTTCGGGTGAGTTCATTGTGAAACCTGGCCCCACCTTATCATGCGAATTCCTGAGGTCAGATGGCCCAGGATGTGAGTGGGCGTTAAGGCGTCTGGGAAGGGATCTCAAAACTGGATTATAGATGGCAGAGAGTTGGTGTCGTAAACCACCGCCTCTGTTCAAAGATGGTCGCTCACAGTGGACATAGATGGCTTCTTTCACTCCTCTTTCAAACCATCTGTCCTCTCTGTCCAAAATGTGAACATTGGCATCCTCGAAAGAGTGACCTTTATCCTTAAGATGCAGATGGACAGCTGAGTCTTGTCCTGTGGAGGTGGCTTTTCTGTGTTGTGCCATGCGCTTGTGAAGTGACTGTTTGGTCTCTCCAATGTAGAAGTCTGGGCATTCCTCGCTGCACTGTACAGCATAAAAAATCTGAACCCTAATTCTAAACAAGACTCAACCCTTGAATAGCAGTCTGGGTGCATAGCGAACACAAAAATGGTGGCAATAGTCTTGATTTTTTTTTTCAATTCAATTCAGTTTTATTTAAACAGCACTGAATCACAACATCAGTTGCCTCAAGGCACTTTATATTGTAAGGTAGACCCTACAATAATATATATACAGAGAGTGAGCAAGCACTTCGGCGACAGAGGGAAGGAAAAACTCCCTCTGTGATATGGGTCAGTGTGTAGTTCATAATCCTCACTGAGGCATACAAACAAACTCTTTCTGTATTGTGAACACATTCACTGAATGCAAATTAATCACAGCAGAGTTGCCAACACTTTATAATGGGTTTAATAATTATCGCTATTTGCATTTCTCGTTATTTTTCTGCATTTCCATTCTGATCCATGAAATAAATTATAACGCTGTAACAGATTCATGTATGTGGTTGCAATAATGGCAATCTCAGTAGTAAGCTCTATGCACTTATGATTGTGAAAAAGCAGAAGCTACCATCACAGCAGGAAGCTCCACAGAGTTGTCATTGCTTCCCTTTCTGGCATTGGCCCAGAGGGGATTTCTGTCTCTGGCTGGAATTGAACCAAATACCTTTTACTTGTAATGCAAATGGGTAAACCACTATACTATGTGGTCACCAAGTTGGATGTGACAGCACACAATAAAAAAAATAGCAGTTTATTACGATGACAAATTCCTAAACAGCTGTTCATACAAATATGGCTGACTCCTCAGCTGACCTTGACTGAATAGTTTGTGATCAGACCATTTGATTTAACTCTTTTGTTTGTCTGAATGCCCATTTGTAAGAATGTAAACAGATGCTGCAGTGCCTGGTTGTTGTTGTTTTTTTCAGCTGTAGACGTTAGAAGGTCAACTAAATGTGTGTTGTCACCTGAAACAATTTTTGTGCAGTTTTTTAAGAAGGTATGATGTCGCCACTTTAGCAGCCAACAGGGTGTTCTAGTAAGAAAAAGGAATTAAAAACAAACAGACCAAAGAAAAGACTTGTTCACACTATCATGGCTACTGGTTTCTAGTGGGATTCCCCCAGTAGAAAAATCTGAGTTTTATACTTAGTAGCCAACCTTCTCCAGAAAGAGAGCTCTTTCTTAAGTTTGATCCCAAACAAATCTTCCAGCATGTAGAAGGCCCTCCTGATGTTACCTGTAGTTTTCCTCTTGTGGTCAAATTCCTGTTTGCCCAGATATTTACACATTTGTACGCACAAAAAAAACCATTTAAATACCTTTGAGAGTATTCAGAATTACACATAATATATTTTATACATTTGTTCGTCTGAGTTTACTCTTGTTTTACAATTTTGCGACCAGTGTCACGCCATTAAACAAGGCCTTTAGGTACTAGGGGTGCAACAATACTCGTATCGATATTGAACCGTTCGATACAGTGCTTTCGGTTCGGTACGCATATGTATTGAACAATACAAAATTTTTAATTTATTTTATCAACTTTCCTTCTGACGGTGTTGTCTGTGTTGAGCGCTCAGTGGATCTGCGCTCGACAGTGCAGCCTAGGCGGAGTAGTTGAACGCAGATTCACTGAGCACAGGGCAAGCTAGCGAGACAGAAGTTAAGCTCTCCTTGCAACATGGCAAATTGAACCTCCCCCACCCTCATTCAGATCTGGCGTTTGGAACTATTTTGGTTTTCATGTGAAGTATGACCCTGAAGGTAAGCGGCTCATGGACTAAAGTAAAACAGTATGTTGGATGTGCCAGCAATGCTCAATTACATGGGTGGGAACTAGTGTGTTAGCGCAGTTAGCTCGTTAACGTGTTGGCCGTCCAGCCCTGCAGGAGGCGATCCGCAGTAGCTCGTTAACGGAGATTTGCCGTGTTGTGGCTAACCTCATTTCAGATTAACGCTGACAGCACTAGTGAGAACTCAACGAGTATGACTGCACATTTACGCTGACATCATTCTAGTGCAAAGACAAGTGGAAGCTGAGAAAAACAACAAGCACGCATGCTACAAACTTTACCGGAGTCATTTAGACAGCCGTTAGCACATGATTCTCCTTATGGAGACCTGATATGTTTAATATGCTGCTGAGAATATAGCCCAGAAGAAGCGTATAGTATAGTTTTTATTTTGGAAAGAGCCATTTCTCTGTAATAAATTCTCTTTTCCAAAGATGAGTGATTCCTCAATCAGATACAGGGCTCACAAAATCGCTAGCCCGATGTCCGGGGCTAGCGATTTTTCGGGCTACCAAAATCTATCTCTGCCCTGCCCGTTGGTCTATCGTAGGAAGGAAAAATATATGTCAATGCTTTTGCATTCTTTCGGAAATGTAGCTGGGTAATGTCATTGGCATCGGTGAGCCACTGTCAATATGTGACATACATATGTGAAATCGCGTTTGAATTTGCGCTTGTTTTTTGCTTTCACTTTGCAATCGCCAAACTGTGTATAGAGAGCGACAGCACTGAGTGGTGAGTGATGATAATTTGCGCACCAATTCCTCTGACATCATCTTATCAATCGTTAGCTTACTATGCAAACATGACAAGTGAAATCTCCCGCAGCAAGCTTAAACATGTGAGAGGTTGATCGCAGAGAATCGCTGAGCGTTATGTGAGTGCGTGTAAAAGCAGCAGGATATATATTTTAGTTCTGCTGAGCCAAATAAGACAGGTCAGGGTGAAGAAGTGACAGCCAAAGAAAAGCTTACCACAAAACGGAAAAGTTATAACAAATTAGACTATAAGGCAAAAAGAAAGAGCAGCTTTATGGTTTCATGGACAAAAGAATTTCTGTGGCTGCAATATGACGAGCTAAATAACCAGGGCTGCACATAAGTGGTCCGCAGGTGCGTATTCGCTGTCAAAATAAAAAACGTGCACAAGATAAGAAGTTGCAACGCATGTTTGCATACATAAGATTTTCTGGAGAGGACAGACATTTGTTTAGAACTCTTAAAGATGTCGAAGAAGCTCCTTTAAGCAATTACTTTGGTGTTCCTCCACCTCCAAAGAAATGTCAGAAGGAGTCCGAACCACAAAAGAAGCTGTATTCTCGGAAAAGTGGTTGCAGGAGGTGAGGTGGCTTCAAACAAATGATGAACGCACAGAGATTTGGTGCAGAATGTGCCGTGAAAATTTAATAAATGACAAATTAAAAAGGCATGAACATCTCTTTTTGTATCGAAAAAATATCGAACCGTGACACCAAAGTATCGAACCGAACCGAACCGTGAATTTTGTGTATCGTTGCACCCCTATTAGGTACATTAAAATCCTTTTAAACATTGAGAGAACAGGAAAAAAGTTTTAAGTGCTTAGTTTTCCTGCGTGTCTTCTGCGCTGATGGATTGTGTTTATACTGTCATGTGTGCTGTCAACCAACATGAATTAAGGATTTGAACAAGAGGGCTGCTGTTCAGCTCAGTGTCACTCTTTGTATTTTAATACGTTGTTATCCCAGGTGGGAGCGGAGTGTGTGTGTGTCTGTGTTGTTGTCAATGTACAACATGAATGCTGCCTTGGCATGTGCATTGTGCATTGTGTGGAGCATCCCTTCCCAATGTGTGAACTCAAATCGATATATTTAGGTTTTGTCTTAGCAGTATATTTCTGGTCTCCTGCAATTAAAGAGCTATTCAATGGAAATGTGTTTCTCCTTTATTAGGAAACATCTGAATAATGCATCCTGAACACTGCCTCTTTATGGCAGCGTACTGAGCAATGTTCAAGGCCAGGCGGTTTTGAATTCATCGCCCTGTATGCTGTTAAATATACATGAAAAGTGAAGTGGCTTTCTTTGTGAATTATATTTCGTAAAGTGGTAAAAAGCTGCCACTGATTTCAGTGGACAAAAATACTGAGTATTCAGGTGTTCACAGGGATTTGCATGACAAGCAATTTTAGCCATGCTGGTTGCACGCCAACTCCTTTGGCAGGCAAATATATATCTGTTTAGTTTGACCTAAAGTAACTTAAGTAACTGAACCACAAAAAGCAAAGGATAAATAAAGATACTTTGACAAGTTAATATTTAAAAGGAAATTTATATGTATTTTAATATTTAACAATTATGACAATAACAATAACAACGAAGCTCTGCCATCAATATGAAATAACCATTATGACGCAAAGCTCTCCGTATTATGAATTGGGGCATTTGGCCATTTGAATTGCATATAAGCAGATTTTTAATGGGTAAATATATGTTGGGTAAGGGTTTAAATGCTAACAATGAAGTGTTTTCCTGCACTGTTGGGAATTAAAATGATAATGTGGCATCTGCTCACCAACTGCCATTGTGTTTAATTAAATATAGTTCTGGACTATCACTCAGTCCTTGTCTTAAAGCAAATGCCACTCACCCAATATCTGATAACAATGGTCCCAAATAATGCAACAAGGAGACATAAGCCTGCTGAAAAGGTCTTTAACTTTAGCAATCGATTTTTCTCCTATTTCTCTCTGTCCTGTAGCTGGTGCTGCCAGAGTACTCCATCCATGTGTTGTTCTGCATCATGTTCCTGTGTGCTCAGGAGTGGCTGACTGTGGGCCTCAACATTCCCCTGCTCTTCTACAACACGTGGAGGTAACTATCCAATCCATCGTCCTGTGTGTATCTGTGTGAATGTGTACACTTTGCCCTGATTTTTCAGATGGCATCTTATTGGCTAAGGTTGTTTTGACCCAAAGACATTTGCATTAAAAGATGAGGCTTATGATTCAGATATTTTATTTTATTTATAAGAAAATCTGTTAGCAAAAGAATTTTTCACCTAACATATACAATATATGTAGCCAGACATTAATGTTTTATTTCAGCACTATTTGAAGTGAATCCCTTATCCCGCTGTTATAAATACTTACTACTGCACAATATATGTATAAATCCTGAGATGGAAACAGTTACCAACAGATGTACTTTTTCTGTCATTTGAGCAAAATTTCTCTGTAAACTACTTATAGCGAGCCTTTAAAGAGAACTAAATAAATGATAACTGTATTGCGCAATAGTGGCAATACAACATGAATAAAAATGCTACTTAATGCTATAAACCTCTTTTATGTTAATGCACAATTTTCAACCATTGCTTAAGAAGAAGTCTTATAGTTTACTACTTTAATTCTAGAACCCTATTTTCTGTCTGGATGTACTCAAAGTACTTCTCTGTACATGTCTTTGTGAAGCATTTGGGCAGTTTTAAATCTCCTATCTAACGAATGTCATAAGATCTATAACTTTGCTTTAATGGTCACCAGGGATATTAAAAAAAATACATATACCGGGTTTTCAAAACCTGACTGCTTATTAACAGCTCAGTACAGAGTGCCAGTTCATCCTACCAGAGCCAAATAAATGCCATGCAAATTCACATTACGAATACATTTATCCAAGAAAAATTTAAAGTAAACTTACCTCTTATTATTATGGTAAGGGGTGATAGCAAGTAGATGTGGCCTTGACCACACAGTTAAAACTACCTTGAACCACAACTCCATTACCCCAAAAATCTTAAACAACAGTCAAACAGTTAACAATGATCTGAAACCAAATCGTGTTCTGTTGTTTGACTTTTGTGGTAATCACAGTCTGTCTATAATGAACGCCACATTCAAAAATAAGAGTATTCATAAGTGCACGTGGCACCAGGAGAACCTAAGCTTAAGGTTAATGATCGAGTTTGTAATTGTATTGTCAGATCTTCACACATATGTTCTAGACACGTGAGTGAAGAGAGGAGCAGAGGTGTCAGCTGCAGGGGAGAATACTGGACAGGACTGACACATCCAGATGTGAATAGTGAGGATGTGCTGGGCCCGGTCCGCAGGATCTTCAACTTCCACCTCTGATAGAACTTTGAAAGCATTCTGACAGAGGCTTGGTACGTTGAGTCTGAATGGACCATCTTCAGCACCTCTATTGCAGAGGTGACTTGAGGCCGTATGTTATGCTCCATGTTTTGGCTGTAATTTCCAGATGGTGAACACTGGAGGTGAAGAGAGCTGTCAAGCTGGAGAAGTGGTCCTGTTGAGCATGGCAACTTATGTGATTCCAGAGTGCAGCTCAAGGCAAAAACTCCAGTTAGGCACTAGCTCAGGGAAGGGGAAGGAGCTCCCTATCCACATTGTATACAGTAGGAATGGGACTCTGCTAACCTCAACCTCAAGAACATAGTCAAATGATTGAAGAAATACTTTGAGCATCTCTTCAATCCCACTGGCACTACTTCGTAGTGGAAGCAGAGTGTGGAGACGAAGAAGCTGATTCACCCTTCACTGGAGGTGAAGTCACTGATGCAGTTAATCAACTCCTTGGTGGATGAACTCCTGAGGTGAATGAGATTAACCCTGAGTTTCTCAAGGCTCTGGATGTTGTGAACTGTCAGGGTGGACACCCCTCTGCAACACTGTGTGAATGGTGCCTCTGGATTGGCAGACTGAGGTGGTGGTTCCCCTCTTCAAGAAGGGGGATTGGAGAACATGTTTCAACTTTAAGTGTATCATACTTCTCAGCTTGACTGGGAAAGTCTATGCTAGGGTACAGGTGAGGAGAGTCCATCTGTTAGTTGAACCAGCAATTCTGGAAGAACAATGCATGCTGGTCATTAAACACTGCACTAGTTCTTCATCCTGTGTAGGATATTTCAGGGTGCTTAGGAGTTTCCCTAACCAGTTTATATGTGTTTTGTGGAGAATGCATAAAACTGTGTCCCCCATGGTGTCCTGAGGGAGTCACAGGAGTATGGCTACAGGCTAGCTGATCCCTGTTCAACCATGGCCAGAGCTATAGCTGTATTGCCAGCAATAATTTGGACTGCTGGAAATTGGACTGCTCTCTGTCACTAATTCTATTCATAATTTCTGTGTATGGAACTTCTAAACACAGAAAATGAGTGAAAGGAGTCTGGTTCAGTAATCACAGTGGTCATATCTGTGCTTTATCGATGACATGGTTATGTTGGTTTCGTTGAGCAATGACCTCCAACTTGCACTGGGGCAATTTCTGGCCTAAGATTTGTGGCCAAAAAAAAACAGCCTTGTGCTCCCTTTTTCTTGGACCACATCAAACACTCTCCTGATGATTTTATCAACTCAGTTTCTAGTTTAAGTCATTTATAAAACAACATGATTTTTAAGGGTAATTGTGAGTGTCAGAAAGGAGGGTAAACCAAGGTATGCTGATTGTGACCGTCACAAATTTTTAGAGATGGCTAGTATGGGACTTCACAAATTAGTGGATAACATAATGCTTGCTATGTTCAGATTTTCTATTTTCTTTCTATTTTAGTCCATGGTTAAATACTGCTTTTTGCAGCACACTTCAGAACCCTCACTTCATCACCTGAACAGAGTTTAATAGTCAGAAATTAAAAATCATGTTATACCGTGATACCATGATATTGCCTAAGCATAATTGACCAGATTTTTGAGAACATCGGTTTTGTATAAGCAAATCCATATTTGTTGCAAGTACATTTTTCTTTGCTTTTCAAGACTCTTAAATGCAGAGTCTAAAAGATGAGTCACCACTCAGTGATTTTCATGTTTCCTTTGCTGCTCCTTCTTATCTGTTGTCATTTTTGTTGCTGGTCCTCCCGCTGGTTAGTGGGATAGAAATGGACTGCTGGCAGCATCATTGGTTCAAGCTCGTGTGCTCAGCTGGTTGAAGTTACAGAAGAAGAGGAGAGGAAAGAAGAGAAAACATTTTGCTATCTCATTAACTGCAGAGTTTGCAGATGCCCACCAGCTACTGATGTGTGAGCTGAAAGATGAGTAGACAGGGAAAGGAAGATGGAGAGAAAGTAGGGATTGGCAGGAAGTAGAACAGAGAAAGTGAGTGAGTGAGTGATGGGTGAAAGATCTATTATTGACAAGGTGATTCAGAGGAGAGTGAGGGATGGAGAGAGGACAGTAGGCTGTGGATGGGGGAGTGAATGTATTAATAACTACTGTAATGAGATTTCTCATAAAAACAGCTGATAGTAAGCTATTTACCAATACTTAAAGATGGCTTGGAACAGTTAACCATGTCATGGTTAACTTTCATGTCAGGTAGTTTCAAGTTTCTTTTGAGATTCTCAAAAAACCTAATTAGTCTATCTAAATTCTAAAATCTTGGATCTTATTCTAGTCACCTGGTGGAAGAATTACAGATTTGCAACATTTGCAATTTAGAAAGCGTAAAGTATTTAGCTAGGATCTTAGACTGAGTCTGTAGAGAGAAAATAAATAACTGGAGAAGGTTTAATTTTGTAACAAATAATCTTCAAATGTCAGAATTCTTCTAACTTAGTTGAAATAATCTGTAGGACTGCCTGTCTACTTTTCAAATTATCCTTTGGATGTTAAAGTCACAGTACAAAAGTAGATCTACATATGCTACAAGGAACATTAAGGCTTCGGTAGAGCAACCGTAATTACATACAGCCTTGCAGTGATGTAACTGACAACTTGTCCATTCGTGAGGGATATTTTCTTGATTATTTAAAAACTAGTTTAGCATGCAATAATATCAATGTAGGGAGTTGTAGAGGGAATTCCAAGACAGCCTGGCCACTGTAGTGTTGTTGTTAAAATTCTTTGCTTGCCAGCTGAATCCTTCCCAAAGAGTGTGTCTGTGTGTGTGAGTTAGAGAGCAAGCGAGAGAGTGCTGTTTGTTATGTGTGAACAAAATTATTAACACCAAACATCTCTATGTCTAGCATAAAGGAAGAAGTGTGTCTCAAATGTTTTCATGTCTCATCTGTCACCTTTACTCGAGGGACTTCCATTTATTATTCAATTATTAATGACATTTTTAGTATGTAAATTAGATATTTAGTAGACTCTTAATGATTACCCAGACATGTTCACCTCATCCTCAGTAATGTATAGTTGGGACATGTACAGTGACTCATTACTGAACCCTTGTGTGGTGCTCATTTTCAAATGCATTGTTGAATATTTCATATATGCATGACATATCAGCAAACATATGTAAATATGTGAATTTACAATGTAATTCATTTTTGACACCTAAATGTACAACCATCTCCCAGTTGTAAATGGCAAATATACATGGATTACCATAAACTATGAACATAAGCCATCTGTTAGCTTTGGTTCAAAGCAGAAATACCAGTTAAATGGTAAATGGCCTGTATAGCGCTATACTAGTCCCTAAGGACCCCAAAGCACTTTACACATCCAGTCATCCACCCATTCACACACAGATGATGGCAAGCTACATTGTAGCCACAGCCACCCTGGGGCGCACTGACAGAGGCGAGGCTGCCGGACACTGGCGCCACCGGGCCCTCTGACCACCACCAGTAGGCAACGGGTGAAGTGTCTTGCCCAAGGACACAACGACCGAGACTGTCCCAGCCAGGGCTCGAACTGGCAACCTTCCGATTACAAGGCGAACTCCCATCTCTTGAGCCACGATCGCCACATAATGATGGCAGCTTCCTGGTTGGACTTAATTTCCCATTAAATCCTGCAAAACACAGCAGGAGACAGAAAAATAACCTGAAGCCAACTCTCTTATTGCCACTGGTCTGGTGCATTGTTACACAGCACTCCATGTTACAGATTGCTGTGCATTTATATCAGTTCTGGTGTTGTTTAAGGGCAAATTACCCCATCGACAATGTGCATCAGTAATAGCTCTCCCTTAAAGCAACAGGCAGCAATTCCTTCCTCATGTCTCATTTCCTGTATAGAATATTTTTTTCATGTCATAATTTGAACAGCCATCCTGAAGTAGGTCTCACTGAAAAGCTCCAGGAAACATCTTACAATTCCCCTATCACACTAAGTTTTGTGTTCTGATTACACTGCACATCTTCTTTGTACACAGCTTTAAGGAAGAGAACTGTTAGTGTTCACAAGTATCGGTTATGTTAAAAGCACAGCATTGGGATGTGTAGATGTTGGGTTGGATTTTCTCTTTATTTTGTGAATCAGTCAGTAGGTCTCAGTTGAAGAAAGGAAGAATTAGTGGAAAATTCATAATAAAGTTTATATATTTAATCTACTGTTGCTGAATTTGTTGTTAGCTTAATGAGCTAACTGAGCTGAAAAACCCCAGCCCTGATACTTTTAGAAGTGCATAACAGACCTGGGTGAAAATATATTTGAATATCTATTCAAATATGATGTCATATTTTGCTCACTTTGTTGAAAATGGGAATTCCTGCTAGATAAGTCAAATTTCCTGGGATATTTCCAGAGTCAAGTAGCTGCTAAACCTTGCCTCCCTTTCACAGCTAGCATTGCTTTCCTAATTTTGAAGCAGTAATGGTTTTGACTTCCTCAGTAGATAATTTGCACATTTGTTAAAACTGTCTTAATGTTTTCTTCAAAAAACTTTGGATGCTAGCTGTATAAACTCATTTTAAAATGTGTTTTACTTTGAGGATCTTATTATTTAACTCCAGCATTAAAAAGAGAAAAAAATGTGACCAGTAAATAACTCTGACCCATCATGCTCGACTAGTTTCTAATCTTTTAGGTACCTTTTGATAAATGCCTTGATTTTTAAAGGATGTGAGCAAGCTAGAATGTATCAATTGCTGCTAATAGGGCAGGTAAAGTCCAAACGCTTGACAGGTTTTTCATAGCTAGAAACAGTTGTTAAACCATGAGCAATCACTATGAAGGGCAAAGGTTTATCAAAAGATTTGTTTCCATCAACATATTCAACTGCAATTTCACTCACGTCTTCTGCATGATGACGTACCTCAAAACTCATCATGCCATCTTTTTCCATGCTGTCTTCTCCTCCACTTCCACCCATCATCTCTCCCCCATGTCCCACCCCTTCCCACGTGGTCTGGAACGGGTCAACTACCCGTGGTGTGGTCTTTGCCCTCTGTGGTAGGTACTTCCATTCCCCAACGGACACTAAGGAGCTGCTGTACGACCCAGCGTCCGTGATGAATGGTGACACACTCAAGTTCTGCCTGAAGGAGGCCTGGTGCAAGCTGTCCTTCTTCGTCCTTTCCTTCTTCTACTATCTCTACTGGTGAGCACAGGGCAGGTGGTATGGGGAGATAATTGGATTACATGTAAATAGATTGCATTAATCTAATTACAACACATAAATAAGCAGTAAAACTGAACTGAAGCTACTTTTTAAAAAAGCTTGGGGAGAAAAGGATCAGTTGATGAGGTGTTTGACTTCCGCCCTGACTAAACATCAGCAGGTCATGTAACATTGGTTTGATTTCCCAACTGATGAAGCAATGTGAGTGCAAATCACTGAATAAAGTAACCATTTCTCCAGCAATCACATGCAACTCCCTGTACTCATATGACTTTGTGAAGTCCAGTTTGCTATGTCAGGCTAGTAATACTGCTAATGCATGTGATGTTAAGAGAATTTGATTCTTTACTTCACTGACAAGCACCACAATAATGCTGTGTGTAGCTGATGGGTAAAATTACTACATACTGGTTCAAATTTTGTTTGTGTGCAACAAGATAATGGATAATATTGATGATATATTCACATGTCTATTGTTGTATAATTTGTCTGCCATGTCCTGATGTTACTGCTAAAATCAATTTTCTTGTTCATGTCTAACGATGCTGTTATTATTAACCCCGGATTCTTGTTCCATGTGTCATGTGGGTGCTGCAGTGTGTGGAACCTGGAAATATCCCTCTAATAGGTCTTATCAGTGGAAACACTTAAAGGTACAATCCTTATATTTTTTGATATTTCATTCTATGGTAGTATATTGAGGCAGAACAGCATTATTGAAAAGAAATCTTGACCATATGACCACCCCAGTATTTGCCCTTTTCTCAATCTTGATATGTTGGACTGTGAATGGCTGTTGTGGTTATATGGATTTGATGATTTTGACCAGACTACATCATTTTTTCCAGTTCTAGTTATAGAACTCAGAAGACGGTTTTCGATGACAAGTAAAGAAGGATTGCAACTTTAACATGGAGCTGCTCTTGTATGTGTGTGATAATGCCGCAACTTAACATTGCAGTAAGGTCCTCATCTTGTAGAAAAATGCCATTTATGTATCTGCTTGGGGTATAAATACTTTGCTAACAGCAATGTTTATCGCAGCAATACCACACAGGTAGAAAGCAACATCATGAGAGTGTTGAACTTAGACTCTGGCACAAAATCCTGATGTTTGTTTTTGAGAATGGCTACAATTACTCAACATATTTTAGAGATATGAGGCGGTACTTATTGTCCTTAAATTTTCAAACACTTTGAGCTATTTTAACACAGTCTATTTAAAGTTTCAATACATGACCCCTTGGTAAATGTATACCACAGGCATGTGATTAATTGGATTTTTAAGGACGTGTGCAGCATTTTGGCAATGCAGGCTTAATTTGGGAGGAAATATTAAATATCACTCCTTGCCCTTCCTGCCCTAATGCAGGACACATGGCACGAACCTAGTTATATCCAATAAGAAAAAAATAATCTCAAAATTTTTTCAGTTTTAAAATATAGCCGAGATCACAAAGGCAGTTGGATTGTAATGTGTTCCCTCCTGGCATGAAAAAGAAAAAGAGCTAATGTGTTACGCTCACATGTATCCCATTCATTTTCATACCAGAGCCTACATCAGTCAGTAGATGAAGTAGCTTGTGTGAAAGACACCCTCTGTTGTGTTCAACCAACAGAGGGTGTCTTTAGTAAATAATATTACAGTATGGGGACATTTATAGCAAAATTGGTTGGCTATCAAAAATGTATCATCATTTTTTAAATAACTGAATTGGGTGCCTATTGTTATAAAGACAGTGTTCATCTTAAAGTTTAATCATCTTGCTTTTTTATCTCACTTCATCCTGTCCTGTTCTAGCTCATATTGGACTGATCTGCAGCAGCAGCAGGTATTCTACAATACAAGGTGATGGTGCATTCACTTTCAATTCTAAAGCCAGAGACATATTGAAGAGAATTTGTCCTTGCCTCTTTTCTACCCAAGATTTTTTGGTGTGATTTCTGTAGCGACTTGCTGACCTTTATGATCCTCCCTGTTTCTACACTCTTGATCAAGGGTCCAAGGATTAAACAGTTTGTTTGTTACAGCATCAGGAAGTTCTGCTGAAAGCAAAGCAAGCCAAATTTGAGTAGTTTCAATCCGGTTGCATTTGGATAAAACCCCTTTCCCAATGGCGAGTCTAAGAGGGAATATATGAGGGAAAAATCTGTTACTATATTTTGAATGGCACTGGCTTATTACAAATCAAATTGCACAAATTATGCATCAACCAAAAGAATAAAACCTCACGAAATTATTACATTAATTTGTTTAAGTCCCCAGTACAACTGCAACAACGGATTCTTGAGACTAATAAAGTTTCCACATGCCTACAAGGTGAGTGCGTGTAACATAAATTCATTGCCAATTAGATGAGTAGCAATTCTAAAACTGAGACTTTTTTCAGCCCTTTTGTAGTTACAAAAAAGAAGGGCTGGTGTTAACTGGTCAACAGCCTTAACACTGGCATGTAACACTCTATAAGCAGGACTTATACAATGTTACAAAATTTATTTTTTCCACTTAAAATAGGATTTCAACACACATAAGCATCCACTAAAGAAAGGTTTTATCTCCTAATTATGACTTACGAATCTCAAAAGTACCAGAAAAAAAGGACATACTCTTCTTTTAAACAAATGCCATAAATATCTGGCAACTGAGAAGTCTGTTGGACTTTTGGGTGAAGAATCTTGTCTCATTCTGGTCCAATATCATATTCTAGCTGCTCAACAGCCCTGTGTCTTCTTTGTTGTATTTTTCACATCATGATACACCAAATGTTTTCAACTGGTTGAAGACCTAGATTGTAGGCAGGCTAGTTCAGCAACCGACTCTTCTGTTGTAATAGACCCAGTATTGTGTTTACCATTGTCTTGCTGGGATTTGCAAGGCCTATACATAATCTTCAGAAATTTTCACAAATATGAACTAAAAAGTGCAAAATTCATGTTGAAACACTGTCTTAAACAAAGCAGGGGATTAACTTGAACTGACATCAATAATGAGAACATCAATAATATTATGTTGATTTTTTTCTTGTTATGTGAGGTTTGAATTTTATCAAATAAAGCTTCATTTTTTCCCATTTAGAGCTGTTGCTATATACTTGTAGTACTGTAGCTCTAAAGCTGATGACTGGAAGGTCAATGTGGCCCGTTGAAAGGATGGCCCTTGCAACAGAAATCACACTTCAGCTTTGTTTTAATGATTAAAAATAACAAATTCAAAGAGTATAACTATAGTGATGGTCTGCATAAAGAATTCATGAGGTTGAATTGAAAGTGAAGCAGCCTGAAACCAGATCTGTGCAGCTTGTACCTGTTTCCGCGACCCTCCTTCCTCCACTGCTCCCCAAACCAAAACGCACTCATCTGCATCTGTGACCTTCACACCTTTTCAACCAATCATGCTAACACACACACACACACACACACACACGGAAATCCCAGTGTATTGTATGCATATAATGAAATTGTGCATGCTGTGCAGACACAAATGAACACACAGCTCCACCTGAGCACTCAACTTCACACCTGGGAAATGGATTATTCAAAAATCCTTTCTGGTTGCTTGGTGGAGCTTAGCCTGTGCAGATGATCCGCTGTAGTTACTCTGTAACAAATGATTTTGTCCATCTGGACACAGTGGGAGGCTAGATGCATTGAAGGGCACTGAGTGAACAGATACTTCTCAGATGTCTACATCTGTGCCTTCATATTTACTTTACAGAGATACATTATCAGACAACACAAGATTACCAAACAGTAAAATGTGTTATAACGAAGCTGGCTTACTTCACAAATTGAAAGATAACGCACCTGCTAGTTTCCTCACGCCTGCCTAGCTTGTTTTCTGTCTTAGACCCAGGTGAGTTATGTGCTTTCTCACCTTCCTCAATCTCCTGACACCGGATGGTAATGAAGTCATGCCTGACAAATGGAGTCCCCTTCCTTTGGACTGTGACCTTTGACCTCAACCCTCAAACTTCTGAACTTATTTCTTCCCTCTCTCCTTGTGTAATTTCTGTCACAGGGATGCTGTGTGGAATGTGGTGCACTACACTAACAAACACTTTCTCTTCCTGCAAGATCAATACAGGTTTTGTGTCTTTCCTCAGCTTGGGTTTACCCCTGTGCTCTGAAACACTGGGCCTTGGCATGCTGTTGCCTGCATATTCTACAAATCTGACCTTTTGTTTAAAAAGAAAAAGCACGATTGCTGTTCTTCTGATTTTCCTGTGGCATGAAAGTTTTGCTTTTGTGTCAGCCGTACACTCAGCACATATACAAGTTTAACATTGGCTCAAAGATATTAAGTTAATAGAACATGAAATAACCCAATTCAATTCACTTCAATTTATTTATATAGCGCCAAATCACAACAGGAGTCGCCTCAAGGCGCTTTATATTGTACAGTAGATACAGAGAAAAACCCAACAATCATATGACCCCCTATGAGCAAGCACTGTGGCGACAGTGGGAAGGAAAAACTCTCTTTTAACAGGAAGAAACCTCCGGCAGAACAAGGCTCAGGGAGGGGCGACCATCTGCTGCGACCGGTTGGGGTGAGAGAAGGGAAACAGGATGAAAGACATGCTGTGGAAGAGAGACAGAGGTTAATAACAGATATGATTCAATGCAGAGAGGTCTATTAACACATAGAGAGTGAGAAACTTGACTGGAAAGGAAAAACTCAATGCATCATGGGAATCCCCCGGCAGCCTACGTCTATTGCAGCATAACTAAGGGAGGATTCAGGGTCACCTGGTCCAGCCCTAACTATATGCTTTAGCAAAAAGGAAAGTTTTAAGCCTAATCTTAAAAGTAGAGATAGTGTCTGTCTCCTGAATCCAAACTGGAAGCTGGTTCCACAAAAGAGGGGCCTGAAAACTGAAGGCTCTGCCTCCCATTCTACTTTTAAATACTCTAGGAACAACAAGTAGGCCTGCAGACAGAGAGCGAAGTGCTCTAATAGGGTGATATGATACTACAAGGTCCTTAAGATAAGATGGGGCCTGATTATTTAAGACCTTGTATGTGAGGAGCAGGATTTTGAATTCAATTCTGGATTTAACAGGAAGCCAATGAAGGGAAGCCAAAACAGGAGAAATATGCTCTCTCTTTCTAGTCCCTGTCAGTACTCTTGCTGCACCATTTTGGATTAACTGAAGGCTTTTCAGGGAGTTTTTAGGACATCCTGATAATAATGAATTACAGTAGTCCAGCCTGGAAGTAATAAATGCATGAACTAGTTTTTCAGCGTCACTCTGAGACAGGATATTTCTAATTTTAGAGATGTTGCGCAAATGGAAGAACGCAGTCTTACATATTTGTTTAATATGTGCATTGAAGGACATGTCTTGGTCAAAAATGACTCCAAGGTTCCTCACAGTGTTACTGGAGGCCAAGGTAATGCCATCCAGAGTAAGAATCTGGTTAGATACCATATTTCTAAGATTTTCAGGGCCGAGTACAATAGCCTCAGTTTTATCTGAATTAAGAAGCAGAAAGTTAGCAGCCATCCAGGTCTTTATGTTTTTAAGGCATCCCTGCAGTTTAGCTAATTGGTGTGTGTTATCTGGCTTCATGGACAGATAGAACTGGGTGTCATCTGCATAGCAGTGAAAATTTATGCTATGTCTTCTAATGATACTACCTAAGGGAAGCATGTATAATGTAAACAGAATTGATCCTAGCACTGAACCCTGTTGAACACCATAACTGACCTTAGTGTGTGAAGAGGACTCTCCATTTACATGCACAAATTGGAGTCTATTAGATAGATATGACACAAACCACTGCAACGCAGTACCTGAAATACCTACAGCGTGCTCTAATCACGCTAAAAGAATATTATGGTCAACAGTATCGAACGCTGCACTAAGGTCTAGCAGGACAAGCACAGAGATGAGTCCACTGTCAGAGGCCATAAGAAGATCATTTGTAACCTTCACTAAAGCTGTTTCTGTGCTGTGATGAACTCTGAAACCTGACTGAAACTCTTCAAATAAGCCATTCCTCTGCAGATGATCAGTTAGCTGTTTGACAACTACTCTTTCAAGGATTTTTGATATGAAAGGAAGGTTGGAGATTGGCCTATAATTAGCTAAGACTGCTGGGTCTAGAGATGGCTTTTTGAGTAAAGCTTTAACTACAGCCAGCTTGAAGGCCTGTGGTACATAGCCGATTATTAGAGATAGGTTGATCATATTTAAGATTGAAGGATTAATTAATGGCAGGGTTGTAGGAGTTTTGTAGGACCCACATCTGTTACTATATTACTATAGTAACCCTTAATACAGAGAATATACTGAAAATTTACCACAGATGATGTAACACTCCATTATCTGCAGGACTGCAGAAGAGCAGAAACTACATATTGTATTTTTTATTTTTTTTTACTGTGTTAGCTACTGGGGTGATATTTGAGGCCGGGGAAACAAACTACATTTCAATGAAGCAGAAGCAAAACATGTTAATTCACATTTATGTCACAATGTTCAATGAATTGTACCTGCCAGTGGACCAGAACTGATTTGATGTTTGCTGCTGTGATGCCTTTGCTATTCGGTAGCAAATATCATTAGAACCGACTGCTGAAAACTAACTGATACCATTCTCAGTCGACTTTTTGACCTCCAGTTATGCTAGAGAGAGGCATGACATGCTATGTAACCTAAACATGTTTTTTAGCTTGATCTTACCTTATAACTGAACCCACAAAAGTGTACTCATGACAGCACATACACCAACAGTTATATATTACTGTTGGAAAATAAATAAATAAGTAACCTTTATGATGTAACAATGCTATAATAATGGCTTGTTTGGGCTTTGTGCGCAAAAATGTTGAGAGGGTTGAGAAGGAAACTTAGATAACTTTTCTTGACATAGTTGCAAGTAGAGTTGTCACAATACCAGAATTTCAAACTTAATATTGATACTTTTTTTCATATCACAGCTAAACTTTTGACCTCATCCTGCAACAAGAGAAGTAATGGCAAAGAAGCCATTTTTTGAAAAAGATAAGTTGTTAATTTTCCACCAATTTTCAAAATTCTAAATTAGATCATCAATTATCTGACATTTTTATCTGTAATGTATCTTACCTTCAGAATATCTAATAAGTAATAACTAATAAAGAAATGAAACAACACAATACATAACACATTTAAATCATAGCAATTTTTGTAGTAGAAAAGCATTATGAAAAAGTTAAAAATGAACTTTTGTGGTATTAGTTATGCTAAAATAAAGAAGATATTTTAAAAATGGCACCTTCCGTGTGAAAGATTGAACCAGTCACTGCCTCCGCTCCATGATAACAGATGGCAAACGTGCCAGTCAGGTAATTGCTAACACTTAATCAGGTAACATTAATGTGTGCACTGGTCAGTGTAACATTTTTGATAACTTTTAATTACCTCTGAAATCTCTCATAAAATATTGCTCAGTGTTATGAAATTCAACTACATCAGCTGTTAATAAGGAGAACACCAGTGCCCCTGATTTTCCTGCAGTGGTGCTGTGTGAATCAGCTGGACCTATTTATTTTGATATTGGTGCAAATGAATGTTATAATATTATTATTATATTCATTTTAGTATCGATTAATATCTCAGTATGGATTTTTTCTGACAACCCTAGTTGGAACAATAGGGTTAAAGGTCATAGGTCAAAGAAACAATGATTATTGGTTTGAATTGTGAAACAAAAAGTGGTCTTTCATATTGTTGATGTTTTCTTGACGCCATCCATCGATCCCAACCTCCTCATTTTATTGACTTGGCTTGACTTGAATTTTCACAGCAAGAAAAAAGATGTGTTTTGTTGCTAAAACAGTTAATGGTAAAATGTAACTGTAATAATAATAGGTTAATAATAGGTTATAATAGGTTGCTACAAAAATGACCTCTGGGGTCACCTGTTAAGTAGTTCAGTCATGTTGTGCATATGAATAAAGTATTGCAGCTATTTGTAATGAGCTTGGCGTGAGATCTCTATTTCAATATTATTATAAAACTGTCCTTAGGATATGCAAACCTGCTCTACACTCTAATTAGACTCAGACTAATTGGACATTAACTTGTTAACACACATTGTTCCTGTCTAATAAGGCGTCTTTCAAAGAGCACATGTTCACCGCTAATTCAGTTTATATTATAAATGTCCAATTAATTGGGCATTTATAATACAAGTCCACCTCTCCTGGCATATGCATGGTAGCATATGACAACAGCAAGTGTTAGACTCTTATTATTCTTCCTATTCTCTAGCTCAGTGTTTCCCAATCATGTGCCATGATGCCACTTTGGAATCATGGCACATATTTCACATTAGAAAAATCACACGGCACACCACCAAACAAAACCACCAGGTATAGCAGAAGTGGCTCGGTTTGTCCCCAGTATACCTTTTTTGCTTTCTTCTGACCACTACTCATACTAGGGCCTTCATCTGGGTCGGAATTTTCTCCAGGACCCAGGTCAGACTGACTACTTGTTTTTATTCAAATATTCATCTATTGCTATTAAGTGCTGCGTTGTGTCACTCACAGCATGACTATTATGTATTTTTTTCCATCTTCTTCTGTTTTACTGGCAGTTAGCAACCAATTTAATTACAGCAGGTAGTTGTACTGCCCCCTAGTAGAAGAGAATGTAATTGTTCTGCCCGTTACTCACGTTGATCGCTTAGAGTACTCAGTAGCGGTTTTAGATACGGGCGACACGGGCGGTTGCCCGGGGCGGCATCGTGGTGGGGGCGGCATCACCGGCATCGGCAAAAAAAAAAAATGCTGGTACTCATGCTGCCCCGACGTCAGCCAGCGCATATTGGGAATGGCATAAGCACCGATCGGTTTTCTATCGCCCATTTGCTGGGAGTAAGGGCGCCCTCCGTTTGCGAGGTGCGCCTGCTGCTTGCGGCACAGGGAGGAGAGGGCGGGGCGGCGAGGGATACTCTGACCGGCTGGAGCAGCATCTAATAACCAGCTCGCAAAATAAAACAAAATAAAAACAAACCAACAAACACGAAAACACCAGACATTATAATACAGACTTATAATTTGCACCGATGTTTTTTTGAAATTCTATATGCGAAAAGTGAGCGTGAGAGCCCTCGGTGCGCCTGCTTGCTGCTGAAGTCAAAGTAAACTTTATTGTCATCTCCGCTACATACAGTCCAGTATATAGAGAGACGAGACGACGAGGCTCCAGTTACAGCAGTGCAAGTAAACAAACAATAAATATAAGAAGAGTAAGAAAATAAATACACACTTTAGGACTCGGGGTAAAGGGATCAATAACAATTTAAAATTTAAAATTTACAGTTTGATGATTTAAAGTCTCACACACAAGCCGTCGAAAGGGGAGGGGCCGGCTGCTTCCAAATAGAGCACATTTCATTTATAATGTTGTAAATCCAAACCCATTATGTATTCATGATCTGAATCCTGGGTTGTGTGAAATCTCAGAAATGCACCTTAGACAAAGTGAATCTGTGAACTAAGGTGTTGGTCTGTTAGGTTATGTTGTGGTGATCCTCGGGTTGGGGTGTTTGTGTTCATACTGGAGTGCAAAATTAAAACCAATGGAAGATGGACAAGAGAAGTTCAAAGACAGCAGGTCCTCAGTTTAGAAAAAAGAGAAAAGAAGAGGAGGAGAAACAAAAGATACAGGTAAGCAGATGTGTGATTGGATAATGGCAGGTCATCCTGAAACCATCAGAATACTTTATTAATCTCTAAGGAAATTATGTGGGTTACAGTTGCTCCAAGAAGAAATGGTAAAAATAGCAACAGTAACAGACTAAACTCCAAACAATACATTATGTTACAGATTTTAATATTAATTGGGGGGGGAGGGGGGGCACCATAGGGAGTGTTCGCCCAGGGCGCCAAACAGGCTAGGACCGCCACTGAGAGTACTAATCAAGCGGAACCAGATAGTCTTCCACAGCACAGCTGATCATTTCTCGGCACAGTGGTTGGGAAACACTGCTCTAGGCACAAACCATAGGCTATATGTAAAAGTTAGATGTAGCAGCCAATTGGTTTCTGAACATTGGTGTTGTTTTTTGATCCAAAGTTACCATGTTTAGATTAGATTAGAATACTTAGTGATCAGTTAGCAAGCTTGGTAAGCTACGTATATCCAGATGATGTATAGCACAATGACTGGAACAAAAACTGGAAGGATGCCCACGGACAGGGAACTGGGGGTATGTAATGACTGTCCATGGAATATGCATGAAAATTCATGTGAAATCACTTTTAGCACGGAAGATTTGCCCCTTATTTTAACTTTGAGGCAAGAAATAAAAATGGGAGAAAGAAAATACGAGTGATAATGCACAAGATAATGTGATAATGCACCACAAACTACAGCTACCCTTAATTCTGATCCTAAATAAATCCAAGTGAATGATATAGGGTAAATTTTTGCCCAGTCTACAATAGTTCAGGGCAAAACAGTTTTTGTATTCGAGGCTGTAAACATGTAATGCTGTAAAACTGGACACTTTAACATGGTAGTCGTATGGCGATTCCCACCTGTTAGAGGAACACAGTTTCTGACACTCCAGCATTGGCTTAATTTCTCAGCTCTGGAGTTTCCAAATTGATTTAAATGTATTAAAAAAATATATTTGGGATGTAACTGTAAATCTATCATCCAAAAACACATATGTGAGCAGCTACAAATATAAAAGGTCATATTTTATCATTTACATTATGTTCAGTTTACCTCTACTTAGTGTGTGAAAGGGAAAGACCTGTAATTGAAAGAGCTAAAAGTCTAACTATTAATAATGAAGCCAGTTCTCAGAGGTTTTAACAGGAGGAAGTTGGTAACTATTAAAGAGGAGAAATGAGGCCTTTCACGTTTGATATCTGTTCCTGTCTCTCGTTTTCTCTGAATCACATTTTTCTCTCTCTGTCCACGGGTATTCATGAGTCAACTTAGCACACTTGCCTGCTTTTCACCACCAGAGATTAACAGAGGTGTCGAGAGCTGGCAAAGACTTCTGAGATGAACACAAATGTTTCAAGTTGTTCGTTACTGTCAACAAAGTGCTTATCTGTTCTTGTCAAGTCACAGCTCAATGAGACAAGTGTCAAACCCCCGATCTGTGATTTGTGCTGCTGTTATGTCATTCAGCCCTTCTTTATTCTCTCTCTTTTCTCTAGGTAAACACAACAGACCGTTTCTTCTTTGTGGTCAAATGAGGCCATAGTGCTGTATCTGCTCTACATTTGGTCACAAGCTCATCAGTGTTGTTAGCTGACTTACAGAAAAACTTTGGTGCAATCACTTTGCCACTTTCTTGCAAATGTGTTTGACAGCTTCTTTGTCCCATCCTCATTGCATTACATGATGCTCATTGGCTTCTGTTTTGTTTTTGTTTTGGGTTTTTTTTTTAATTTTGCATCCAGTGGCAACTTTTTTGCTGGCTTTTGGGAAATAACAAAAAACATGCCAGGAAGGGTAGTTGTTTTTACATTTTTAGGTCATGGTAAATACCTAAAAATGTGAATTTGTGATATTTACTGCAAAGCATTATGTTATTACTGCATTCAAGAAGCGTTTTATCAAACATGTATCCCCTCCTTTTAAAGACAAGCTACTTTTTTCAGTTTTAAATAAATAAATATGTGTTCTTATATTTCTGTCTGTGAGATATACTTTAATTCCATTTTTCTTAAAGGTTATTTGATGGTAGTTGAAAGACAAAAAAACCCCGCCCAAACCACAGAATATGATATTCTTACATAGCATGAATATACATATGTATTTTTGCTATTATTTCATTATTAAGGTTAAACATCACTAATTATCACCAAATGTGTTGTGTTGGTCTCAAACTGATGTACAAATTTTAATGAAACACAAACTGGAAGTCTCCCTGGGATTTGGATGAATGCTAATATATTTTGGCCAGTTAGCACTACTAATTGCGTCATGACATATCAACCCTATTTCCTGGACCTACACTGCAAAAAGCTTTCACCTTTTTAAGAAACTGCCAAATTTGTCAATTTTTCTTTGAAAATGGGTCCCCCAAAAGGATTCAGTTGTCATTCTAGCCATGTGTAGCTTTTTATTAGCACTATTCAAGTGTAGCACAGCTTTGAGCTAAGTTTTAGAGACTCATTGTACACAAGAGCATTCAGGTTCGTTGTCTCTGGACAGCAAATATTTAACACTTCAAAAAGACAACCACTCTCAGGCAAAGTCAAATTTCACTGGGACCTTTAAGATCAAGACTTTGTCATAACCAGTTATCTAAAGCACAATTGTATTTGTTTATATTAGCCTACTCAGAGCTTTGTAGCTACCCATGTAATACCAGCTAGCCCAAAATCACAAACCCCCTAAACATTGTTGGTATTTAGTTTTCTATCTTTGTCTTAATCCAAAGTTCAAGATTTCAGACAGAATATTGTTCTTGATCTTTAGATGTCTACCCTGTTTTCCATGCTGGTATTTTCTAACTCCATTAAACCTGTTAAATCCCCATCGTATGAATACCTGGACATAAGTCTTTCTGGAGAGAACAGTCATCCTTATATAGTTTTTTTAGTTGAAATAATAAGGACGTCAGACTTAAAGTGGATAAAAAGACTGATAACCATAGAAAGTATAGAAGGTGGATGTAGCTACTGTGACATCATCCAGTTTCTGAAGTCATATTTTGAAGCTTCATGATTAACATTTTCACCATCAGTATCTTGGTTTACAAAAAACAAATGTGCCAAGAGGGGTAGGCATGACTAAACACAGGCTACTATCTACTCATCTAGACAGTAGCAATAGACAGTGGTTTCATTCCTTATCCAACTATGATTGACTAAGCCCATAAACTCAGGAAGAAACATTGAAACAACAAAAATCATCTTATGGCATTAGCTAGTCAGACAGTAGTAAAGAGTCTGTCATTGACTTGCATCTTTTTATGTCCTTTTTAGTGTACATTAAATTGAAAAAGAACTGTTATTTTGCCCTTAAAGGTTCAAAAGTCAGAAGACAAAATTAAGAGATTGATAAAACATTTATGGTCAGTTGAGTTGGTCTTCTTTAGATTTTTGAGATTTTGGTGAAAAAAGTTCAGGTAACTGAAAAGAAGACTAGAAAAGGTACCTTTGGTCATAAGTAAACACACTCTTTCTCCTTAACTCAGACAAACAACCAAAATAATTCAAATTGTATCCAAAAGCAGCAGAGTAAGCTGTATTCAAGCTGTATTAAGAATTAGTGGTCTCGCTTAATAAACCCCCACACACTGGAATGCTGGAATACTGAATAATTCCAAAACAAGAAATTAGAGCATTTCAATATTTATGAAAGTTTCCTGTTTGCCTGCCTGTTCAATCACAGACATGATGACTCACTTCCTATTTCTTCCTGTCCTTTTTCTTCCTCTTCTTCTTCCTCTTGTGTTTCAGTATGATCTACTCCTTGGTTACCTCATAACAACTGATTATCAACAACTGGGGAGAAACAGGAACACCTTTCAAGGCATTTGATACGACGGGACTAAAGAACACTAAAAGACAATACATTTCAAAGTAGAATAACAAAAACCTTTTTTTTCTTGTTGCTGTGAAGCCAAACATCAAACATACATGGGGCTGAAGCTTGTTTTCTGCTTCATACCCAAAAGAAGAAAGGACATGCTTTATCCTCAACTGTGTATAAAAATCGAAAACTAAATCTACTGTTTACAGTTTGACTCCTCATAGCGAGACCCAAGTTAATCACTGCCTGGCCAACGTTTGTACCACACACACAAATACAAACATACACAGACACACAAACAGCCACAGCCTCCTCTGGAGTGCTACTGTACTTGCTGTACGGTAACGGCGATGGTAGCCCAGAGGATGAAGAGCACAGTATTGCACAGTTTGTCTCAGGCACAGCACGGTGAAGCACTGTCAGGCCCAGCACAACTCACCGAACCCTCAGTCACTCCTCTTCGATGCCTCACCAACTGTAGCTTCACCGGTGAGCTCAGGACGAGGGATAGATGAACGGATCACACTGTACAGAAAAGAGAAATGAGTTCTTGCGGGTGGGGTTTTGGGGGAGTTGAGCAGGAACACACGCGTAGGTACGTAGCCTGTGGGATTTTCTTTCAAACATACGTGAATGGCTTTTGTGATGTGTGCATTTTGATGTATTCTTTAAACAAAGGCATTTCAAATTGATCTTCAGCAAACGTATTCTCTTTACAGCAATGCCTTCTTAGTGTTGTCCTAGTGTTGTTCTATTGTGTAAACTTTTCGAAAACTCAAGCTAACAACTGAAACCTGGCGAAGCTTTGATAGGAGCACACATTCTTTGCACAATTAGTGTCTTCAATCTTGCACAATGTGCTCAATATTTGGCTATATTAGAGAACATTTATTATGGTCTATCCACACAGGTGACGGTCTTCCAACATGTAAAGAACCTTTCAGCCCTATTTGAAGATAGGGAAACAATGTGAATCTTTTCTAGCTCTCTTTACACCTTGGACCAAAATATTGTCTTTTTTCCACTATTTGGATTTATTTATTTTGTGATTGCTCATTTCCATGCTTTATTTTAAACATCAATTTCCAATGTAACTAATGCCAGGAGCAAACAAAGCAGAAGATGGGAAAGGTGCCTGGTATTAATTGGGTTTTTCTCCCTGGTTCGAATGAAAGCAACTGTAGCAAATGATGTTGGCAAGAGGTTGTGAAGAGGCTGTCATGAATCACCAGAATTAATTCAGCAGGGCAGGTGGTTGAACCTGCATCATCCATGTGTAGCACAGTTTTCTAACTATTAAGAAACTCGTTAAACCTTCCCCACCATCTTTGCTTGATGAGCTTCACTTTGTAAAGCGGCAGCAGCAAAGAGCAGATAGGAATGCCCCGTTCTTGTTGTTTTCTCTTCTTCTAAGTCAAGCGTTTTCTAACGTAACCTGTATGTATGTGACCAACCAAGTTGAATTTAGATATTGTTTATGAAATAAAGTATTTTAAAATCTAAAGACTCAGTCATTGTACTTAAAGTGTTTTCAATGTTTCAGTGTTTTCAAATATTATTTCAAACATAATTTCTGTGGCATCCTCTCTGCATCATGTTACATTTGGCATATTGATTTAGCCTCGTTGCATCGGGACAGGAATCCCCCCCCCCCCCCCCCCCAGTTTGTTCACCCAAATGAAAAAAACCGTCTATCAGTAAAACAATAATGCAGAGAAATTCACTTGATTTGTTCTGGTTTATGAAAATATGCCATTTTACCTTCTGACTATACCAAAACTCGGTTATAACCCTAGATAGGTCACTGGTAACCATTGAGGGATTTAACGATCTGATGCCTATTTTGGCTGCTTCCACTGCGAGTGTGCAGATGATTTGCTCCCTGTCGCTAGCAACCTCCTCTGTCACACCAATCCTCCAGATCTCATCTTTCACAAATCTATGAATCTTCCTCCACATTTAACATCCTTTATCTACTATCTCACCTTTGCACATGTCCAATCCGTCTGAGCCTTGCCTCTCCATCCACTTAGTTCTAATCTTGTCCATTCTTTTCGCTTCAAATGAAAATCGTAACATTTCATAATTTCATCAGTGTCATCTCCAACCCATACATTATAGCAGGTCTCACTAGTATCTTATAAACCTTCTTTTTCACTCTTGCTGCTATGCTTCTATCACCAATCACCCCTGACACTTGTCTCCATCCACTCACACTGCCTACAGCGTCTTAACCTCTCTTCTAACCTGTCCAGTGGTCAATCCTAGATACTTCAACTCATCCTCCTTTACTGACTCTACTCGTTGCATCTTTGCTGTTACACCTGTCTCCCTCTCATTCACACGTGTGTATTCTGTCTTGCTCCCACTGACTTTCATTCCTCTTCTTTCCAGGGCATACCTCCACCTCTCCAGGCTCTCGTCCACCTGCTCCCTACTCTCTCTACAGATCAGTATCATCTGCATCATGTTACACAGAGACACCTGTCTGAACTTATCTGCCTTATTTGCATCATCACTGCAAATAAGAAAGGCTTAGACCTGATCCCTGATGTAATCCCATCTCCATTTTGACTGTTACTCCTGCTACACACCTCACCGCAATCTCTTTGCCCTCATACATGTCATGCACCACCCTCACATACATCTCTGCCACTCCTGAACTGCTCATGCGGTACAACTGTTCCTCTCTTGGCTTATGCTTAGTTGGATGCACAAACACACAGTCCTTCTGATATTTTCTATACTTCTCCATCAATACTCTTGAAGCAAACATCACATCTGTTCAGATTATCAACATGAAGCCACACAAATGCTCAATAATCATCACCTCTCTGCTCAACCTAGATTCAGCAACTTTGCCATGGTCATGGTATCATGACTTTTTCCCTCTTGCTACAGCTCTGCACTTCACCCTTTACCTGAATTTCAGGAGTGGAACCACACCTCCATAAATACCTCTTCTGGCCAGGGAGCTGCCTCCAGTCCCCTCTCAGGCCTTCCCCAAGCCTCAATTCATGCTAACACCATCTGTCATCATCTACTAGAAATGCTGTCAAATTTAAATGAGGATGTCTCCCAGCTAGTTATGTTATGTTATTCATCTGTTCATTCTCCAGGGTTGAGGAACAGTTTTGTCAAAACCTCCACCGTCCTCTGTCCTTGACACCTTAATACTTCCACGGGTATGTCATCTGGACTATCTGCCTTATCATTCTTCCTAATCCTCTGCACTTCCTGATTTGTCTCCTCTGTCTCATTTGCTTTATTCAGCTCTTGATGAATACTATTCCTCCCATCTTCTCAACACAAATTTCCCTTTTTATCTTTAGTCACCCTAACCTGCTGCACATCCTTTCCAGCTTAACATCTATGTCTAGCTAATCAGCCCACACAGACATATATAAGCCTTATTCTTTGCTACACATCACTTTCCTGTACACCTCCCACCAGGCTTGTCTCCTTTCTTTATCTCCCCGACTATCCCATGTTTTCTTTGCTAACGTCTTCATTTGAATACTGTCCTGCACTTCCTCATTTCACCACTAAGTCTCTTTCTCCTCGAACCTCTTTCCAGAGAATACAACAAATGCCTTCCCAGTAGTTTCCCTCGCCATTTGTGATGTAGTTTCGCACTCATCTGATAACTCTTCCTTAACACCCAGAGACTGTCTGGGGTTTATCCTGAACTCTGTGCAGCATTTTTCCTTCTCCAAGTTTCACCATTTTTTCCTTGCCACATCCTTTTTGCAAAATCCACTACACTCTGTCGTTCTGCATTTCTCTCCTTAACACCAAACTCACCCAACACCTCCTTATCACCTACGTATCCATTAAAAGTATGCTTCAATCACCATTCTCTCCTGCCTGGGGACCCATCACTTCATTAAGCTTACTCTAGAATTATTCTTGCTTTGGCATCCAACCTGTGAGGGATGCACACCAACAACTTTCAGTATAACCCCTTTGATTTCAGGCTTCAAACAACTGATCCTGTCTTACAGTCTCTTCACCTTCACAACACTATTCACATACTTCTCCTTCCAGATTATCACAACTTCATTTTTTCCTTTCTATATACACCACGGTAGAACAGCTTAAATCGACCTCCAGTGCTCCTGACCTCGCTTCCCTTTCACCTGGTGTCTTGTACACAATATATCTATCTTCCCTCTCTCTATAATATTAGACAGCTTTCTCCCTTTAGCAGTCATAGTTCCTATATTTAAAGTCCCTACTCTCACCTACTTACACCCCTGCATTTGTTTTTGGCCCACAGTACCAAAGTTTACACTGGCACCCAGTTGTCTAACAGCATCTGAGGCAATCATTGTTAACAACAATATGAAAATGTTGATTTGGTAAAGATTTGATGTTTCATGCCCTTCTTTACGCAACCCTACCCATTTATTCAGGGAATAGCAGAAGGGGTACACTGGCTTATGTGAGTGTGTCCCAGGCTGGGTTCACAGGAGATACTTGATATATTTTCTTTTTCTACTGAAAATTATAATAATATTTTAAAAAATGTTGAAGTCAGCAATATCCTCCTTCCCAGTAAAATCTCTGGCACGTAACTATAAAACAAACTGTTTCTGGCATCTTGCTGCGGTAAACCACCCCCTTCATCAAAGAGACACTGTGAGCACCTTAACATATAACAGCACTTTATTGTTAAACAAACAAGGAAAGAAAATATTTAATTAAGATGCATAAACACTCCTTAATTCTCTCTGGTGAATAAATGTATCACCTTAATGTATAAGTCATTTAACAGTAAAATTCTGGTGTCCCAAGCACTTCAACACTTTACGCATTTATATCCACTACTCATGCTCACACATTCTTTTGTTGGTCATTTGAAAACAGTTCAGTGTTTTCTATTAGGGCGCATGTAACAATTACTTTTCACAACTCACTAATATTTCTATTTTTCCATTAATTCACTCTTTTTTCCCTGACCACATTTTAAATAGGAAAAGACAAGAACCTTGTTGTACGGAGTGATAACTTATTTAATATTTAATTTCCTGCATTTAAATAAGAAAAAGGTGCAGTGCAACAATACTCAAGACAAAGGTACTCTGTTGTTGTTGCCAAGGGAAAAAAATGTCCAATATTGGTATCATTTGTGACATGAAACCAATGCATATCCCATAAATGGCTTGGCCAGGAATGTATTTGATGCCCTGGGAATAACAACAACCTCAATAAACAGGGTACTATCAAAATCTGAGACCAAGTTGCCTAGAATTACATGTGTATCTGCTGATATAGAGGTCATATTTTCTTTTCTTTTTTTTTCTCCTCAAAGTTTCTTCCTGTTAAAAGGGAGTTTTTTGCCTTCTCACTGTTGCTCATAGGGGGTCATATCATTGTTGGGATCTATTCTGTATTATTGTTTATATTGTATTACCTTACAATATAAAGCACCTTGCGGCAACTGTTGTTGTGATTTGACATTATATGAATAAAACTGAATTGAACTGAATTCATTAAAGATTTTAGAATTTGTTCTCCAGGTGAGAATGTCATTGTGGAGTTCTACTACAGGAAACGATCAGAACTGCTGTGTATTCCAGTGTACCATCTCATGTCGGCTCAGAGCATATTTAAAATAATTCTTTGTCCAACCCAAAACTCACCACCTATCCTGTTTACAAAATGTATCTCCCTGTGACTTTGCACACTTTTGAAAATGAAACTCAAGTTGAAAGATCAACATTTGGACATGCTGAAGGAGATCCAGCACCCGCCACAGATTTCTGGTTTGTGTCACACTTTTTCAACTGTCATTTCTGCTCAGCAAATAATTGGCAAGTGTTTGCTGACAACTCATCATCTTCCATGCAAGCTATGGGCACACTACTATGGCAATCTGTTAGCAACAGGAGGGAGTTGGTGCACCACCTTCTTTTCAACCAATTTCACATAGTGACTGCATTCGGTCACCAACAGGTCAGGGAATAACCCTTTTTTCAGTGGCAGCCAGAGAATGCCACCGGTTTACCAACCAGTCTGTGGGTCTCTGTGACTGAGGCCTAGGTGTGCCCATGTGACTGTGAGCCTGCATAAAACAGGTCAAAAGCCTCAAAAACAAAAGCAACTCTTTACTTTTTAAACGATACCTACAGAAAATACAGAAAAGCTGATTAGGAAGGAAGTGAGTGGTGGCTAATTTTATATGTGAAATACAGACAGTAAGCAGGAGAAAGCCTGCCACATGTAATCAGAAATGTCAGCATTCAGAGAATCCAAAAGACATGCAGATTTGTTTTAAACTGTGTTTAAAATAAATCTGCATCATATTTAAACATGTAGAAAGAGTCTGGAGATTTGACCTGTTAGAAATAAAAAAGAAAATATAATTTTTCTTCAGTGTACACACAGTCAACTGCACGTGGAATAACCTATGTATCAGCAGGGGTTTTGTGGGTAATGCATTTTGACAGGATTGCACATTGTGAAGCACACATGGCAATGACAAACTGCCCATCCAGCTCTGCAGGACAGTACAACAGCCACCTCCACCTACCTTTCCTCTGAGTCTGAGGATAAAGCTATCACAGGAGGAGGTAGTGAGCAAAAAAGGTGAAGGATGTGCAGAGAAAGAAAAGAAAAGAAAAACAACAACAGAGGAAAATTGTGTGACTAGATGGAAAACAAGAGTCCACCTCCCAGGGGTGTGTTCAGATGATATAACTGTTAAAAGGTAATTCAGGGGCAAAGTGGCTGAGTCAGAGCATTCAAAGAACAACAAAAGCTGACTCAAATGCTTTCAAATGCTTTCATACAAAAAGTCACAATGCTGGTTAGCACCGTTGGGTTGGAGACATTTCTTAGGAAGCAGAAAAGGCTGAACTGCATTTCACAAGTATGAACAGTCCTTCTCTTCTTTTTCGTCTGTTATCTGAACAAGTGGCACTAGAGTGAGAGTAAGCATAATATGGTCAACAGATATTGATCTAGCCGAGGACCAGTCAGAATCCTTTCTTAGTACAAATGGCATCTATTCATTCAAAATTCTTCTGGAGGGTGGGCTCGACACTTGGCAGGCAGCTCAATAATGGTTTCGGGGGTTAATTCTGCAGGTCACTTGAAGTCCCATCTGCACAAAACTTAAATACATAGACTCCACTCATGGACATAGTTCCAGTGCTTCTGTGTTGTCCATCCTTTTCCATGTGTGTTTTGTTCCAGTAGCTCAGCTCTCAATGGTATATGCTGGATCCCCAGCATCTGAAGCATAGCTCATTAAGCAAGCCGGCGTCCTTATTGGTAGAGTTTTATTTGTAAGTCACTCAATTTGGGTGGCTATAACTCAGGAGGTACAGCATTTCATCTGCTTGTGGGAAGGTTTGTGGTTCAAACCCTGTCTACTCCAGCCAAAGTATCCTTGGACAAGATACTGAACCCAGAGTTGCTCCTCATGTGTTCATCAGAGTGTAAATGTTATACAGAAAAAAGTGCTGCTATGAATGGGTGATTACGAGTTATATACAGTGATTTAAGTAGGAAAGTGTTGTATAAAAACCATTGCATATATTCATATTTCAAGATAAGATTGAGTAGCATTGGTGGCCCAGGGACCCTAATTAAGATATTTAAAGTAAAAACTAATATATATGTTCATGAGCTAAAGACATCTTAAGGTAATGGGTTTTTCATATAACATGATAACTCTTATCACATGACCAGGACTGCTTTGCATGACATTTGAATGCACCTACCCTTAGGTAAATTGTTGGTTATACTGTCTAAATGGGTTATAAACCACAGCCATCTCATTAACAGACTTTAGATTTGCATAAAGGCCAGTTCTCTGGGCCCATTATTTATGTGGCTGTTGCTTTGGCAGTGCTTCATGCCTTGGGACGAGGATGTGTTGGAAATCTATGACAAAGAAAACCTGCACTGTCAAGGCTCAGGAGTCACACTCAAAAACCAGTGACCTAGAAAAAGTACAGTTCCTTTGCGTCCTCTGTCAGTCCATTCTACCAAAGCTGACTCACCATCCAATCTTCACAGTTTGGAAACCATGAACTCACACAGGTTATTTCTGCCAAGCCCTCTCATAGAGAAAACAGCAATATGCATCAGTGAGCTTCTGTCCCATGCAGAGGAAGATTAAAATTGTCTCCCCTGCTGTGAAAAGTTGAAGAAACAGAGTTTTACAGACAAACCTCAGGTTCCAGATGGCTGAGCACAGTGTGCCAGAGCCGCAGGACAAGAGCTCAGTGTCATTTCACAGCTTTAAGAGGAGAGCTGAATGCTGGCAAGGATTTGGGGAAGAGAGCAAAAACAGAGGGAGGTGAGAGGAGGACGTGCAGGAGAGGGGGGTAATCCAAATACATCAGTCCCAGTCTGCAAAGATGCACACAGAAGTACACACAATGAGGGGCCAAAAGGTCAGCAGTGTGTGCCCAGTTTAATTAACATGAAATATATGGCAGTGATGTGGACAGCACCCAGGTGCATCCTGGGTAGACAGACTGTCACCAATCTGTCAGGGCCTGTCTGCCGCAGTTTATACACACACACACACACACACACACACACACACACACACACAAAAGAAAAACATCACACAGCTCGCTCTAGAACAATCAGGGGTCAGTTCAGTATGAGGACATGCAAAGTCACTTGAGCACAGCCCTGTAACCAGTTTTCTACAGAACATCACCATTTTTAGGGACTGGGAATCTGTTCTATTTACCATTCTTTATCAGTAGAACCCACTCCGACACTCAGCTACCTCATTATTCTTTGCCACTATAGTAAAGTAAAGTATTGATCCTGTCATGCTAATACTAAACTGATGTCAATAGCACCATTGGTACCAATACTATGGATATTTGAATCAATCCACCCACCCCTAGTGTCCGGCTGTATAACTCTTAATAGTTCTATCTAAACAAAAACAGCTTTGTGTCATATGTAATTTCTTCATTGCTTCATTTGAAAAAAAAAATAGGAAGGGGGGGGGGCAGTACATATTAATAAAAATATCAATATAAATAACAACGCCAACAGATCACAGCAGATAGCCTGATGCTAGGGATAAAGTGAGATGGAGGAAAATGATCTACTGTGGCAAAACCAAGTATACCAAGTATAAGATGGATAAAGTGACAGTGACCTCCACAAACATTGGATCTCAACTCAATAGAACACCTTTAAAGAAAGAAAGAGGGTCTAATCCAGTACTAGCAAGGTGTTCCTAATGAACTGTTGAGTGTATATTTCTTACATTTCTAAAAACAAAAACAAAAAAATGTTTTTGCTTTTTTTTATAGCATCACAAGTTTATGTGTAATGCCTGTGCTGGTAGTGAATGTACAGTGGGGCAAAAAAGTATTTAGTCAGCCACCGATTGTGCAAGTTCCCCCACTTAAAATGATGACAGAGGTCAGTAATTTGCACCAGAGGTACACTTCAACTGTGAGAGACAGAATGTGAAAAAAAAAATCCATGAATTCACATGGTAGGATTTGTAAAGAATTTATTCGTAAATCAGGGTGGAAAATAAGTATTTGGTCAATAACAAAAATACAACTCAATACTTTGTAACATAACCTTTGTTGGCAATAACAGAGGTCAAACGTTTACTATAGGTCTTTACCAGGTTTGCACACACAGTAGCTGGTATTTTGGCCCATTCCTCCATGCAGATCTTCTCAAGAGCAGTGATGTTTTGGGGCTGTCGCCGAGCAACACGGACTTTCAACTCCCGCCACAGATTTTCTATGGGGTTGAGGTCTGGAGACTGGCTAGGCCACTCCAGGACTTTCAAATGCTTCTTACGGAGCCACTCCTTTGTTGCCCGGGCGGTGTGTTTTGGATCATTGTCATGTTGGAAGACCCAGCCTCGTTTCATCTTCAAAGTTCTCACTGATGGAAGGAGGTTTTGGCTCAAAATCTCACGATACTTGGCCCCATTCATTCTGTCCTTAACACGGATCAGTCGTCCTGTCCCCTTGGCAGAAAAACAGCCCCATAGCATGATGTTTCCACCCCCATGCTTCACAGTAGGTATGGTGTTCTTGGGATGCAACTCAGTATTCTTCTTCCTCCAAACACGACGAGTTGAGTTTATACCAAAAAGTTCTACTTTGGTTTCATCTGACCACATGACATTCTCCCAATCCTCTGCTGTATCATCCATGTGCTCTCTGGCAAACTTCAGACGGGCCTGGACATGCACTGGCTTCAGCAGCGGAACACGTCTGGCACTGCGGGATTTGATTCCCTGCCGTTGTAGTGTGTTACTGATGGTGACCTTTGTTACTTTGGTCCCAGCTCTCTGCAGGTCATTCACCAGGTCCCCCCGTGTGGTTCTGGGATCTTTGCTCACCGTTCTCATGATCATTTTGACCCCACGGGATGAGATCTTGCGTGGAGCCCCAGATCGAGGGAGATTATCAGTGGTCTTGTATGTCTTCCATTTTCTGATGATTGCTCCCACAGTTGATTTTTTCACACCAAGCTGCTTGCCTATTGTAGATTCACTCTTCCCAGTCTGGTGCAGGTCTACAATTCTTTTCCTGGTGTCCTTCGAAAGCTCTTTGGTCTTGGCCATGGCGGAGTTTGGAGTCTGACTGGTTGAGGCTGTGGACAGGTGTCTTTTATACAGATGATGAGGTCAAACAGGTGCCATTCATACAGGTAACGAGTGGGGGACAGAAAAGCTTCTTACAGAAGACGTTACAGGTCTGTGAGAGCCAGGGATTTTCCTTGTTTGAGGTGACCAAATACTTATTTTCCACCCTGATTTACGAATAAATTCTTTACAAATCCTACCATGTGAATTCATGGATTTTTTTTTCACATTCTGTCTCTCACAGTTGAAGTGTACCTCTGGTGCAAATTACTGACCCCTGTCATCATTTTAAGTGGGGGAACTTGCACAATCGGTGGCTGACTAAATACTTTTTTGCCCCACTGTAGTTTAGTTAGACACAGATGCTGGGCTCCCTGTGGGAGTGCTAATTACCAGATATGTTCCTCTCCTTGAAGCTGAGATGACCTTCAACATTGTTGCATTAACCACAAGCCTGGCAGAGCTCACACAAGCACTGCTGAGAAATAGTTACTCTCCACTTTGGTTAGGAAGTTGTTTGTCTGTGGCCTCTAACACAGGAAACACTTTGGATGTCCAGGTCATTGTTCTCCATCTGCCTCTAGTAATACATTTCCTTGTGCTTACTTGTATTTACATGTACTTTTGAAAACACAAAGTGACAAAGTGATTCACTTTGGAAAAATAAACATAGGAGTGCCTATGCTGCCAAGATACAAATACTTCACATATGGTATATCTCAAAAAATATGAATAGTTAATATATTTTCATATGTTTTCATATATTCTATATTCATTACATATAATGTGAAATATTTCAAGTGCTTGTTCATTTTATTTTTTCAGAAATTAAATATCTTAATTTTTTTTTTAAAGTATTTCCACCAATCAGTCAAAAAATGATTTACAATACAAATCTTGTCATTTTTCATCTGGCTTTCAGGAGGTCTTTCAAAGTTTTATTTGGATATTAGCTACTTTTTTACTCCTTTTTTACTCTTTTTTTCATCAAATCATTCAGGCATAAAAGGACACCTCAAGGATGTCTGGGCATAACAGACTATTTTAAATTTTATATTTCACATTTTATTCCTAGTCACAAAAATACAGCACAAAGATGATACCACAGTTTGTTAGGCATGAAATAGCATTTTTGCACCAATAAGGTAATTCTCAAAATGCTATTAGCTGAAAACGTCTCATATCTCAGCATGGTTTGGAGTGTGTCTTTAAGAAAATCTGAGGAAACTGGACAAGTGGAGGACAAGCTGACCAGAAAAAAACTGAAGTCAATCTACAGAAGATGAACAGTATCTGATAGTTATGTCCTTAATAAAAAGAGGGAAAATCCAGCAAATAAAGACACGGGACCTGAGAGCTGCATCTGTCCTTTCAGTTTATCCATCTAATGAAGCCTCACCAGAATGGTCTCATTTGAAAGGTGTCTGTCAACTGAAGCTAGGAGAAAAGGCTATGCCAAATTACACAAGAACCTGAGTAAAATCATTGGCAACAGGTCTTATGGAGTGGTGAATCCAAACTTTTAATTTGAGAGGTGTGCCAGTGAGTGTTAGGGATGGGTACCGGTATCCGGTGCCATTATGGCACCGGTTCTGACATAAACGGTAGTAACCAGACCGAAAAGCAGCGCATATTTCGGTGCTTTATTTTGGTGCTTTTTTTTTCCTGAGATGTCATACACTTTGGATTCTAGCCAATCATTTTACCTTTCCGAGGATAGTAGGCGGGCCCAGGTACGTACTTTCTTTTAGAGCAGAGCTACAGATTAAAAATGCCCAAGGCGAAGCGGTCAAATTCTGGCTGTACTTCACAGCAAAAGATGCAAACTCAGCAGCCTGCAACAAGTGCTTTAAGGTGATACTGTGATACTGTCAAAGGAGGTAACTCCTCGAATCTGATGAAACACCTATCGCACCCGGAGTTAGCAACATCCCCCAAAAACCCAAAGAGTAGAGTCTACACCAAAGGCACCAAAGACTTTGATGCCTTTGGTGTAAGGTACTGTCAGATTTAGTGTTACCAATTAATCTAACCCCACTAACTGCTGTCTTTGGACTGTGTGAGGAAGCCAGAGTACCCAGAGAGAACCCATGCGAACACGGGGAGAACATGCAAACTCCACACAGAAATGTTCATGTGCTGACTCAGCAGGGATTATTTTAAATGAGGAAAGTGGAGAATAATTATTTTAAAGCATTATAAATGTCTCAGAACTATACTAAATTATATTTGAAAACCTGTGGAATTGCAGGTGCCTGATTTATTTATTTTATTTTGAAAGTGTCTCATACTCAAAAATGAATGGGCATGAATCTCGTTTTCACGCTCTTCCTTTTTCTTTTGACCAGACTGTAGCTGAGTAATGTCTCAGGAGAATGGGGGTATTCCAGGTTAGTATTTTTATGCTCTCGCATACACTTAACATCAGTGTCACTGAACTGCTGACCCCTATAAACAGGCTCCTTCCTTACAGGCTGAGGGGTGTTTTTTATTTATTTATTCAGAGTGGGTGGTGCAGTGGGTCCTCTCCCTCCTCACTCCTCGTGGGGAGCTCATAGCAGCATGGACTTGGTCAGCAATGACCTTACCATCTGAATTTCACACCAGAAACTGAGACTCAGACCAGGCAAAATTTTTCTTCTGTTCTCATGCAAATGGCAGCTCTGCTTCTTGCTGACAGAAGTGACACTCAGTGTGATCTTCTGCTGCTGTAGCCCATCTGCTTCAAGGTGGGTTATGGTGTGCATTCTGAGATGCTCTTCGGCGTACCTTGGCTGTAACAAGAGTTTACTTTAGTTAGTGTTGTCTTCCTATTAGCTTGAAGCAGTCTGGACTCCTCTGAGCTATGTGTCAACAAGGAATCTTTGTGCACAGAACTGTGGCTTTTTAGTTATTTTTTCTTTTTTGGGCAATTCTCCATAAACCCTACAGATAGTTCTTTGGAAAAATCAGCAGTTTATCAAAGTCATTTAAATTACCTTTCTTTTCTACTCGGATGCACAGTTTAAACTTCAGCAGGTTGTTTTGACCATGGCTACATGACTAAATAACTGAGTTGCCAACATCTGATTAGCTGATTATATATATGGTTCAACTGCTCACTAACCCAAGTATATGGGTTTCTCTGTTGTGGTGGGTGGTCGTCACCCTTGACACTGTACTATGGTAAAATGCTTTAAACTCTTTGAAATGTCCAATTGAAAAAAATATATAATATACTAACCCAGTCTGTGTTACTGCTTCCAGACTGTGAGCCCTGAATTCGTCAGTCAACTCACTCACTCACTTCACTTTGTGCACAGTGTGCAGGGGGGAGGGAGAGTAATTGGGTCAATATCAAGTAACAGAGTTACACAGGACAGCCAAACTAGCAGCACTAGTGTTTCTATTGCTGAAATTATCTGTCTATTATCCAAGAACCCAATAACAAAAATATGACATTGTCTTCCACCAAGGTATTTTATGTGATTTCCCGAAGCACTGCTGCACATCATTTCTGCAAAGAGTGTTGCACAAGCGCTGTTGCAGATCGTCTACTGAGTCAGCATCCCGAAGGAAATACTGACTGATCACACCACATCACTAAATCTGTTCAGACCAATGTCTACCACCCTCAGACTGACGGGCTGGTTGAGCAGCTGAATAACTACTGCATGACTTTTTAATTTTTTGGGAAAAAAATATTTCTCCCTATTTTGGGGGAGCTTTAGGGTCCCTAATAATATATCAATCATAAAATTTGACAACCTGCCCCCGCGCCAAAACAGATATTGGTTTGTTGCTTCAAGGCAACACTGTGCGACAAGGGTAGTAAAATGCCAAGTTATTCTATAATAAGTTGTATTAGTACAACAAGGATGAACAAATAAATAAACAACAAATAAACTATGTAAACATTTCACAGAACAATACATCCAACATTTGACCCTAACCCCATGCACGCGTGCGCACGCACACACACACACACACACACACACACACACACACACACACACACGTTGTGTTTCCATCACGTTTGGGGACATTACATTAACTTACATTCATTTCCTGGAGATTTATCCTGACTCTACCCATCACAAGTCCCTGCCTGAACCTTACCCTAACCCTGACTCAAGCCTTCACCCTAAAATTAAATGATTTACCTTGCAATTTGTCCCCATAAAGTAGGCGAGACCTCACAATGGGAGTGTGTAAACAAATTTGTGTCCCCACAACAATAAGTAATGCACGTCCACACACACACACACACACACACACACACACACACACACAGCAAAATTGGTATGGCACGGATCTGGCCCACACAATGTGCCTACACATGGCCCACATACTGCAAAGAATGACGGCCCTTTGGTGGCCCAGACCTGGTTTGCCAGAGGTGGCCCACACATGGGCCAGCACAAGGCCAGTTTCAGACACACTGATGGTCCTGTGCTGGCCCAGAACGGTTTCAGCTCTGGCCCCAGATGTCAGCCTAATGTGTACCTTAATCAAGCCATGAAATAACAACATGTGCCAGAACATGGAAAACAGTGCAAAAGTAACATGCCGAAACTCTGTTCAGACAGTGAATAGACTGATTTTTATATAGCGCTTTTCTACTCTCCCAGATTACTCAAACTGCTGTATACAACATGCCACATTCACCCACTTTTGCTTAACTGAGTGCTTCCTAACTACATTCATACACATTCACACTCTTGACATGCAGACTGGAGGAGCCAGGGATCAAACCACTAACCTTCCGATCAGTTTGTAACCTGCTCTACCACCTGAGATATGGTATGCCATCGCATAAACATTGGCGTCATTGCCAGACCTGGCACACATCTGGTTGGCATACACAGTCAGAAGTGCCAGCTTGATGCCAGATCTGGGCCAGACCTGTTTTCTGTAGACCAAGCCACAATCAAGACAGATATGGCATGCCATCACATAGACAGTGCCATCTATGCCAGGCCTGATGACATACGTCTTATCATGCCAGAAGTCGGCCAGCAGTGCCGACTTGATACCAGATCCTGGCCAGACCTGCTTGCTATGTGGGCACTAACACACACACAGACACAGTTACTTTACCAACTGACCCCTGAGCTCCTAAGTGTCCCCCAAACCTCATTCAGGGATCCACTCCTCTACTTCAATGTCACTCCCTGAAAGCTCACTGTCCTCACTTTCCGAGGACAGAAAGTGCACATTCCCTTGGTTTCCTTGCATAAAAGGTTTTTACATCCATGTCCTGTAATTATGAGTAGATTGTAAAGTAAAAAACATTGACTACGATCATATAAATGCACACAAACACATCTCTACACTCATATGCAAATGCATTATATTGCCTGAAAAAAATTGGGCTAACTGCGCAGTGTTGCCTTGAGGCAACGAATGAAAATTAACAGTTTTACTGTATAAATAAATTTACAAAAGTAGAACAAACAATCAAATATGCTTCTTAACATATTCATGCACATACAAGTATTTTTTAATATACATTTATTTCACTATAAACATGTAAAATAGTGATCTTTATCTTGCCTCCTAATGGAGATGTCCCTCATGTAGTGCAGCTTGCAGAAAGGGGTCCTCCCCCACCAAAATGAAAGTCACACCACCTTCAACTCATCGTTTTATTGTAAAGAGATGTGTCTGGTAGCATTATTTGAAAAAAAAAAAAAAAGTTGTTTTTTTTTGAAGGGCCAGTGTAAGGCATGAAAATGTGGTTTGTTGCCTCAGGGCAACGCTATGCTGTAGAGGGTTAAAGTCTTTAAAGAATCATGGACTTTAAAGACTTTAAAGTCCATGATTCATAAGCTCATTCACCAGGATGTAGCAGTTGGGATCACTGGTTAGATCCTCTGTATTTGCAGTGTGGGATGTGCCCCAGCATAATTGAAGACAACTGTGAGAAGGTCCAAGCCCAGCTAAAAATGAAATTCAGTACATTCTGGACCTGAGAGAAACATTACACAAATTGGGGAGGTTATCAAGAGAGAATTAGCTCCAGGTCCCGGAATGTCGCCAGTACAATAGAGGGGCTAGGCTCATTCAGTTTTCATTGGGAGACAAAGTGATTGTATAACTCTTTTCTTCTGGGTGAAATTTACTCACCAAGTAGCAAGGACACTTCGTGGTCACTAGGTCAGTGAGGGATGTCAATTATGAAGTGGTCAGGATAGGGGAGGGGCCACACAGGTATATCACCTCAATCTCCGGACTTCACCACTCTGTACAGTTTGTACCATTTTGTCACATTAAGTTCAAGGTAGCGCAAATGGTCGTGGCTGATTTTCCCTCCCAGGTCGGGGCAAGGGGAGTAGGCTAGGCTGGATTACTTCCCGGCCATAGTTGGGCGGTGGAGGTATGTGGCATGGGTGTGGTCTATGGCTTTGCTGCAGAGGACTGGTAGTGCAGTAGGGTCCGGGGGGCAGTGCCAGGAGGCTGGCAGAGGAGCTGGGACTGATTTGGTGATCATTCATGCTATTTCAGTGGCCATCTGGGATTGGGGGAGAGAGTGGCACCAGGAACAAAGCTGAAAAGCTGCAGAGAGAAAATTTGGAAAAGCTGAAAATAAAACAGTGTGTACGTGTTGGTCCTTTGTGTCACACTAGTGCATGTAAGAGACATGATTTGAGAACTTACATCTTCTAATGTCATTAACTTTTCTTTTTTTTTTTTTAGCATATGGCAAAAATGCAAACCCAATCCAAGCCTGGATTTTAAGAGGTTAACTATTAGCGTATGTTTCCTGAAAAACCAAAAATTCTTAGTCTGATGACATTGACTGATCAGAGCTAACTAAAAATATTACAGGACGTACATGTTTGTTCCTATAAAGAGTGTTCAATAAAGAGAGTTCAATAAAAGGTACACTAATTTGATTTACGTGGTTGATGATGTTGATTCCAGTTAATGTAATAACAGTCGGTTTTCATCCTATTTAAATTAAAGTTGCCAGTTGGATTAGATTCTTTATTTATAAATTCCTCAAACACAAATTCATACACATTCACACATGCCCACACAGGACACTATTATGATTTTCCATGAGAAGCGCATGTATTATTAGAAGTGTGCTTTGCTGGGTGTGTGCCAAGCTTTGTATGGCTACAGTGTTGTTAGTGATTCACCATTATTAGGAGAGAATTTCCTATATAGTTACAACTGTGAACAGAACTCTGCTTAAGTACTGCTTCATCCATCATCTGATCAAAGTGTTTATTGAGTGTTTGGCTCAGTTCCAGTGAAGACAATGAAAGATCATATATACAGTATGTGTGTTCATGCTTGTGTGTAGTTCTAGACTGATATGTATAGTACAAACAGGTATATACATCTCCAGGCATACTAGTGTACATGTCACATTGTTGGGCAGCCTGAGTGTGAAGTACCTCACCTCTGGGTAGTCTAAAATAACAAGAACATTCAGACTTATGCCTTCTGCATACACGTGCACAGACAAATACACACATATGTATACACACACTTTTTCAGATAACACTAGATGACAACAAAGCTTGGACCCTTCTTATCGTAAACACCTCTTAAACCTATCACGGGAACCCAGAGGTTAGTGCGAGAACTTGGACCCGAAGCAGATTCAAGCACAGGATGTAATGGTAAGGTTTCAACGAGTTTATTTTACTGGACCACAGGAAATAATGGCAACAAAAAGGAGGGATTCTTGGCACGAGGAGAGCGGGTCTAAACTGTGGGCAGAGGTGGAGATGATGAACAATGCAAACCTAAGGGGTGCAGCAACAAAGCGATGCCTTGTCGTGGAGATCAGCGTCCAGAAAATCCTGAGCTGCTTGTAGTAGAGTGATGGAGAAATGTGGCGACTAGAAGCACAGAGAAGATAAGGTAAGTAGGAGTCTTTCATAAGGAACATGAAACGAGGTGGCCTGATACCAGCATAAGGTTAGCTGTCAAACTGGCGAAAGAGAGATGGGGACGATGATCTTGAATACTGTCACCTTGTGGATCAGGAATAGGTGAGCTGACCAGGTGGCATGATGAGAGCTCCACCCAAGGCGAATACCAGGGAACACAGGGAGGGCATAGGAAAACACTGGAGCTCACCCAGACCATGGCAAAACCACATAATATCATTTAGTTCATCTCTGTGTGTTTTACCAAGTCAACAAACTGGACAAAACACAAACTGGAACGTATACTAGATTATAGAGTTAATGATGTGCAGTAGTGGCAAATGGTGAACATCATGGGAAGTCCCCTTATATAGCAACAAGGTCTGTTGCTATAGTTTCAGCAGCCTATAACCTGTTTCTATACGCTGCTGAACTTATAGCAAAGGGCAACTTATTTATTCATGTTTTTTGATGGACAGAATTTCTAGGCACAGGAAAGTGGTACAATGTTTACAATTCAGTGTCTTTGTGCCTTTTGTGGATGATGTGGTTTTGTTGGCTTCATTAGGTGACCCATGGTCACGGGTTCTGGATAATTACTGGGAAGAATGTGATTGTCGATGAAAACTGTAGAAATGAATTTCCTCCCTTAGCAATAGGTATAATACGTTCATTCATTTGAGAGAGACTCAAGTCAGAGCCACTACCCAAAATGAACCAGTTGAGGTGGTTTGACATCTGACTAGTACACCCCATGCTGAAGTATTCAGATCCAGGATTATTATTTTTCTGTTTTTAGGCTTTAAGCTTGGATCCATGCCACCATCATTTAAAAGGTGACATCAATCAGTGGTGGTGTGGCTATTTTTACAGCCTTAAAAATATATTATGCAACCGAGTTTGAAACTTTAGTTTAAATGGGCCACCTAAACCTTGATGGCATTATGCAAGCTCAGCTGACACATAAGATAAATAAGAGTGCAGTATTACCGTCAGCTCAGTTCATCATAATATTGCAGCAACATCATACTACTGACAGGTGGCAACAACTTGTTCAGCAAATAGCACAACATGTTTCTGCCAGTGGGTTCTGAATTCATGCTCCCAAACCCACCTACTCCACAGCTCCAAAGATATTCACTAGCCAACAGATCTGATTGAACATGAACATTTTAACTTATGAGGCACCACATAACTTGAACGTGATAAGAAATGTCAACAGATTATTTAGTGAAAATGCCAACACAAATAATTTCAAGTACAAACTACAACAAAAGTCCATTACCACCATGTCTGACACTACTACAGGTCTGATTAACAGAAAAACACATCAGAATTACACAACTGTGGAGGTATTGTACAGACGACACAGGAGCTGTAACTTTCCATTCCGACTTTATTCATCTCCAAACTCCAACTGGACACATTGCGCCAACAACCAGCAGAACCACTCCTCCCGACCTGGGTGTGAGTGGAGCCTTCTGGTGGGCCACCACACAATTACAATTAATCTACTTCTTAAGGCAAAGGTTCCCAAAGTGTAGGGCCCACCCCCTAGGGGAGGGGCGCAGAGCCATTGCAGGAGGGGCGCGGTATGGAAAAAAAAAAAAAAGAATGCTTGCACACTGCTAGCATAATGGACAGGTTTTTTGACGGGGCTCCCACACAAACACAAACACAAAGCAGGAGATGAAGCATAGCATCGCCAAATATGTTTCCAAACCAACTTCCTTCCAAGCCAAAGACTAGAAAACATTGTGAAGCATATCTTCCCTTTGGCTTCACCTGCACAAGTGCCAAGGAAGGTCTCCCCTGCAGAATTGATTTTCCCTGCTGCTGGGCTCTCCAAATCACAGACAAACAGGATCCTACATTCTTGATTTTTAGTTCACAAACACTTCTCCAAAATGTCAGGAGTAGCTACTCCTGACATTTTGGAGATGTTAGGTCTTTAAACAGTTACAGTGGGATACAAGTAATATCAAGCTTATCCTGCTGTCATTTGTTCCCCGGTTCAAATCACGGACAAACAGTATCCCACAGTTGTTTATGTTTTTAAACCCATTTTGCACAGAGAGGCATTTTTTGAAAAATGTATTGATAACAATGTTGAATATTATTACACAGGAAAAAACAACTACACCTAAAATAATTACACCATGATGCCTCTGCCTTTCTAAATGGAGGGACAGTAACTGCGTGTGTATATGTAAGCGTGTAAAAACTGCAGATAGTAAGATTAACACTAACAGTACTTTGTCTCTATCTACCATTGCAGAAATTTATCTCATGTAAACAATAACGTGGCGCACAGTGTGATGTGAAAAAAGGCACATACCTTTGACGTTGCGTGACGAACTCTGTATTCCTCATCCACACGTAAACGCAAAAGTGTAGTTTTAAAAAATCTCAGTTTTCGGTGATTTGAAACGCCGTTTACGTGTGGACGAAAGGCCCAAGCGCATAGAAACAGCTGCGTTTTCAAAAAATGCCCATGTAGATGTGGACATAGTGTAAAAGAGTTAGTAGTGTATTTTATTGCTACCTGTAATTTATTGCAATTTACTTTTATTTGTTTAATTGTTTACTAAATGTTTGAGGTGTGAAATAAATTGCAATGGCGTTTGAAAACAAAATATGGGTGTGTGTGGTTGGAGGATGTGTTTGTGAGTGGGGGCGAAGATTTTTCTTGTAAAACAAGCAAAAACAAGCCTAGCAAAAAAAAAGTTTGGGAACCACTGTCTTAAGGTAAAGTGTCTCTTGTTACAGCAACACTTTGTATATGGCTGGGTAAATTAGTAATTTATAGACAACAGCCTGTGTTTTTTTATGGGTTTTTAAATAAGATTTTCAAGGAAGTACATCACTTTCCCATGTATTTTGATTACAGTGAAGTCTTAATATTGGTTGGGCCCCATGGGATTTTCTGTTTTTTGGGGTTTTTGTTTTGTTTTGTTTTTAAATTGGCCACTTTACTCTTGACTTTAGGAATGTCTAGTCTACTGTAACTGAGACATCATGATGCATCATGATGTCTAGTTGAATCCATATCATCCCCACGGAATTGCATGATATTTTTGCAGTTGCTCTTTCCAGTGTCAAAATCTTGTTTCCAAATGGAAGCAGAATTTCATCATGAGCTTCAGGGAGAAAAAAAGTCAACATTTCTGACTTTTTTATTAGGCATCAGCTTTTTCATTTGAAAACATTAGCTCTACTGCATCAAGCGTAGAGGTCTGAGAGAGGGTGTGTCTTTGCCCTGAAATTTATGGAGCAGGTCAGTCATTTTTTTTTTGTCTTATAAAACCTCAGAAATAATTCTTCCCGCTCCAAGTTTTCAGTCACAATAAACACTTGCTATGTGACTTTAATGTCAGCTGTCTGAGCCATAGTCACAATTAAAGACTTAAGGTATCGTTCTCAGGACTTCAGGGCCATAATTTCAGTTATCTTGTTGAGGATATCATGAGATAGCCATTTGTTCTACTTATGAACTGATCGTATCTTAATACACAAACTTACCATACACAAACTACTATTGAGCAGTCCCTTAACCTCTTTGTTTCCAAGTTTCTTTTATTTATCTCACCTCAGACATTTCTCACTTTCTAAATTTTGTCCTTTTCCTCTGCCTATCTCTCTCTCTTCCCTGCTATCCAATCCTGCCTAGCCCTTTTTTCTCTCTTTCCTATCATTTTCTCGTATTTTCTCTGTCATTTAATACAATGGAGCCGGGAACAAAGCCTCCTCTGAGAGAGTTGCCGATCAATTTCCAAGCCCTCGAGTATTGAATTGTGTCTTTGTGTTTGGGTAATGCGTCACAGTCAGCGACCTCCCTTCTGCCACTCGACCCAATGGTTTGCTGGAAGCTATTGCGGCACCTTACCCTCAGCAGTCTTTCACAACCTACTTCATCCTCTGGCACCACTGACACATTCAATTAAGCAAGCATTGTTGCTGTGAAGGAATTACACTTCAATAATTAGATATTTTCTCAAGCTGTAATACCATAAGATATCTCAGAACCCTATTAATAATCTGGGCGGGCAGCGTGAAGCGGTCCTCCCTCAGCTGCAGCTGAGACTCTTAACCTGCTGTTAAGCTGCTCAGCGGCCATAAGCGTAAGGTTGAGGTTGTTCGTGTCAGCTCCCTGCTGTGCCTAAGATATGTTATAGTTCCATAGAGTAGTGCTAAAACTGTTCATGCTTATTCTACATTTCTATGCTACTGTTACAGATTCTGTTTCTCTTGAATTTCACAGGGGGGAAAAAAAACACCTTTAAACATGAGGTTGTGCTTTGCATTAGTTATCAAACAGACTCCTTTATTAGTTTTTAACACCAGTAACGTATGTAGATTTATTGTGGTGAGCGTACACGTGCACACAGAGTATATAAATATCTGTGCATCCATCAATGGATCAGGAAGATAGGCCTCCAAGACAAGCTGTCAGCTTCTAAAGAAAAGAAATCCTACCAGTGACTAGATATGTCTATGAAGGTTCTCAGTCATCCAGGTCATTGTAGTCTAAGGAGCTTGGAAAGAAAAACGTCTGGACTTCTTTAAGTGGCTTGAAGATGTTTCACCTCTCATCCGAGAAGCTTCTTCAGTTCCAGGGTCAAATGGTGGAGAGTCCCAAATTTAAGCCCTGTGGGAGTATCCCCCCTGAGATGGATGATGGACCCCTTAATGAACCTCTACCTAATCACATGACCCAAAGTGTGAAAACAGCTTTTCTTTCCAAGCACCTTGGACTACCAGTGACTAGAAAAGGCCAGTCTAAAAGACAGCACAATTCAATTCAATTGTATATATGTAGCACCAAATCACAAAAATCCCTTCAAAGTACTTTATATTGTAAGGTAAAGACTCTGCAATTATAGAGAGAAAACCCCAATAACTAAATGAGCAAGCACTTGGTGACAATGGAAGGAAGAACCCCTCAGTGCAACCAGGCTCAGGCAGGGCCGGCCATCTGCCATGACTGGTTAGGGGTAATCCACCAGTTGGGGGTCTGATCACAGCAGCACACGCCCTAAGCACCAGATCTATACAGGACCCATGTTACGGATGGTGCAAAGATGCCCCAGAAACTATCCAACGGGATGAAAGGTGCAGGGTGGGATAGTGTACACTGACAGGCTCAACCAGCCTGTGATAGTGTGCAGAAACATCTGTACAAGTCTACCTAGACATTTTTTCAAAGGCTAAATAAATCTAATAAGGCAAACTTTTTCTCATCTTTTCTTTTCTTAAATTTTTGTCTTATAACTCTGAAATGAATAAACATAAGCTATGGTTTACATGGCCTTGTTGTTACTAGGGTTAATTCAACAAGACTGTCTATACAAGATAAATGCAGCTACAGTGATGTAACCTGTTAGCTTATGATAGTTATCATAGTTTTGAAGCTTCAAGCTGAGCATTTCTCTGTTGGTGTGTCAAGTAAGGGATCTGACTGAGAATATGAGGTACACTCCACGCTCAGAGGATACCAACTTGTCACTCACAAAGTAGGCCCACTCTAATGCTGCTTGTAAATGAGACAATTTACAAAAGACCTGAAAATAGGTCTTGAGGCCTGTAAAAACAAACAAACCAAAAAAAAAACCCAACTTAGAACCAGACTTCCTTTTGCAACCAGAGGAGTCACTCCCTGCAGGACATTAGAAAGATTTAGGGCACTTGACCGCCAGTATCACGTTTAAGTCTCAGAAGCTCCATTCACTTTTACAGTCTATGGTTGCAAAGGATGGTTATTATAAAGAATTACACGGATTTATGTAGTGAATAAAAATTAGATTTTTTTTCAACACTGTAGAAAATTGTAAGGTTTGTAAGGTTGTTGTTCTTGTGGCTTCTCCTGTTTGTTGAGAAAAGGGACAGATTAAGAAGTCACACTGAGCTGCTGGATGGCGCGTGTTTGCTTTTATTATTCAGTTGCTAAGTAAATACAACAGTCCTCAGTAGCTGGAGTCAAAGCAAGTGCACAAAGAAAAACAACTCTGCTTGTGTGGTTTAAAAAGAACGACCAAAAAAATCCCCCACTAGCAATAAATAAATAAAATATCTCCATGCTTTCATTCACATAAATCTCTCTCCTAGTGTGTGTGTGTGTGTGTAAACAAGTTTTATACATTTTTTTTCCAGGTGGGAGTAACCTCTGTAAACACTCTTTTGCTCTCACTTATTACACCATGACTCAGACTGATAGCTTGATGTTGGCACACATCCTACCACAGTTTGAATGCTTTGAATATAAAATATAATTCTAAAAGGACAACAATTATCCAAATACATTATTATTAGTCATTAAATCAATTATTGACTTTTCTTTTTTAATGCATGCCTAAGTAAAAACAGTGGCCGCTTGTTCAGCTCAGGAGGTAGAGCGGGTCATCTACCAGCCACAAGGTCAGCAAATCCCCCCCTTATATGCCTTTTAGTTTATGTAAATGATACAGTAAAGAAAAAAACCCAGTGTAGCAATAGAAATGACTGCAGTTCATTTTCCTTTTAGAGTTTACTTGCTGGATGTTGCATCGGTTTATTTTCTACACACGCACCAAGTTACTAAATTAAACTGGACAACTTGTGTTGTTTTTTTTATAGATCTGTTAAGGTTCCAGGTAATTTGGCAAAACTAGGCTCGCGGAGCCCCCAGTCATCTGGAAATATTGGCAATATATTAGAAAACCTAGAGTTTCAGTTACAGTGGTCCTGCTCTTTGGAAAAAGCTGACCAGAGGTCAATAATGACTGTGTCGACTTTCCAAACCTTTTTGTTCTCACAGGCATAGATTTAATTCTGTGTGTGTTGGGGGGACTTAAGTGTATCAGAGGTGTAACAATGGTGGAATCACACAGTGATTTCAAAAGCTGGTTTGCCCAAAACAGAAGCATTTTCTTTGTGTTAGCCATGCTGCAGAAGCCCTGCAGCTTGTAACCATGTAATGGTTAGATGTGTGCCTGAAGTGCAGAAAGAGCAATATATTGGGATCACAGAGTCACATTTCAAAAGCTGGTTATGTTTTATTTTTTTCCCCCAAATTCTGTTACCATGTAACTTCAGCCAAGACACATGTAAGTGTGTAATGTAGCAATATCCCCGCAACATATACCTTCATTATAAAATGACAATACTGTGATTATAAAATTAAGGTGATCTTTTTTTCTTCTTCCAGCCGTGAATTGAATGAATGAATCAATTCCTTGTTGTAGTTTCCGGTCTGGAAAATATAAAAATCTTTTCCATAAAAGGGCTTCCAGTCCAATGTTACAGTCAAACATTGCTGTCAAATAAGGCTTCAGAAGATGGAGTGCAAAGCACTCTGTGGCTCAATCCTAAAGTCCACCCTGAGGCCTAAACACTAAATGCTGATTTTGTCATTCCCCCTCAATGGTGGTAATTGGGCTCACTTGTGTTCTCTCTTGACCCATGTGTTATGAATTTTCCATTGTTGAATGTTTAGAGGGCACGAAACTCCTCTGTGAAAAGACAGTTTCTTTAACTTACCTGCATTCTCAAGCTGGTCGTAATGTGCCTGGGGAAATACCTACAGTTACTTACCTGCCTGCCCACTCTCCACCGCAGACTCACCTGGTCTGAAGCTTTGATTTTTCAAAACTCCAATGTCATTTTAAAACTTCAAAAATGTTGGTCGCTGTTCTTAAAGTCACACAAGCTAGAATTTTAGAGGCAATTAATGATTAGCCAACAAGCTGCTTGACCAACAGCTGAACTGGCTGGCAGAACGTAACAGCTGACCAGTAAACAGCTATCTGAGCTTGCACACTGGTGAACCTGGGTTAAATGTAGCCAACAGGGACAACAGCTGAGGAAGTCAATGGCGTTAAAAATCTGCTTCCCTCATAGTTTTGTATGCGTTTGTTTACATTTTGTATTTTTTGTTAGCCATATCTACCCAACCCAGCTCATCTGCCACCATCTCCCAACCCTCATTCTGTTAATCACCCCTAGGGTGCTTAAGAACCACCTTGTCTCCATATAGTGTGGAAATAAGGCTCTTCCATGCTTTTTCTGCATTGGTTTGCATATCCTGTTCCAACATTTTTGCCATCTGATATTTGAGTATTCCCAGTTTGTTTGAAGAGTCGGCCCTGGCCACATATCAACTTACCTGCCAAAGCCGAGCTGGTTCATTCTCCCTGGAAACGTATTCCTCCACTACCAGCCTGTTCTCTTTATTTCAGCACTTCCAAACCCATGGAAACCAATGCCCGAGAACAGGGCAGTGACTAGACTAAAGTAAAACCTAAACTGTGAGAAACTAAAAAAGATTCAAAGGAACAAAAACCCTGGGATGAGAAACCCAGAACACAAAACATAAAAACCTGAGACAGAGAACACAGAACCGGAAAACAAACGACAAGGTACAGCCTGAAACACAGCTGAACTGCAGGGACTAACAAGCGGAAGAAATGCAGACAGACTACCAACAAAGAGAGGAAAGCACAGGGCTTAAATACACAGGCAGTAAGGAGGGAGTGAGAAACAGGAGGGAAACACAGCTGGGACTAATTAGACATCAAGACAAAAAGGCGAAGCAAAACTAGATACGCTGCACATGGGACAAGGACTATCATAATAAAACAGGAAACAGACAGACCGAAACTCAGACTTCAGCCACGCAAACTTAACACAGTGACTGGGGAGACATAAGGAACATAACTACTAGAGTGACATGAAACATGGAGACAAGAGTAACTAAGCATGAAAGGCAAAAGAACAAAACCTAAGAACTGAGAATCACAAAAAACTAAAGAACCGAGGACGCTAGAAACACAAAAGACCAAACCCTGGTAAACACTATATCAAAATATATTAAATAATCCAAACATAATATACCTTATGAGCTTATACCCTAAAATGACCAAAAATTGTACTGTGCCACTCTCATGGATGACATATTCACAAGTTGCATGGAAAATAATATAATAAGTGGACTAGTAATACCATCTTCTAGTTTTTGCAGTTTATGGTATGGTACCTATAAGATCCATGAACTGGACAGAAGAATACAAAATGGTAAGGTCAGAGGAATCAGTCACTCCTTTTAAAAGTGATATTATGACCCAGGAATAAGAGAAATATATGAGATAGAAGATGTCCATAAAAGATGTCAGTGGTACATATTACAGGTTACTTAGAATAGCTACATTGTTATATAATAAAAAGGAAACAGTCCATAAAACATTATAGAACAAGACATGAGTATAATGGATAACAAAGGGTCTTCAAAATTCATGTAACAAGAACAATGTTTTGCTACAAAGTCAAATTCAGTTTGAAACAATAGCTTCCAAAGACATTTCAACTTCAGTGTGTCTGCACACACGTTACAGAACGTTTACAATAATTTTAAATAAGCAAGTTATACTGGCTGAAGTAAAAAGGTTTCAATTGGTTAAATGACAGAGGGAAAGATTCATGTTTCAATATCTCAACATGACACCTATTTAGCTGCTCTTACCTCACTTCCACTGGGATTATGCATGTGTCCATGTGTCAGTGTGTGTGTGTGTGTGTGTGTGTGTGTGTGTGTGTGTGTGTGCTGAACGTGTCTCAGCAGGATCTCCATTTTGCTCTCAGTGTGTATCTCCGGTGTTGGAGGAAGACCTTTAGATTAGCTTTTATCCAGCTCCACATGGTTCCAAGCGTGTAAATATTAACAACCTCAGCAGGACACAACAGCCTGACTGACATCCACAGACTGCATGTTTTCACCAAGACTGTTCCAATCATAAAGTTCACATCTAATCGTCATTATGCGTAAGTGACTGGAAGCAAGAAAGCTTTTTGATTGATAGGTATTTTGTGGATTAGCTTACGTAGCCAGCAAGTAGCATCGCGCACCTACTGTATGATATGCCCTTAGCTGAGATTTCAAAAGTATTTGTTTAATATATCCCTAGGTGTATTGCTATACTTGCCTTTATTTTATGGCCATACCCTTCTTTGTTTTGTTCCTCTTCATATTTAGGCTGATATTGAATACATTCAGAAATTGAAAGCAATTACAATTTGGAGAACAGGAAGAATATTACTGTTGTTCCACAGAACTCAAATGGCAGTCTGAAAGTCATTTCATGCAAGATCAGGGACACGTCCTTAGAAATATCCAGCAACAACAAACTTGTACCTAGTAATATTTCTACTAAAACTAAAAAACTACTTACTATTACCAGTGCTCCTCTGTGTCAGTTAACAATCCTAATTACTTTTTTGTTTGTCTTATTGACTAGTCAGTCTACATTTGGCCCAGTCACACAGACCTAGTAACCATTTGGCTGTAACCTGGCAACCACTAGTTACTAGTGGAAAATGAGTACTCCCCAACTGGTTGCCACTGGTTGCTGAACGTTGCTGACAGTCACTGTGAATTCAATTGCTAAACCCAACAGCAAGTTGCCAGAGAAAAATTAGTTATAAAATAAACAACAACCAAAAAAACCCTTTGTAGTAGGCTGTAAAAATGCTTTTTGATTTTTGTAAAACAGGGCATTTTAACATGAGTCACTTTTCTTGTAAATTTCCAGGCTGTTCTCATTACGAAGGCATAGAAAATGCTATTTTCACATGACTGCTTCTACTTTTAAGTGCCAAAACACCAACCAGTAACTGAAAGTGAATGTAAAAAGCAAGAACAAAAACACTGAACTAAATGCATAACAACAAAATTTTTTTTAAAGGGTCATAAACTGAGGTCTTCTGACTAATAAACCTGCAATTAGCTCACGCTAGCATCACTCCTTCAACCCTTTAGTGCAGACTTTGAAGATCTCTGTGGTAAAATTAGTGTTTCTCTATGGAAAATATTGGTCCAAATTAAAGGCAAAACAACACTGACGTCAACATATTTAAAACCCTGGGTTATGGTGACAGAACATGGTTTTAGTGGAGGATATTCAAAGTTTTGTTTGAAAGAGGGAAAAAAATGTTTCTGTGCACTCTTCAGGGCAGTGAGAATGCATCATTGTACATCTAGTTAGTTCCAGACCCCAAACATCTTCAGTTCAGCTGCTGTTGCATCACTACGCACCATCTGCTGCATTTTAAATGATGCTCTCAAGGCTTTTTGCATCGGCTCTGTTCTTTTTCAGAGAAGCTGTGTCACACAGCCTCCAGCTAAATAAGATAAGGCTGAAGCAGAAGCCTGTGAGAATCTCAGCAGCCTTATCAGTGCTATAACACAGGGAGCAGTGGCACCCTCAGAAATTAATCATAGTTGCTCGGATGATGAATTTTAATCGAGGGTGATAGCAAAATTAAGACCAGGTTATATTTCATTTCGCTTCATGGATTAATGCTCCTAAAGGGACAGAGTGTAACTTTGTGTGGTTTTGTGGTAGTATGTGCCATTTGGCTGTGTCTCCTTTGTCTCCTTTGTCTCACTGGACCAAATATTGTCTCAGTTTTTGGTGTTCATTGTCAGTTTTTACAGGGGATTTTTGTTGTTTGTGTTGCCATTTTTTTTTAGAAATTTGTGGTTTATAATGTCAGTTCAGCTAGACAACTTGGAGTCGACATAATCTTGAAAAACACCTCCATGCAGAAACTGTCTTATGTGGGGAACAGGGTAACGTATGATGCTGCACAGAGACCATAATGTGAGCTACTGTGGTTGAAGTCACAGCATCTGTTGACTTTCATTTAAAACCCCTCTTTCTTCGTTGTACAGTTCCTTTGTGGATTTCATTTAGGATTCTTTGAGCCTATTCACAAATCACAACTGCAACATCATATTCAACATCATGCCGTCATACTCAATCACATTTGTCATTTGGTTGTAGCCCCTAGATGTTTTAATTTTGTTCCCATGTGTAACGTTCCGTTTCCTCTGTCAGTTCATGAGCCAACCCACAACACTCACACATCCGCATAATGTTTTTCAGCATACATCTTAAAATATTGTACACATCATTTGTTCTGCCATGCCCATATGCCAACGGTTTCCATTTTTGTAGCTTTAAAATAAAATGAACAGCTGCCCACACCTCTTTCCAGAAGAGAGCTGTCATGGATACCCCAGTGATATTGAGATAGAAGAAGAATGAGCATACTCCTCGAACGCTCTTTGCTGTGGCTGTCTCCTTTGTTGCCATTATATCTGTTCAGCAACTGCAATTAAATGAGATGATAACTGCCTACTCAGCCTGCTAGTTAGAGGAGGAGACCGCCTACATATGACACCAGCTGATAGCAGCCATTCACTGGACTGATAACTGCTGGAATATTGTATTCAATCATCAACAAATCCTATGTTTATGCTTACTTGAAATATGAACATGTTTTGTTTAAATTTGGGAAAGGAATTAGGCCTTGTATGCGTGTGAAGCACTAACCACTGTAAAAAACCTTTTATTAGAAAAAAAAAGAAAAAATCAATTACAATAAAACCTTCAACTGAAAGTTACAGCTCAGCAAACCAACACTCCAATTACCTTGTAGTAGAAGTGGGAAATTGTTAATGCGTTTACTGCAACATCAAAGACATTTTTCTTCTCTTGTGAACCTGCTCTTTGGTGGATTTAGTGCATTAGTTCTGAGCCCACTGTGTTGTCTTTATCTCAGACATTAATTTCACATCTGCTCACCACAGCTAGTCCAAAGACAGAGAGTAATAGTCTGATAATGTCACACATTGATCTTACCTATCTTCTTGGTAATAGCAGGAGCTGCTTTTATGGTCTGCAGAAATTTGTGTGTGTGTATATATATATATATATATATATATATATATATATATATATTTTTTTTTTTTTTTTTTTTTTTTTTTTTAATTTATATATTAGGGGTGCAACGATACACAAAATTCACAGTTCAGTTCGGTTCGATACTTTGGCATCACGGTTCGATATTTTTTCGATACAAAAAAAAATGTTCATGCCTTTTTAATTTGTCATTTATTCAATTTTCACGGCACATTCTGCACCACATCTCTGTGTGTTCATCATTTGTTTGAAGCCAGCTCACCTCCTGCAACCACTTTTCCGAGAATACGCGCTTCTTTTGTGGTTCGGACTCCTGACATTTCTTTGGAGGTGGAGTTCTAAACAAATGTCTGTCCTCCTCCTGAAAATCTTATGTACGCAAACACGCGTTGCAACTTCTTATCTTGTGCGCGTTTTTTATTTTGACAGCAAATGCGCACCTGCGGACCACTTATGTGCAGCCCTGGTTATTTAGCTCGTCATATTGCAGCCACAGAAATTCTTTTGTCCATGAAACCATAAAGCTGCACTTTCTTTTTGCCTTATAGTCTAATTTGTCATAACTTTTCCATTTTGTGGTAAGCTTTTCTTTGGCTGTCACTTCTTCACCCTGACCTGTCTTATTTGGCTCAGCAGAACTAAAATATATATCCTGCTGCTTTTACACACGCACTCACATAACGCTCAGCGATTCTCTGCGCGATCAACCTCTCCCATGTTTAAGCTGCGGGAGATTTCACTTGTCATGTTTGCATAGTAAGCTAACGATTGATAAGACGATGTCAGAGGAATTGGTGCGCAAATTATCATCACTCACCACTCAGTACTGTCGCTCTCTATACACAGTTCACGCGATTGCAAAGTGAAAGCAAAAAACAAGCGCAAATTCAAACGCGATTTCAGTGTGTCACATATTGACAGTGGCTCACCGATGCCAATGACATAATTACCCAGCTACATTTCCGAAAGAATGCAAAAGCATTGACATAGACTTTTCCTTCCTACGATAGCCCGACGGGCAGGGCAGAGATAGATTTTGGTAGCCCGACTGGAAAAATCGCTAGCCCCGGGACGTCGGGCTAGCGATTTTGTGAGCCCTGTATCTGATTGAGGAATCACTCATCTTTGGAAAAGAGAGTTTATTACAGAGAAATGGCTCTTTCCAAAATAAAAGTTATACTATGCGCTTCTTCTGGGCTATACTCTCAGCAGCATATTAAACATATCAGGTCCCCATAAGGAGAATCATGTGCTAACGGCTGTCTAAATGACTCGGGTAAAGTTTGTAGCATGCCTGCTTGTTGTTTTTGTCTGCTTCCACTTGTCTTTGCACGAGGATGATGTCGGCGTAAATGTGCAGTCATATTTGTTGTGTTCCCACTAGTGCTGTCAGCATAAATCTCGTTGAAATGACGTTAACGCCACAACACAGCAAATCTCCGTTAACAAGCTACCGTGGATTGCCCCGTGCGTGGGGCTGGACGGCCAACACGTTAACGAGCTAACTGCACTAACACACTAGTTCTCACCCATGTAATTGAGCATTGCTGGCACATCCAACATACTGTTTTACTTTAGTCCATGACGCGCTTACCTTCAGGGTCATACTTCACATGAAAACCAAAATAGTTCCAAACGCCAGATCTGAATGAGGGTGGGGGAGGTTCAATTTGCCACGTTGCAAGGAGAGCTTAACTTCTGTCTCGCTAGCTTGCGCTGCGCTCAGTGAATCTGCGTTCGACTACTCCGCCTAGGCTGCACTGTCGAGCGCAGATCCACTGAGCGCTCAACACAAACAGCACCGTCAGAAGGAACGTTGATCAAATAAATTAAAAATTTTGTATTGTTCGATACATATGCGTACCAAACCGAAAGCACTGTATCGAACGGTTCAATATCAGTACGAGTATCGTTGCACCCCTAATACATATATATATATATATATATATATATATATATATATATATATATATATATATATATATATATATATATATATTTATATATATTAATTAGAATAAAAATCAGTATGTCCCATTTCACCACAACAACAACAAAGAATATTGTGTCAGTCATCAAATGTGAACATAACATACACCAAATCTTAGTGGTCCTTCTAGGGTTGGGGTTGGTGTTCAAATGCTAAGCAGTTAAAAGATTGTCAGTTTAGTTGTTCTAGATGATTTCCTGGAAAATAAAGTCTAAGTTAAGTTTAACTCTAGATGCTGGGCCAAATTACCTAATGGGCATTCTACCCATTCTACAGTGAATATTTAAGCATTAAAGGTGCCATAATTAAATCTGGTGAGTCACATGAAAAAACTGACTCTCAAAGTGATCACATGAAGATAACTCCTATATTTAGAGACTACAACTCCCATACATGACAGGTATCCACATGTATTTATTTAGTTTAGATGAGCAAATGCGGTTGTCCTGGTGGTCTTCTGTCAAAGGATCCTGCTTCGCATAGCTCCCTGCCCTGTCATCTGTCAAAGACAACAGGACTTGGCATACAAAATAAAGAAAAGGAAGTTGAAAGATATGACTTTCGCTAACTCTTTTCAAGAGGGCTGAAGTAGTTGTGTTTCCTTTGTGCCAAGTTTACTGTTAATGCTAGCAAGGATTGTTAACAAATTCCATTTATGAATTGTGCTAAACAGTGCAAATTAACAGACTCATAAAACACTAGAGATTCACTCACCAGATTGAAGCACAAACATCATTACACACATCGGGCCAAATTACTTAAAAAAAATTACTTTTTAGGTAATTAGCGTGAGTGACGCCTAGCTGAGAGATATTGTTTACCAGAGCCTGTTTTGGGAGATACTGTATCAATAAAAGTGTAAGATCAAATCATCCATCAATAAAGGATAATGTTGGATCAGTGTTTCAATATTTATATCCTTTATTAGATGTACATGTGGTTTGGTTATTTGCCTTTTGGTTGAAAGTAATGAGAGAGAACTTTTTTTTTATTAGTGATCTTAATAATATATATTTTTAATCTAATTGAATACATTCTATTTGTGTATGATTGTCAGTCCAAAGAGGGAGGGGGGAAAGAGGAGAACATGAAGAGAAAGTACAAGTTCAGGAAGAACCAGGTAAGAAAACAGACAGGGAGTACTAACAGGCAAAACAGAAACTGTTAAACTGGCAAAGAAAAAAACAACAACTAGTTTTAGTTGTTTTCTCCCTGTATTAAAGCTGCTATACAGAATCTGCAAAACAAACTGGGTTGTCAGCCCTAGCACTGCATTACCATATTGAGCTTCAGTCAGGGGAAGTCACGGTTGCCAAAAACTTTTCAAAGCTCAAGAGTGAGGCTGGTGCCATTCCAGATATGTTAACATTGTACAATCTTCTGGATAATCAGATCTTCCCCACACTGAAAACTGTTATTCAGGTTGCCCTAACAAACCCAGTTAGCAGCTGGAGCTGTGAGAGGTCTTTTAGTGTCTTGAGTCAGCTCCATACCTGGCTGAGAAAGACCATGGGTCAAAGCAGACTCCAGCACCTGGCTGTGATGTCAGTTGAGAAAGAGATGCTTGAGAGACTTGACCACCAAAATGTGATAGACAGATTTACCAACCTCAAGGTGAGGCGACATAGGTTAAAAGAAAAGAAAAAATCTGCAGAGCCACAATAGTATCTGCAGTAAAGATCTTTTCATACATTGTATACATTGTACCATAGGCCAAGGTGTCTCCATTTTTCTAATTTTTTACTAATATTTTGTACATTTCAAGGACTTCTATTTTTGGAGTGTATTTTTATGTATCTGTATTATATTATACATGCACATTAAAAGAGAATCTCTGTCCAAAAAATGCACTCAGTTTACTTTTTACTCACTGTGAGCATCATTCATTATTCTCCCGCAGTAATTAAGGTTAGGATGTGTTTTTTTGTTTTTTTAATTCCAATCCATTCTTCTTTGACAGCATTTAAATAACCTTTATCAGATTTGATGGTTTTGTTACAGACTTTTTAAAAAAGTGTTTTGCTTTTCTTTCACAAATATGGGGATTAAATTTTGTTAAAATGTACAAAACTGTCATGTCATGTTTTGTGACGAGGACCCAGGCACAGAGAGACTTGGTGAATTTAAGAATCTTATGATTTAATAAAGAAATTTGCAGACTTGCACAGAGAGGGTAAAATTATGATGACTGATAATGGAGATGAAGACAACAGACCAAGGATAAATGCACCAAGGAGACAATCAGAGGGAACTCGGGACAACTGGAGACATTTAAGGATGCAGGGACTGACAGAGACAGGGAAGACGTCTCATCGTGACGAGTAAAGTTTACCTTGCCTCTCTCTGGGTGCTCAGCACCCCCAAAGCTCTGATCCTAGAATCGCCCCTGGTGTCAAATGAATCCTATAGTCATACCTAGATAAGTGTGTGCAACAGATGGCAACTAGCAGTTTCACCAAAGCCGTAGTCAAAGGTTTCCAAATTAAAACCAGTAATCCAAAATATCTGAGGCAATCCATAATAATGTGACACCACTATTTTTAGGCAGCTGAGCTAATGACAGCTACGAGGGCTGCAGGACCCCTGACTGAATCAGACTTTAGAGTGTTTATCCAGAAGCTAATGAGAGTTCATGTAACTCCTGTTTTCATCACTGACTGCACTGTGTGTAGTGCAGAGTATAGATAGAAATGCATAAATTAAGCTAAATGCCCGTGTTTGTGTTAGAGACCACATCATTATTTATTGAGTGTTCACTCTTCATTAGAGAAAAGTGGAGGAGAGCTGTCCTGCGCACACTGGGAAATCAGAGCAGGTCTTACTGGTTCAAAGAGCCCAAGAATGAAAGTAATGAAACAAAGAGACACACTCACATACCCACACACATCTGTTGCCTCCCTAAGACAATGACCAGAGGGGCAACTGGTTTCCTGTTTAACAACGTGTGGTGCTGTGATAAAGAATTAAAAAAGGGACACACGTTGAGCTGATGTCAGTTTCACAACAGGAAGCTATTTTCAACTCTCTACACTCTCCCCCACTTAAAAGAATCTCTCCTAACATTTGTTTCTTCATGTGTGGACCCATCAATGTATAAGTGTGCAGCCATTGTGGTAGTACGGCTGGGAATAGATGGGGTGAAAGAATGATGGGATGCCTTGTGTCAACATCCAGGGTTGGCTAGCTGAAAGGGTGTTCATATCTGCCACCTCCACTGGCAGTATGATGGCTGACCCAGTGCGTTGTACGTGAGTCTTTCCGCTGGTCTTCCCCTCCTCTGTGACCTTCTTAAATAGTCATTTTCTCTATTTTCTCCAACCATTTCCTCCATTTCTTTTTCTGCTAACTCCTCAGCCTCCACAACATCTTGCTGTCCCCCATATTCTGGCCTGTCAAGAGGACAGAACTCTCTTGCTGTTGCACATAGCTTGGGCTGACTTTGAGAATCCTGCTTTGGAATGACAGTTCCCTGTTGCTGAGGGTGCCCCTGTTGAATAGCAGGTCGTTGTTATTGTTGAGCGTTCAGAAGCCTGTAGCATGGAATCTTGCTTCGGAGGTCACGGCTCTGGCTGTACCTTATAGACTGGTCCATCTCCACCAGGCAATGTACTACCTTCTCCCAATAGGCGCACAGTTTTCCTGGCCCTCCTCTCTCTGACAAATTTTTCATCAGTACTCTGTCACCTGGCTGGAGAGTGATACCTCTTACATGTCTGTCGTACTGCTTTTTGCTTTTGGCTGAGGACTGTCAGCTGTTAATTGCAGCTATTTGGTAAGCGATTCGCATCCTCTCGGCCCACTTTTGGACAAACAGGGTTCTGCAAAAACCCTGCAACAACTAACCCTGCAACTAACAGCCTGTTCTTTTGAACAAGCTGTTTTCAAACTCACGTCCTTGGTTGTGATGCAACTTCTCTGGATACCCAAAGCAAGGAATAAATTCCTGAAATATCTTTTCAGCAGCTGTCTTTCCTGATTTGTTTCTCATTCGGTATGCCTGCACAAAGCACGTAAAGTGATCAACGAGGACAAGGATATACTCATATCCTCCTTTGCTTGGCTCCAGGTGCAAATAATCAATAGAGACCAACTCAAAAGGTGCACTGGTGGTGAGGGATCCAATTGGAGCTCTCTGCTGGATATTGGGGTGCTTCTGTTTAATACACTGGCCTTTTTTTTGTCACGTATTCCTCCACATCTTGCTGCATGTACGGCCAATAGAACCGTTCTCGGGCAAGATGGATCACCTTTTCAGAACCTACATGCCCCATGTCGTCATGTAATCTTTTCAGTACCACTGATTTGAGCTGTTCAGGGAGGACCAGTTGTCAGTTTTGGTTTGTTTTTCGGTAGAGTAGTCCATTTTCTACTTCTAACCAGTTCCACTCAGAGCAGTCTCCTTGTCTGTTTAGGCATTGTTTTTTTCTCTTTTTCATTTGGAGTCCAAGCTCTCGGTTTTAAAGAAATAACTTCTTTAATAGCTGGATCTGCTTGTTGTGCAGCTCTAATATCTCTGGGAATGATGCCTGAAACACTATTGTGTGGTACAGCATTTCCATCATCACCATTTAGTTGCAATGCAGCCACCCAGGGAACATCATCATTTTGTACCATTTTTGTCCCCTGCCACACAGCAGAAACCACCTCCGGTGACACTGTCTCTTTATGGTCATTCATCTGCTGCTGCAGGTTCACAGGATACCTGGACAACATATCTGCATCAGCGTTCCTCTTTCCTGGTCTATATTTAATGTCACAATGGAAATCCGCCAACTCCCCAAACTATCAGTGACCCACAGCATTTAGTCTTGCTGAACTCAGGATGTAGATCAAGGAGTTATTATCTGTATTGACTGTGAAAGTTGGCGCATAATACAGGTAATACTGGAACTCGTCGCAAATAGCCCATTTAAATCCTGGATCCGTGGGAGTGGATCGCAATCTCAGACGGTTTTGCGGTTAAGCTCAGAGAAGTCAACACACAGGCCAAAACTGTTGTCTTTTTTTTCACACACAGAGCAGAAACAGACTTCCTAATACACCCCATGCTAGGAGATTTTGAATATACTCCTTCACCTCCTTAAACAGTGGCCATGGAATGGAATTGTAGCTTTTTTGAACTAGAGTGTCATATTGATTTTGAGCTGTAGACCAGGGACACACCCAATGTCTCCTTCATCACGAGCAAACACGTCTGATTCCCCGTAAAGCATTTGCCGTGCTCTGGTCAGGCTCAGGCAGGTGATCTAAATCAACATTTGGATTCCATCTTTCTTCCACACTGCCAGCCCTGCCATTTCCCCTCCCATTACTTTGTTCCTCACTGGTTGGACTTGCTTGTTAGCACACAGAAGGGTGTCATTGTATGGTTCTCCAGGCCCCTGCATAGTTGGATGGATGTTTACAGGCGTACTTTCAACAATTTCTTCAATGAATCCTAAGACTGCTTTTGGAGGTAAAAAAAAAAACATCATGCCTTGTTGAATTCTGGATTGGTATTCTCACTATTTTTGAGGCGCAAGCCGGCACATCAACAAGCGCAGGAGACTGCAACCCATCTGGCAAGCGACAGTCCACATTCAGCTCAAACAACATGACTCCTCCTCCAGAAAAAGCTCTCATGCGGCATTTCACCTGACAGATCTGACTCCGGCAGATGGCGAGTCCCTTCTTTCCAACTTGTAATACTGGACATTATGACTCTTCCAGGGGTTGCTTTGTGTCAACCACCGAAACAAGACTTTCAGCATTACTCTTCTGAATTCTCAGAGCTTCTGAAAGGAGACTCACTAAATTGGCATCGTCTCTTTGATCACCATCCCCTGCAATCATCTCATGTATCACATTGAAGCCTAGTAGCGGGCTGCTCAACCCTCTTCGACTTACTAGCATGGGAACATGAATAGAAACTGAGCCATGTCTGCTACTTGTGATCTCAAGAAAAACTTCTATCCACCCTTCAAACGGTACATCTGTCGCATTAGCTGCAGTGACTTTGAGTGGGTGGTCTGAGAGTAGGCTTTCCAGTGGCCTAATTGTCACATTTGGCAAGGCTTTTTGCACCCAAGATTTCTCCACAATGCTTACCTGGGCCCCACTATCCAACAACATTTGAAGTTTGACCCCATCGAGATAACAAGTTACCATACACCTACCCCCAATCAGCTGGGCAACACGCTCCCTTTTGGACACTTGACATGATTTGGGGGTCTTGGTTGAAGATGGAATTTTCTATTTGGAGTGCAGCTTCTCTGGGATGGGGGACTCTGTATTCGCCAAGGTCACTGGTGGTCCCTCCCCAGCTACCTCACCCAGTTTCCCGACAGAGTACCCTTTTGTAAGCAGCCAATAGCTCTGTGTCCCTCTTTTCCACATCGAAAGCAGTGTGAGCCGGTGTCATTTCCTTGGGGTATACATTGGTGACATTTCCCTTTAACTTCGGGCTTGGCTGACTGTTTTACATGTGGCAAAGGGTTGTAAGTGTTTTCTGTTGCCACATTCACTAACGGTGTGAGGGCTTTCTCCAAACTTTTGGCCAAAGATGACACTTGGGTTTTAACTCCTGTATAGCATTGCGATTGGCCTGCACCTGAATGGCATTCTGTTTGGTCCAGCTGGGCTGTATTGATACTGACTGCTTTTTGTTTGCATACCTGTCCCAACCTGGTTTTCCTCTCGGTGTCCTCCCTCCGTGATCTTGTGATCACCTTGAGTATAAAGTCGTCAGTCACATTCATGTCTGAAATATGTGGTTGAAGATCTCGTCTAATGTATGAGCATTTTTCATTCATCCCCTGGTAAAGTGAATGAAGAAACGCTCCCTGCACGAGTTTGCTGTTATATTGAAAGTCTATACCTTGTTTAGAAGCAAACATTATACACTGCTTGACCCCCATTAGTCAATACATAAACTGTTGTGGGCGTTCTTTATCATGTTGCTTTGTGTTACTTAGTTCCTGGAACAGTTCAGTACTGCTCTTATCCCTAAAGTGTGCTTTAAGGAACCTTTTTAACTCAGCCAGGGTCCAGGTGTCTTTGGTCATGAGTATGTCCTTAAAGGTACCAGGCGTAATTATCTTGAGCACTGTTCTTAAGACCTCAGCTTCTGAGAATCCTTCACCCAGACCTTCATCAACTTGTTTACATAGACAGTTAAATAGACAGTCTATGTGGTAACAATGCGGTAACATCTGTCAGCTTTACTAAACCAGTTACAGGATCAGCAATCACTGATCTTGGGACCATTGTTCCCTCTAATTTTTCATGTGTCTGAGCGAACACACAAACTCCCTGAGCGGTCCCTTGGACCACTGTGAGCAACAGTATAGGTGTACACTGTGGTCACGCCAGAATCGAATCCATCCAAGTTAGATGGTTTATTAAAATAATCAAATTACAGCATTTACATTTATGTTAGACTACTTTTAGTTAACTGCTTTAGCCCACTTACAATGAAAATTAAAAAAAAAAATCTTGTTCATGACTTGTGTAGTATGTTAACACTATTGGAAGTACAAAATAACTTGAACTCCAATTTTGAAAACACAACTTTCTTTTCTTTCTTTCTTTCTTTCTTTTTTTTTTTTTATAAAGCTCTGGCTTGTATTATGAGTCTGTGGTCTGGGAGAGAGTCCTGTAACTCTCTGTCTGCAAAATACAGTATATAAGGGCAGGGATGTTTACCTAAAAATTCAGCCAGTGCGTTTTTTACTCCTGTACCATCTGTAACATTCAGTAGTCGCCTCATTGTTCTGACACACACAACAAAACTATTGGCTACACTACACACTAACTACACAAGATTTGCGCTAAACGTTGAAAATCTCTCACATCTCAAAACACCACCATAACTCCTAAAACTTCCCTCTTCCTAATCAACTAAATGCCATGTTGCCATATCATTTTTTGATTGGTCGACATGGTACATTTTTCGACCAATAGGAAAGGGTGGGTTTTTTTGGTGTTGTTGGTGGAGAGTGCTTTTGAGCGTTTTCCTTATAAAACGCCATTTTTACCGTTTCTCCCCCCAGTAAATATAAACATGGTTATACACGTTGTCATTAACGTGGCTTCACTCCACATCAGCCACGCCACTTTGCTAGCTAAAACACCGGTGTCGGCACATAAGGACGCTGTCATAGCCTGTCAACGACATTGATTAGCTGCGTATATACGAATGTGAATCGCATTATTGGCTGGGCTATGGAATAAGGTGGCATCATTCTAATCCCATATGGGAGCAGCCAGTCACTTACTGACTAACACTGCAAAACATGATTGTTAAAGTATTAATTTTAATTTCAATTCAGGCTAGATTTTTTTTTTGTGCGCAACGCAGATTTTCTGCGACCGTGCTAGCAGTGTGCAATTGCACACGCGCGCAGCTTAGAGGGAACATTGGTTGGGACTTTCTTATTCATTACTGATGCTACTACTGCTGGTTCAGTCTCTGATACAGAAACAGCATCCCCTTCATCAGATGCTTGACCAAGTTCACCAGTTACCTGGGGTGCTTGCAGGTCATCAATGAGGTCACGAAATGCAAGCAGGTGAAACATTTCACCCTGAGATTGCCCTGATCTTCGAGGCTCTTCAGTCGTTTACTCCTCAGAAAGTCAATGATAAAGTCAAAGAGCTCCACCTCAGTTGCATCCTCACCGGGACATCTTCCACCTCTTCTTCTTGACACAATACTGCAAGTTTATGTAGCAGGTCCCTGTCAGCGACTCTGGTCAGCTGATGAAGCTGGTTCAGGATCTCCCACTGTAGGTCATGCAGAGTGGCCATGTCTGGATACCTGATGTCAATCGTTACTAATGCTGTTCATCAGAGGGACATGGAGCGCAGCTCGGCGAGCGGGAGGAGCCGGAGCCGGAGCTAGCGCCACTGCCGGAGGTGCTCAGCGAGCCGGAGCTGGAGCTGGAGCCGGAGCCGGAGCTGGAGCCGGAGCTGGAGCCGGCGCCACTGCCAGAGGTGCTCAGCGAGCCGGAGCCAGCACCGCTGCCGGAGGAGCTCAGCGAGCCGGAGCCAGCACCGCTGCCGGAGGAGCTCAGCGAGCAGGAGGAGCCCGCGCCGCCACCGAAGAAGCTCAGCGAGCAGGAGGAGCCCGTGCTGCCCGCGCAAGACCTTGGGGATCCGGAGGGGCCAGCACGTCCGCGATCAGCACATCGTAGATCAGGTGCCACACCTCGCGGTTGCTCATCGGAGCTACGCCGCCGTCGCCGGACCCGGGGCAAGCCGCTGGAGGAGCAGCGCCGCCGCCACTGGACCCGGAACAAGCCGCCGGAGGAGCAGCGCCGCCGCCACAGGGCCCGGGGCAAGCCGCCGGAAGAGCAGTGCCGCCGCCACTGGATCTGAGGAAAACCGCCGGAGGAGCAGCGCCGCTGACACTGGACCCGGGGCAGGCCGCCTGAGGAGCAGCACCGCCGGACCCGGGGCAAGCCGCCGGAGGTACAGCGCCGCCACCTCTGGACACGTGGCAAGCCACCGGAGCTGCAGCTCCGCCTCCACTGGATCAGTGTCAGGCCCCCGGAACTGTTTTGCTGCTGCTGCCGGACTCGTGGCCACCCGCCGGAGCTGCAACGCTGCCCCCACTGGACTCAAGGTCGGCCACCTAAAGCGTCATACTGCCGTCACGGGACCCGAGGTAGGCCACCTGGACTCTTTTGTTGTAGTGACCTGGGCGATCGTGGCTCAAGAGTTGGGAGTTCGGTTGCCGGTTCGAGCCCCGGCTCGGACAGTCTCGGTCGTTGTGTCCTTGGGCAAGACACTTCACCTACCGCCTACTGGTGTTGGCCAGAAGGGCCGATGGCGCGATATGGCAGCCTCGCTTCTGTCAGTCTGCCCCAGGGCAGCTGTGGCTACAACTGTAGCTGCCTCCACCAGTGTGTGAATGTGAGAGTGAATGGGTGGATGACTGGACGTGTAAAGCGCTTTGGGGTCCCTAGGCGGGACTAGTAATAACTTAAAAAAACTTAATGACCTTGTAGTACCATATCACCCTATTAGAGCACTTCACTCTCGCTCTGCAGGCCTACTTGTTGTTCCTAGAGTATTTAAAAGTAGAATGGGAGGCAGAGCCTTCAGTTTTCAGGCCCCTCTTCTGTGGAACCAGCTTCCAGTTTGGATTCAGGAGACAGACACTATCTCTACTTTTAAGATTAGGCTTAAAACCTTCCTTTTTGCTAAAGCATATAGTTAGGGCTGGACCAGGTGACCCTGAATCCTCCCTTAGTTATGCTGCAATAGACGTAGGCTGCCGGGGGATTCCCATGATGCATTGAGTTTTTCCTTTCCAGTCACCTTTCTCACTCACTATGTATTAACAGACCTCTCTGTATTGAATCAAATCTGTTATTAACCTCTGTCTCTCTTCCACAGCATGTCTTTATCCTGTCTTCCTTCTCTCACCCCAACCGGTCGCAGCAGATGGCCGCCCCTCCCTGAGCCTGGTTCTGCCGGAGGTTTCTTCCTGTTAAAAGGGAGTTTTTCCTTCCCACTGTCGCCAAAGTGCTTGCTCATAGGGGGTCATATGATTGTTGGGCTTTTCTCTGTATCTATGAAGCGCCTTGAGGCGACATTTGTTGTGATTTGGCGCTATATAAATAAAATTGAATTGAATTGAATAGTAAAAGCGCTATACAAATACAGGCCATTTACCATTTACCATTTACCATAGTGATGGGCCGCCTGCGACTGTTTTGTGGCGTTTTTCTTTTTTTTTTTTGCACCGCTGCAGGATGCGCGGTCTGACTTTGGGACTGTGGACTGGGAGGGTTTGTTGTTTTGTTGTTTTTGTTTTTTTTGGTTCTGGCCCTCCGTCCTGGAACCCCCGCCGCCCGCCCTGGGTTGGTTGTACTGTTTTTGTTTTGTTTTGGGGTCGTCGGGAGCCGACCCTTAGAGGGGGGGTATTCTGGGTCTGAGTGACCCAGGATCCCTGGGCAGTCATGGACTGGTGATATTATATGTATTTTTGGTGTTGCTGCTGCTCTTTTCCATGCTTGTGTGTGTGTGTGTGTGTGTGTGTGTGTGTGTACACTGGTTTACAGGTGCCTTCAGGCCTGGTGGGTGTGGCCCTGCTAGGGGACTGGCCACACCCGAAGCTACACACCTGCCGCTGATCAGGGCTCGTCGGGGGAGCTACTTAGGAGAGTCTTGGAGCTCCCACCGATGTAGGATCATTGCATGAGACTCCACGTTAGTCATCCAGTTGAGCTTAGTTAGTGTGTGTGTATGCCCGCAGTTGTATGTGTCCTGACGGCTGCTTCTATTGTGTCCCCAGGAGAAGTGTGGAGCGCCAGACAGCAGCCAGCACGAGGAGTGCTGAAACACGGACTGTTCACGGAGAGACACGACACGGGAGTCAGGGGAAAGCACAGGGATTTATTGTTGTTTTTCCACGGTCTGCCATGCCAAACCGTGACACAGCCCAGACAAGTTCACCAGAAGAAGGTGTGTGTGAGCCAGAAGGCGGGAAACCAGGCAGGTCCCAATAATGCCCATGAACCACACACACACACACACACAGGGAAAAGGGAGAGTGGAGACATGACAAAAATAAACAGCAAAATGGCAGTGAGGGCTGAGGGACATTTTTGGATTTTTGGACAGAACCTCTCAAGCTCAGGTTGGATGAGGAGTAGCAGTGCACAGTCAGTTTTCAGAACTCTCCAGAGAGATTAATTGGGTTAAAGTCTGGGCTCTGACTGGGTTATTCAGGACATTTACTGAGGGGTCCTGAAGCCAATCCTTCTTTATGTCGGCTGTGAGCTTAGGGCCGTTGTCAATTCAATTTTATTTATACAGTGCAAAGTTACAACAACAGTTGCCCCAAGGAATTTTATATTGTAAGGTAGACTTTACAATAGTTCAGACCGAGATGAACTTTCTCCCCAGCCCTTAACAAGACACTAATCTTTTCCTATTTTTAGGCGAAGTGATGCATTTGACAAAGGTGAATGTGAGAACTGATTCAGTCAAACAAAGGAATGAAAGTCTTCTGAGGAGATATTAAAATTACAAAAATTACAATAAAAATCCATGTGATGGGCTTTTGTGCAGAAAGTGGGAGCAGTGGATTCTTCTTGAAATCTGCTATCATTGCTGTAGTTTTGGAGACACTAATGTCAAAAAAGGATGACTGACACCAGTCTGGGATTTTTTTTATGATGTCGGCATTATCAGGGTCCTCACTAATGAAAAAATAAATAAATGCTCTATAACCTAGTTGTCAGTGAACTTAGTAATCTTACACAGTGAATATGTTAGTTTTTAGGACAATAAAAGAAGTAAGGATGCAACCATGAGGGGACTTGGCAGAGGAAAAATACAGCATGTGATCTGCCATCTATCTTCATCAGTGAAGATGAAGATTAAAAAGATCCACTAGCCAAAGAAAAACACAAAAATACACCACAAGAAAGTTTCAGGAATTTACATTTTACATATCTTTTACATGGATTTTGGCCTCATAGTTTTTGTGTTGGGTATGGCAGAACGGTGTATATTCTATAATTAAAGGGTTGGTGGAAACCTAACAATAAACAATTTGACAACTGCCTGATGGATGTAAAGAGATTTTAACAACTGCCAACTCTGATTTTGAACTAAAATATTGGTCAAAGTCAGGCTTGGCAAAAGAGATTACTTAATCCAAGCGAAGTGTATGAATGGTTGACAAGACCGGAACTTAACATTTGCTGTATTTGCTATTATTCTATATAAGGATGTAGCCTAAAATCTCATGGAGCAAAGAGATCCATATTGCCTTTACCAGAGTAGTATGTAGGCTGGAGAATTTCATGATTTTGAAGATGTTTGATGTTTGTAGCCCTCAAAAGTGACAAAATTACCCAGTAATGGATAAAATGAAAAAAAAATTATATCCACTTACTGTGCAGGTAATTTAAAGACTGCAATGTACGTAGTGAAATAACTGTAATTGTAATGTGAGTCCTGAATTTAGGACTGTATTATATTGGGGCAACACAGAAAAAATAATGTGGTTACTGTAATGTGTTACACTCAGCAGTGCTTCTATTGCACATAACTCAGCTAAAGTGTATAATATAGCAACAATAACGCAATTAACGCCACACTGCACTGGCGCCGTTTCACGTCGCTATTACCTTTCCTGCTTAGGTGAATGTAACAAGGCGGCCATTGACAGTTGCATTTACAGTGAGGACGACTGAGACACAGTATGGTGGAAGCAAGAGGCATTTACTTGCCCACGTATCTCTATAGCCATGACAATCACTGGCATGTCAAGTCTTCTAAGCGCACTAACAAACACTGTCCTCTCTAATGACAAATGGCAGCCTTAAATACTTTCAGATGTTTAGGACTAAACCATTATTTTTACTGTCAGGTGAGTTTTCCAAATTTTGACATTTCACCAACATTTTACAACACACCCTTTTAATAAACAAATATATACCTACATTTTACCATTCTCATATGATTTTTTTATTTTTATTTTAACCATACACCACAACTATTATGAAACCCATGCAGAGAGATTCCCCACACTCCCTTAACCCATGGCCTCTACCGGAACCTTTAAATAATGGTGTCTGGCCCGTTGGGGAAACATTTGCCCAAACACCCTGGACCCTACAGAAAAGACAGGTGAGTAATCACATCCCAACAGCAACTTCTTTGCACCAACCTTTACCTCTAGACTTTGTTTTCCTTAATAGTAGACCTGACAGACTTTATTTGCTCCCAGTAACAAGTCTGTCCTCCTCACAGACAAGCACCACACTTCTTAATGAGGACCTGGAACAAAGGCTACCTGCTAGTTATTAAAATACTCAATAAATATTTAATAAAAAAAAATGTGCAAATCAGTGCGATGTAAAATAAAGTGCAAGTTAAAATGCTTTCACTAAAGTGCAAAGGTGCTCCTAAAGTGCTGTAAAAGTTACAATATGATACTAGTAAGGAAGTTGTCTTCCTTACAGCGAACAACAAAATGTACTCTGCTGGTTCACTACTGGATAAGTACATATGTTGTGACTTTATTGAACTTTATTTGATTTGATTTGATGACAGCATATTCTGGTTATTGTGGGTGATTTGTTGCTAGCCATATGTTTATTGAGCTGTTGGTTATAGAGTTGGGCTCCTGCTAAGAAAGAGCGTTTACTGTATGTTTTCATTGGGGGACTGCATTTCCCGGGATCCTTTGTGGCAGAAGGGGGAAGGTACTCAATGTTAGCTAGAAAAAGAAAAAAGGTTTTCGAGAAGCCATTATGTTTTGTCTGTTGTACACCTCCTTTTTTTTGAAGTCTCAGATAAACACTAATATTTCTACATCCGATGTCCAGTCCATTTTTTGACTAAATAGATTTGCCACAATAACATATATGCACAGACACACATTTAAATGTAGTTATGTAAAATTACAGACAGTAAGAAGAGTAAAGGCATGCACTCTTGTGTCCAAACAAATGCATACTGTACGTGCACAGATGTTGCTAAATATACAAGGATATTTGTTATATCGAATATAAACCAATACACATGGCTTGGTAACTCAAGCTCACACACACAGAGAATGCACAGCTGGTAACAGAAACTGACAAATTATTTTCATGAAGCATGACACATCCATTTGACATCTCACCATAAAAGAAAATGCTTAAGCATTTTGGCTGGCCAACACCAAGAGCTGCAAATACATTTTCTATGGAGCTCTCTGGAGCATCCCCACACCCTACAGTTTCTGTCCTCATTTCAAAGAAAACATGGAGAGATTGAGGGGAAGAGACAGAAGCAGAGGCTGGGGGTGGAGCAGCTGATTTTTATTACATTTGTCTTCTTTTTGCATACCAACAAGCTGAAATAGCTATGGTCTAGAATTTCTTTTGAAATAATCTTCTCATGTCTTCAAAAATACATCTTAATCTTTCTGTATTGCAACAGTGAATAATGTTCCTTTGGCCCAATTGTATTTAGAGTTAAGTCAAGCTTGTGACAATTACACTTTTTTTATACACCACCACAATTCAAGCAATAAAGATGTAACTTATGTGCATACTTTCAGCTCTGATTCAAAAGGTGTAAACTTAGGAATGACAGCCTTTTTTGCAGCATACAGTTTCCCATTTTCAGAGGCTCAAAAGTGATTGAACAATTTATTAATGAGCAGAATGAAGCAAGATGCAGATATGAGCCGTTCACTAAAAAGCAAGTTCAACATACCCAGGGTATCTTTCTGATGTCCCTGTATGAGAATGACATGCACAAATTGAATAGAGTATTTCTCTGCAAATACAAGCTCTATATAAACAATCTTGGTATCAAAATAAAGCTAACAATTGTGAGATTTCATTAAAGGTGTAAATATTATAGCAGATGTCACCGTGTCAAAGTTACTGAGGCTGAAACTTACAACATAGATTATTTCCCCACCTAATTTATTTTTGATTTGATTGCATATAACCACCTTGAAAATATGCTTCGGAAGACAAGTCCAGAAATCCAGTAATCAACATATGAACATGTGAAATTTGTGCTTCCGAACTGAAACAGTGAAAAGTTATAGCACTTTTAATGAATAGATAGCCAGGTGTTTCACCATTCGGCCCATTTTGGCACCACCTGTCAGTTGAAATTTCTTAGGTATTGAACAGCAGAAATTATTTAGCTTTATTTACTGTATCTGTTTTCACTCTTGTATGCTTTTCACACAAGACAAATACAAACCTTATAAGATTTATATATTATCTTTTCCATATGGGCAGAGTCAACAACATGTCAGTGCGCCCCAGGGTGGCTGTGGCTACAATGTAGCTGCCATCACCAGTGTGTGAATGTGTGCGTGAATGGGTGGATGACTGGATATGTAAAGCGCTTTGGGGTCCTTAGGGACTAGTAAAGCGCTATATAAATACAGGCCATTTACCATTCAATAGTAATGGTCTCATCAGTTCAAAAGCCACAGCTTGCTTTTTGGAAATTGAAAGGACAATCCAGTAGCAATCAAGTAGTAATTGGGGTAAATTAATACTTTCACTTCCTCTTCTCATTTATATTCATGCAATGTATCTTCCTTTTATCCTCTGTTTTCAACTCTTCCGTCCTCGCCTTTCAGTTGTGATTCATGCTTGATAACGCCAGTGAAATTTTTCTCTTGCTGGATTGTTTGTGTACATATTAAATCAATGAGCTAACTTCATGGGATCTCAGTTGGAAACATAGAATTTCTGTGGGCATACAGTAGATGTGACAGAACCTTTATTTCTACTTTTGCAAGAGAATAACGTTCATCTCCTTAGTGATGCATGCCCCTCGTTTATCTCTTGCGCCTATCACCCAATTATTCCATATCATTAAAGCTCCTGATCGCCTCTGAAATTGCACATTAAACATCATGTGCTTTTCCAGTGAGTCACACATTCATGAGTCACACCTTGAAGTGGATAAGAAGGTGTACATCCTAATCCAAAATCACACACACACACACACACACACACAATGAATGCATTTTCCCTATGAGACAAGCAGGTGATCACTAGAAGGAGGTCAGTATAACAGACCTCTGCTTGAGTACACCATGGTATTATTACTATGAAAAACTAAAATCAGTGGGGTCACATGTGTCAGAGGAATCACAGCTGGTCATGCAGATGAATCTGGACTACTGTGTGACTCTGTCGACTCAAAATCCACCGCTGTTTTTGAAGAGGATAGTTGAGAAAATGAAAGAAATACAAGGATGGAAACTGAGACAGAAAGTTGTTAAGATGAAAAAGAACAGAGTGAGATTACTGTGTGTGTGTTTGTACTTTCATTATGCCTCTCTTCTTTTTAGGGATGGCATTATTTTTTCATGCCTCTGTTGTAATTTAGTTTTAGTGCCAATTATTTTTTTAGCAAGAAAGATCTGGAAACTGAAATCTTAGTAGAAATGGAACTCAGCATGTGGTGGATTGTGAATGTATTTCTGAGATATAACTATAACTGATTAATGCAGCATGTGTAACTCCTACCTCCTACATCTCAAGAGTGTATCTTAAATTAAACAATCAAGGTGTGGTTGAAGTGCAGATTTTCAGCTTTAATCGACGGGCTTTAACAAAACTATTGGAATAACTGTTTATGAACTACATCTATTTTTACTCAGTTTATCAATTTCAGAGGCTCAAAAGTAACTGGCCAGGCTAACATAAGACTGGTTTTTCCTCTCCACCTTACTATGGTGGAGTGATTTGATGACTTTTTTTTTAGGTTGTCCTGGGTGATGTGCCAGATGAAGTCCAGTTCACCGCGCTGGTGATAGGATTTCTGGGTTCCCACCCTGGAGTCAGGCCTGGTAGGGAGCTTAAGGTAAGAACAGGTCTTAACCCATAAGGGCTGGCTGAGGGGGCCTTCCTATGAGCCCACCACCCACAAGAGGAACCATAGTGCTTGTGTGGATTGTGCATTGGCTGGTGGTCAAGGGCGGGAGCAGTGGCGAGCAGATCTCTGGCTACTGAAGCTACGTTCAGACATACACAGGTAATTTTGAAAACTGAGGTTTTCTGTGTTCTTTAAAAAAAAATTAAAAATCCCATCCACACGTGCAGTTTTGAAAAAAATATCCATCCACATGTAAACGCAAACGCTGTCAAGAGCATGCCAAATCCTAACCGTGTAGAAATGCTGGCCAATCAGAAGTCTAGAAGCCTGAGAAGGAAAGAGTTTTTAAGTACTGATGAAAAGTTTTTGTGTTTTTCTGGAAAGGCAGCTAATTTTGTGTTACTAGATGAAGTGCCTTTATCATTTCAAATGTTAGTAAGTAAAGACAGTATTTCGAATTTTGTTCCACTGGAATTTAGTCAATAAAGAAAGAAACTGAAATTTTACATTCGTCTTAGTGACTCATAATCATAAGTCATAGCGCTGTGAATGAAATATGGTTGTGGTAGACTCGCAATTTAGGAATGGACAAAATGCATACGGCATACATTCATCTCATGTAAACAATAATGTGGCGCACACCTCTGATATTGCGTGACTAAATCTCTGTTTTCCTTGTCCACATGTAAACGCAAAAACTGAGTTTTTTCAGTGATCCAAAACGCAGTTTAAGTGTGGATGAAAGACCCAAACACATAGAAAAGCTGTGTTTTCAGAAATATCCTTTTACATGTGGATGTAGCCCAAGGCTGGCTATGGGAACACGATATGTCACCTCTCTGTTGAAGGAAAAGCCTGAAGTAGTGTGTAAGGTCAGAGGGATACTGGTTAAGTGTAGTCAGGCTTGTATCTTCCTGTCATAAATTCTTCTATTTTTGGCTTGCAAGTTGTGATTCATGGAACTGATGTAAACATGGCGACGTTACCGTGATTCTATTGGCTCAAATGATTGAAAAGATCAATCATGCAAATTGGCCAATACAAGCCAAAGTTACAGCCCCTCAGTTTAAAGGGAAAATGGACATTTCCAAAACTTGATAATGCACGAGAAATAAATGCCCAATGTACATGAGTTTGTTGATAATTCTTCAAGAAATATATAAGAAACATTTTTAGGCATGTACAGTGGGGCAAAAAAGTATTTAGTCAGCCACCGATTGTGCAAGTTCCCCCACTTAAAATGATGACAGAGGTCAGTAATTTGCACCAGAGGTACACTTCAACTGTGAGAGACAGAATGTGAAAAAAAAATCCATGAATTCACATGGTAGGATTTGTAAAGAACTTATTCGTAAATCAGGGTGGAAAATAAGTATTTGGTCAATAACAAAAATACAACTCAATACTTTGTAACATAACCTTTGTTGGCAATAACAGAGGTCAAACGTTTACTATAGGTCTTTACCAGGTTTGCACACACAGTAGCTGGTATTTTGGCCCATTCCTCCATGCAGATCTTCTCAAGAGCAGTGATGTTTTGGGGCTGTCGCCGAGCAACACGGACTTTCAACTCCCGCCACAGATTTTCTATGGGGTTGAGGTCTGGAGACTGGCTAGGCCACTCCAGGACTTTCAAATGCTTCTTACGGAGCCACTCCTTTGTTGCCCGGGCGGTGTGTTTTGGATCATTGTCATGTTGGAAGACCCAGCCTCGTTTCATCTTCAAAGTTCTCACTGATGGAAGGAGGTTTTGGCTCAAAATCTCACGATACTTGGCCCCATTCATTCTGTCCTTAACACGGATCAGTCGTCCTGTCCCCTTGGCAGAAAAACAGCCCCATAGCATGATGTTTCCACCCCCATGCTTCACAGTAGGTATGGTGTTCTTGGGATGCAACTCAGTATTCTTCTTCCTCCAAACACGACGAGTTGAGTTTATACCAAAAAGTTCTACTTTGGTTTCATCTGACCACATGACATTCTCCCAATCCTCTGCTGTATCATCCATGTGCTCTCTGGCAAACTTCAGACGGGCCTGGACATGCACTGGCTTCAGCAGTGGAACACGTCTGGCACTGCGGGATTTGATTCCCTGCCGTTGTAGTGTGTTACTGATGGTGACCTTTGTTACTTTGGTCCCAGCTCTCTGCAGGTCATTCACCAGGTCCCCCCGTGTGGTTCTGGGATCTTTGCTCACCGTTCTCATGATCATTTTGACCCCACGGGATGAGATCTTGCGTGGAGCCCCAGATCGAGGGAGATTATCAGTGGTCTTGTATGTCTTCCATTTTCTGATGATTGCTCCCACAGTTGATTTTTTCACACCAAGCTGCTTGCCTATTGTAGATTCACTCTTCCCAGTCTGGTGCAGGTCTACAATTCTTTTCCTGGTGTCCTTCGAAAGCTCTTTGGTCTTGGCCATGGCGGAGTTTGGAGTCTGACTGGTTGAGGCTGTGGACAGGTGTCTTTTATACAGATGATGAGGTCAAACAGGTGCCATTCATACAGGTAACGAGTGGGGGACAGAAAAGCTTCTTACAGAAGACGTTACAGGTCTGTGAGAGCCAGGGATTTTCCTTGTTTGAGGTGACCAAATACTTATTTTCCACCCTGATTTACGAATAAATTCTTTACAAATCCTACCATGTGAATTCATGGATTTTTTTTTCACATTCTGTCTCTCACAGTTGAAGTGTACCTCTGGTGCAAATTACTGACCTCTGTCATCATTTTAAGTGGGGGAACTTGCACAATCGGTGGCTGACTAAATACTTTTTTGCCCCACTGTATATACATATATATATTTACATATACATACATATACACACACACACACACACACACACACACACACACACATATATATATATATATATATATATATATATATATATATATATATATATATATATATATATATATATATATAAAAATTCTTTGTTATATTGCATGAAGTAATAAAGAAATACTTGAAATGCCTACCATTTGTTCCGGAAGTTAATTTTATATCAACACAAACATTTTTTTTCTTTTTCAAACATATTCCAAAGCTATGATATCACAAGAATGTTATCACTGACATTATTATGACGATGCAGGATAAAACACCAACACAGCAGACGTGCATTGAAATTCTATTTACTGATGGATGTTTTATCATGTAACTATTATTTTTAGACTTTAATATGTAAATCAGAAACTTGAAACATTGATTGGTGCTGATAAAGTGTTGATTGAACAACTAAAATAGTACTACAGTAATAACAATAATGATTTTGATGAAAAGGCGGAGCTGAATTGAGTCACATTGTTGCTGGTCTCAAAAAAGCACAAATGAAACCCTGATTATTATGAACTCAATGGTGTATTGCAATTATGTGGTGTGAGTGTATTTAGAGGTGAGAATAACAATGAAGCATGAGTCACAGAATTTTCTTGCATGTGTCATTGCCATTTTTAAAATAAGAAGCCCCCCAAGGTAGGAATCTTACAATTCATAAGAATGATATATGTCCTATACATAAGGACATATGTATAGGACATATATCTGTTACCACTGTGTGTAGTACTCACACATTAGTGAAGTACCTGGTAGCCAGGAGCCCAGAAGACTTTTTTCTAGTGCTTAAGTAAAACATACGCATTCATGTCCCTGAGTCACACTTTTCCATCTGGTCAGGGGACACATGCTGCCCACGTTCTCTACCAACTGGCACAGCAACCCCCGAGAAGACTCTCATTCATAGTAGCCCTGTGCCAGGATGAAAACACATCAGACAGAGTGCAATGCAACATCTAGTCCTTTACTTGTCACTTTAATCAGTATCGGCTCCAATATTCACTAAACATACATCAGGTGATGCTCACGTTTTTAGAAATGGCTAGAGCAAATGTTTAAATTTCAAATACATGTCCCTTTAACTTAGAGTGTATCATAATTACTCTCATTTATAGTAAATTACAGCTTGTGGATTGGGCTGTTAGGATACTTGAGTAGACACCCAGGGGTAGAGCAGATCATTTGTTTTTTGTTTAATAAAAATACTTTAGGAATGTGTGTGTGTGTTTGGGTGATTGAGAGTTGTAGTAGAGAGCTCAAATTGGCAAGAATTTTTGTGGATTGGATTATTATTGTGGATTATTGCCAAACTACAATAACATTCTCCCGCTGCAATGAATCAGTTAAATAAAACATGAGCCATGTGACTCGCTACTTGTTCCACGTGACACATCCCGTTCTCACCAACACTTTCTGATAGTCATGACCTTTAATCTATTTGTTTTGCTAAGCCTGAATTTGGTTCCCTTAAAACATAATCAGTCCATTCTTAAGGTCCTTCCATAAAACCCATTCATGTGTATTGCTTGCTCCGCGCAATAATAATTTCCCGCTGCACCAAGCAAAGTGCAGCCTGAGCAAGGAGTACTTGCACATGCAGTCGTCAAAGTTTGACTGGTTAGAACTTTGACCGCTGGGCACTGTGACGTAACTTTATGCAACCAATAGAAACAAAGCCTACCACACCATGAAGGAAAAGATTCTGGTGAACTTTTTGTCACAGGTTTACATTCATATACAGGGACCTCAGGAGCCTTTTCAACTGCTCTGCAGACCTCGGGGGGGAAAGAAGTGTAGTAGAAACGACACACTCTTCACTAACCAGGACAGTTACAAAGCATTCTTCTTTATGAATGAGTGACACATATTTTTAATTAACATCTGAACATAATACATACAAACTCTCAGAGGACAGAAAGTCAGAGAGATACATGTTTTGAAATGACAAAGAGCAGGCCGCAAAAAAAAAAAAAAGACTTACAAGCAGAGCACATCGGTCAGCGCAGCACATGTCGCGTCCGGATCTTCATATGAACTGGATGAAATTTGATTTTCAGTCATTTTCAGCTTCATTCATTTTAAGATTTTGATGTTTATTTCATAATCTCTTCCTACCTAATATCAGACAAGTTTCTTTAGTTGTCCTGTTCATTTCATGAACACAACAAAATCAGCAGACATTAGGGATTTGATTATTTCGATTAATGGCAGTTTTGTTGAATGAAAGTTTAATTACTTGGGGACTTTTGTCACAGGTATGTGTTTGCATTGCACCTTTCAACTTTATATATCTAGCTTTCTATGCAAGCTGCCAACACAGATAACTTTGTTGCTCAAACATCAGAACTCAGTTCTAAATGAGCATCGTGGGTATTGACTTCCTCTCTTGGAATAAATTATCCAAGCTATAAAGGAGAATGCAAACCAGAAATGTTCAAAGTAGGAATTCCTTTTTCTTCCAAGCCTTTTTTTTTATTTTATAAACATTGTCCTTAAGAAGAGCAACATCTGACTTATAAGTATTTTTCCTTCTACTGTGATATTTCGGACACATATGGAGCTTGAAGGTTGATGAATACCAGGGGAAGGGATTACATGCAAAATGGTTTCGTACATGAACATGAACACAAGAATTTCACCTTTAATGCCCTTCACGTTCTTGTGTCTACATATTTATCCATATCCTCTCCTCTTTCTCATCCTCTATTGTGATTCTTGATGTGTCAGCAGTACAAACTATATGTAATTTAAGTAATAATGGCTCGTATATGTACACGGATGTAATGATGGCACCACTCAGTGGAAGCCTTTGTCATAACGTCAGCATTTATAACTGCCTTTAAAGACCTAAAAAAAAAATCATTCAACGCTTAAAAAAAAAAAAAAAAAACCCTCACACAAATTGAAAACAAATTAAAGAGCTTGAAAAGAACTACTGTGACAAAAACATCAAGAGTTTGGATTTGCTTTTAACTGACAAACAGGAAGCAAAATCAGTTCTTAATATTTGAATCAAATGTGTTAAATTTGAAAACAATGCCATAAACACAAAGATTCAATGTTTTATTTTATTTTATTATTTTTTTAAATCATCTTGAGAAAAAGTTTGTGCTCATGATTTGAAATGCTGGAAAACGACAGTTAAAGATAATGACGTCTATAATTAAACAAGCCACTCCACTTTGCAATTATTCATATGTGGTGCATATTCACAGCTGCACCCATTCCAAATGCATCAAGTTCAGTGTGTTAGCCCGTATCTAGCATATACGTGTCTGCAATTTTGCGTAGTGCATGCTCTCACTTTGCTCTGTTGCAGATGTACTTCCATGTCATTGCTCTGCTTCTCGTGTTGTTTCAGCCTGTTTGGGCAGCATTCAGCTGCTGCATGAATCCTGTGACAACAATGATTAGTTGGCACAAAAGACCAGGGAACTCAGGTGTCCCATATGCTTTATGCTCTTATATTCTGCTTACTGTTATGTGAATCTGGGAGTGAACAAATTGACTGTGTGTGTGTGTGTGTGTGTGTGTAACTGCTCTGTCAAATTTGTTGTAGTTACAGTGCAGGCTTTCAATACCAGGACGTCCATTTCAAGTTTGCCTGTGTGCTGCAGACAGCAGGCACAGTTATGCACGATAACTGATAGCAGGTAGAAATATGTCTGTTACGTTCATGTCTCTGCTTTTGGTATGTCTGATTTATGGCAGCATGCGGCCACTTGAATGGATATGTCGGTAAGAAAGTGAAGGTGATGCAATTTTAGTCTGGGTCTTGCATTTGTTTACATGTTATTTATTCATTTAGAGATGACAGGGCACATTTGTTTCCGTTTTTGAAAAAAAATCAGTGCAAGAGCGTCAGGGTTGGCAAAATGGCTTATTTGTACTCCATACCGGATCATTTTTCTATAAGACTAATAACCTACATGAAATTGTAACTTATGAATGCATTTGTGCATGTAAAATTGTTTCACTGAAAACAAAAAAAGATGCTGTATTGTACGTGTAATAACAAAAAATACATCATAATACATTTATGTGGCAAGTGATTTGTTGAATAAACCACTTACTTGCCACATATGGGAAGGAATCCATGTGTCATAACCTAAAAACACAGTTTTTTGCAACTATCCAGTCTTTAAGTGATGACGTATCAATCCTTCTGAGTCCAAACTACTCTGCGTTTATTAAGGCTGTTGTGTTTTTAACATGTTTTAATGCTTTATATCTTGTTCTGTTTAATCTGAACAGGCATATAAAAACAGTCAGTGATCAGTGTCGGCCTCTCTCGGTTTTTATTACCACTATTCATTTTAAAGCTCAGTTTTTAAAACCTAAAGATGTAATTTCAGCCTAGCCCATGCAGCAGTATATTAATGACTAACCATGTATTGTGGATGGATTATCTCCTGACTGAAGTTTGGTCTGTTTACAGCATCTTGCCATTTGCCATCCTGCATTTGTGCCTAACCACCGGGAACCCTTGCGTTTAATTTTATAGAGTGGAAAAAAGTTAGCGTTCATCCTCCAGCTTTACTGTGTTTATATTATGCTAACCATAGCTGTTTTGCTAGCCACCACATCATTATATTCCAGCTAGCCCAGCTCCAGTAACCCTACAAACGTCACTGTTGTTTAATTTCCTGTCTTCATTTATGTTGGAAGTGATAGCAGATGCCTGGATGTTAAACATAATTGTTACACCTGGTAGAGCAGCCATACTGATCATTTTATTAAAGATATAAGAATTCAGAGAGTTTGTAACACTCAGTGATGCTGCAGTGTTTGTTTGACTTTGGGACCTGAAGTGGAGTTTGGAGCCAGAAATGGTTAATGATGTCAGACATAAAGACCAGCTAAATCTTTAGTACATTTGTTTTATATTATATAGTCACATTTTCAATCATATGTTAAGGAGGGAATGTTTTCTGCAGCCTCCATTTCTACCTGGTCATGTTTCTAAGGTAGAATCACTGTGGTGATTGCTTTAAAGTCTTTTTGTACACTTCATCTTTGCTTTGTGTTCATTCCTAAATACTAAGAAAAATGTTATGCATGTCTAGGGATAGGGATTTGTGTGTGTGTGTGTGTAGCCTAAAGTCTTAACTCTAATCTTAAAAGTAGTAGTTTCTCCCAAAACTAAACTGGAAGGCCCTGATGAGGAGCTAGTTCCACAGAAGAGGGGCATGAAAGCTGGAATGACTCCCTTCCATTCTACTGTTAAATACCCTAGGAACCAAGTAAAAAAAGAAGTCTGAGAATAAAGTGCTGGCTTGGGGTGATATGGAACTTCGAGGTCTTTAAGATAAGTCAGCAAATGTACAGGTATACTCTTTGAGACAAAAGCGTCAGATAGACTACACCCCTCAGCAAAGAACAACCCTGTGAAATACCAAGGGTTAGATATACTCCTGCCCAGATGGGATTAATAGTACCAGAAGAGGTCAAGTTTGTCTTGGGAAGCAAATTCAATATAGCAAAATATGTGGCTCAGCAATCTGGGAAAGCAGAACTGCAAACAGTTCATGTAGTAAATGAACTGCTGTGAAGCAGGGGATTTAAGACCTGAAGCCATCTTTACATATAGCTTTGCTATAAATGATTCCACAATGATCTTACATTTCATGCTTGTAATTGTTAACACTGACTTTTACATCTTCAGAACACGAAAGAACATCCAATCCCTTGTCTTCCAGTCCTGTGATTGCAACCATCACCACACCAGGCTACTCACATAATTTTTTTGGCAGCTTTAAGCCCACAAAATGCTATTTGGAAGTTAACTTTTTTAATGCATATTTTGTTAGGGTTAGGGTGATCAATGACGATGACTGATGAGTAACATGCACTGACCGCTTAATATCCACCAGATCTCCAGTGGCCTGTTTATATTTAAACCTAACCTGTTGCCAAGGCTGCGACGGCAGATACGTGGAGGTGAGGAAAGGACCCAAACGAAGGCACTGACTGAAACCTGGAGACACGGAGGGAGAACTTCAGGGAGATGACGTGAGGAGACAACATAGACAGAACAGCAACAAGCAGAAGGAAACACAGGGCTTATATACACAGTGGGGTAATCAGGGAATAGGAGACAGAAGGGAAACACAGCTGGGAGAAATAAGGGCTAATGAGACTAGGGAAGCAAAACCAGACACAGTCACATAAGACGTGGACCTTCAAAGTAAAACAGGAAACACACGCAAAGAGACACATGTGAGATGTGAAAATGGAGAACAAGGAACCTAAAACCTAGGAACTAGAAATCAGAAAGCATAACCAGAATAAACTAAAACACCAGATAATATTAATTATCACAAAACACTGAATCATCAGACTTAGGGACCATGACACCTGTGATGTTTGAATTTTCAACTGTACAACATACCCAAATAGGTCAAATTCATGAAACAGACTTTGTATTCCTGTGATTCAATCAATTTGATCATCAGCCATGTTCAATCTGAAATGTACATCATCATGAAATAATGAAATAAACTGTAACCCCAATTAAACCATTATGTGACACCAGCAGTCACATTTAAGGAATGAAATAAATATGGTTTAATTAGTTGCTTTCTTCTTTCTACTTGTTGAAATGCATGTACCGTGAGATTATAAAACATGTCAGTGTAACATCTGCCAGGTTGCTGGTTACATGTTTGGGGTTAAGGGTATGGCTAAATTCATACAACTGTATATGATAATCTTACATTTTAAAAAAAAACAGTAAAAACTTAAAGACATTACAAGAAAGCTAGCCAAATGTTGAAGAACAAAGATCATCATACTAAATATTTAGTTTCATGTTCGTTAGAAGTCAGTTCTAACAGTCAGTGTTTTTCCTTAATATACTGTATTTATAAGTATGTTTCCATCTGCCAGTGAATAAAATACTTATTTCCTAATTTCCAAAATATAAAGAAATCAGGATGGCTCAAGACTTTTGGACAGCACTGTACACAAATGGAAAAAAATATAACAGTTATCTTTTTTAAAGCTTAAAAAGTACAATCTTGTAGGTTCTGAAACCCTGCTTCTTTATCATTTGACTTAAATGCTACCTAACCTCACACCTAAATGGTTCCTTGGTAGCCATGTGGATTTTTAAATGTTAATCTTATAACAGCAGTTTCAAACAGCAGTGTGAAAATGGACTGTGGTAATGATAAACAGAGAACCATCTCCTAATTCTGCTGCTCCCCTTGGCTTTCATCTGTTCGCCGTTCAGCCATTAACTCATGTTTTTCATCTTGCTTCTTTTGCCATTTCAACAGCAGACAGCCGTTTTCAGTGAAATGCTCTGACACTCTCTATAAACTATGTGCTCAGCGCCAAGTGGCAGACAGAGATGGAAGTAAACAAAGTCATTTAGGAGCTAGTCTGAAACAGAGCATAAAGAGGGTGAATATTGTATTTTAACCAACACAAACTACAAATGTGTACTTTATAACTGCTACATGTATAAATAGTCAGCCATTTAAGACCATATTCAGTATATTATTTTAGATAAAACTTGTTAATGCTGGCTTTCCCAGTTTAAACAACTACTCTGTGTCAGGGTTCCTGGGTCGGTGACCCAGTGCTTTCCGTTTTGTTCATGTTCAGTTTATTTTGCCACTGCCTGTTTCACTTCCTGTTTGTTCCTGTGTCACCTCCTCTCGTGCCATTAGCCAGATTATGTTCAGCTGTGTACTCACCGGTCTCTCATTATCATCCTCATCAGTCTGTGTATTTAAGTCTTCTGTTTCTACTCGTTCTTTGTCGTGTCATTGATGTTCGTGTGATGTTGTCCTCCCCGTGTTCTCTCAGTTCAGTCAGCCATTCAGTGTTCCAGCCAGTCAGTGTCCGTTCACCCTCTGTTCCTCCACTCCTTATAATAAACCTCCACCAGTCTTCACCTACCTGTGAGTCCTGCGTTTGGGTTCCTTCTTCCTCGCCTCCACACAACGCCTGACACTCTGAGGTGTAAATTATTCCAACCCAAGCACCACCACTAAGAAAAGGACACAAAAAGGACCTTTATTTGGCCCTTGATTGCTACGACCTTTGGAGGCAATGGTTGTTCCCCGTGGTGTTGTGGAAGAGGTGCTGTTCCAAGTGTCAATGCTTCATGTATGATATTCATTAATGATGTGACAGTGGAGCATGAGGTGGACCAGCAGAGTGGCGCAATGTCCACAGCAAAGTGAATTTGCTGATGGATGCCAAGCTAGCTGGTTTTCCCCACTTTCAGCAGTGCATAGCATCCTGCTACTTCTACCAGCAGTGACATTATCAACATTATGGCTAACAGCTATCAATTTTTCTAATATTTGGAACACCCAAATATCCATTTGAAAGTTCATTCAAAATGTATTACTATATGGCTTAAAAAGAAACTAGTGCTAGTGATCTGGTTGATGTTCAGAGGTAAACAAAGTAATTATTTACAATGAAATAGAATGTTTCAGAATCTTTAAATAATTTCCCCATTACAATGTTAGAATGTCTGTATAGCAGCATGTGAATATGATCTATAAATAATTTCATTAACAAAGATCATTGTTATTATATTTAGGTCATTCTAGTTTTCCATACATGATCATATACTAGTAGCCTGATGACTATTTATGCCATCTGTCATCCATAATTGCTGTCTACATGCCTATATGTAGAACACAGTTAGACAGCAGATATTGTGACATCAAAACATTCTTTTTGCCCTTTTTTGTTTTGTAATTCTTACAGTTCAGTCATTTTAGGGCTCTTTTTTGCTCTGCTTTAAACCGCCTGTCTTCTGAACAGCCTGGTCTAATAACTCGCGTTCTAAGCTGTGTGGGTTCAGAGAGCCCAGGAGGGACATGTCACTGTGGCTGAAAATATCAATAAAGTTTTATTGGTCTGCAAGGACTGGATAAGAAAATAACAAATTATAGAACGCACTCTGGCACTGGAGGTACACAGCATTACATAACACTGCATAAAGCTAAGATTTACTTGGCATGTTGGAAGGGAAATTTAGGACAGGACACCTACTGTAAAGCAAATGACTGGCCTGATAACTGACAGCATACATGAAAACATTTAAGGCATCAGTCTACTGGAAATTTAAAAGCATGGATTACCTTAGATATAATCGGTGTAATCACCAATCTAATGAAATCTTGCTCGTGTGACCTCCCCCTCCATGGACACACTGAGCATGCAAATACAAAATAACAAATAAATGTGAAATAATGGGTCTTATTTTTCTGACAAGAAGAATATCTTTTGGCCTATATTAGAGGTTCTTTATGGAGCACACTGGACACAGAAGTTAAACATTGGGCCAGTAGGCCTTGATTGAAATAATTTCTGCTTTACATTGTTACAGCGATATGCCAAGAGCCGATCCTACAGAATATAGCCGTGGGTAATTTAAATGATTCTAAGATGACAAAGTTTACATTTTGGAATGATAAGTACAAAGACTGCCAGTTGCTAACATGGATATTCTCAGATTGGATGGTATGGGTGACCAAATTGTTGAATGTAATTTACTGTTTTACATGCGCAAGTTGCAATATGAAAGTCACACAATTTTTTCTAAAATGTATATATTGTGAGGATTTCAATACGGAGATCATTTGGGGGAAAAAACGTGATTTTTACAAATAATTTAATTAAGCTACTTGGCAATTAGACTCTAATGGTCTATCATAGAACTGAACCCCAGCTGTGAGTTAGGACAGAGTCCCTAAGAATCTAGTAGTTGATGAAGATGGAAGCTTTAATAGGGCTCAGAGTGACCAGGTTGGTGCACTGATAGGAGGAGGCGGGTTGCACAAATTAGAGTGTGAAAGACAGAATAGCCCTGAGATTTAAAATATACAGAATGGAGGCTGATTGGCTCATGGAAGATGGGCAGGAAGCTGATTGGACTAGAACAGAGTAATGATGTCATTATTAGTCATTATTATTAGGGAGCTGTCACTTGGTGTTCCCTCTCTCTGCGGTAGACTATCACTTCCTGTTCCAACACACAGTCGTGTTTTTGAGTAGCTTATCTGCAAAGCAAATTTAATGAAAAATTTTAGATAACTTCTTTTTTCATAGTATAATTTTCACGTGCTTCACCCGAAGCACTCTCTCTGTGTACTCTCTGCCTAATTTATTGCCTAAGTATTCACTCACTGTGTCTTTACCGTTTCGCTAGCTTAGTTTGTAGCCGACTCGCTAGTAGCATGGCCTCTTCACCCGTCCCTCCTGCACTTTCCTGCTTATTGTGTCAGATGTTTAGTTACTTCTCAGCCTCCTTTAGCAGTAATGATACTTGTAATAAATGTAGCTCTCCAAAAGTTGATTCTGTTCATCTGGACGTAGTGTTTTCAGTGGAAGAAACGTTTCATCACTCATCCAAGTGACTTCTTCAGTCTAGAATAAATGTAGCCTTTTTGCAGCTCTGGAGGCCAGGATTACTGAAGTGGATACTCAGCTTCGCACCCTTGATACACCTGTAGCTAGCCAGGCCCCTGTAGCCGGTGCAGCCAAAGATAGGCCCTGCTAGCTGCCTCCCGGCAGGCACCGAGCGGCTAGGGAAAGAGGACGGCTGGGTGTCGGTGAGGAGGAAGCATAGTCTTAAACTGAAGCCCCAGGTACACCACCAACCTGTTCAGGTGTGTTTTCCCCGCAACACACCTGCCGGGGATCAAACTCTGGTAATTGGCCATTCTGTTCTGAGACAGAATCACCAATTGGAAAAGTTAGACTGGTGTATTCCTCAGTAAAGATGTTAAAACATGTTATCTAATGTTATTATAAAAACATTCATTAGTGCTGGTAACAGGACGCTCAGTTACTTATGAGTTCCATTATAATACACCCTATAGCTTGACCCTCTAATCTTTTCAATTTACATAATTCCTCCTGAACATAAAATCTCTAAGTTGAAATAATCTTTCACACCTCTGCAGTTGAGCTGTTAATTTGTGGTTGTTTTCTTAAACTGAAACAGTGTTTGTGATTTCAAAATGGCAGTGACAAACTTGGCATAGAGTATAGTTAATGGGCCACAACAGTGACGCAGGCTGAGGAAAATACTGGCTGGCACTCCAGCTGGCATGACACAGCAACTGGTGACATAGTGAGAGGACATCAGGAGTCATTTCCCCCACAGGACATGACTCAGCACAAAGTTACAGGCTTTTCCTTTCCTAATTTCTTCCAGGAAAGATGTGAATATCCCACGATGCATTTACACTGCATATCAGGCTGTAGCAAAGCACAGCAGCCCCTCTGAGTGACATTCAATTACTGCAAGCCCTTTGGTGATGTTTTTACATTTTCTTCCTTGGACGACAGCACTCTCATTTCCATATGAAATTATACCATCGGTTCTCTTGGCAGCTGACTGCGGCTTGATGTTTTTCTTTTCTGCTTTTTCACACTTTCCTAATTTCCCAGGCTTAGCTGAGCCAAGAGGGGGTCCAGGGGAGAAGTTCAAGCAGCTGCTGGAGCCATGTGAGCATTTCAAACTTCATAAGTTTGGATGAAGCTGGGGGTTTTTTAAAGTCTGCTTGAGATCAACAAGCAGCCCGGCTTTATACTGATTGGGGGGAAAAAGAAAAAGAAAATACATTCCAGTGCTGCTCTGCTTTCTGGAGATAACAGCTTTTACAGTAGAAGTCAGCAGGTGGCTTTTTTATCCTAAACAGAAAGTTTGGTGGCGGGCAGAGTTCTGGATGAATGACCAGCAGCAAGTGCAGTGTTTGTGCATATGTTTTTAATGTTTGTGCTGAAGCTTTTTTTTGCAATTGTATTCTCCTTACACATGTATGTTATATTGTATGTTTTGACAGGCCACTAATATTTATCCTCTATGCAGCTATATCTGACAAAAAAAAACTATGTTTAAAAGGGAGAGTGAATCTGAGGGCTGCAAGATATCCTTTGCATCCTAGTGGTAAAACGCATGTCAAGGGAACACTGTTGCTAGGTAACTGCCAAGTAGTTGATGTTGCAAAAGACTTCACCTGGCTCTTTTTTCAAAGAATATCCAAAGATTTTTTTGCAGGAATGAGTCCTAAAACCCATAGGTTACCATTTTTGTGATTTCTGTTCCCTCTCCATTAAATAAAGGTTTTTACCTGCAATAAGGCTTGTAGCTAACACAAGCTTGAACGCTTTTCACATTTTCTCCTACAAAATAAAAGAGAAGACTCGACAGCTGACATTGTATTGTCCATGTATAGTTTAAAATGTCAGCCTTTTACTTCTGCTGATAAAAATTAGCTGATGGGAAAGTACCAAAATCAAGTACAGTTCCTCTAAAATGGAGGCAAAAATGACAAAAATTAATTGGTTTTTTTTTAAATTTTTGATAAAGACTAGTAACAAGCTCTTTATGGTCACTCACAGTTGCAGGAGACTACTCTTGCTAGCACCATCTTGGAGAAGTGCCGGAGGAGGGACAGCAGTCCCAAAAACAGAGTGAGGAAGAGACAAAGGATAGTATATAAGTATAATAATAAAATATAATCATAGTGGGCCACCTAGGCCTAAAATGCCGGGGCCATTTTTTTGTCCCGGTCCAGCCCTGCTCCCAGGACTGTGTGGTGAAGCAAATCTTGATCTACCTTATCTGGATCCAGTTTTACAGAAGTTCATGAGAAAATTATTGTGAATTTAGAAGGACACCAGTATATCATTTTTGTAATTCAAGTTTACAGTCCTTTGAGGACTCAGTCCAGTGTCCTTGGTTACTAGCCCAGTACTCAACTTTCTTTCATTAGCAGTAACATTAATCCGAAGTGGGATTAATGTTACTGTGCACAGTCCCTGCAGTAACACCCATTGACATTACCTGACCACTGCTCTCAGGTTACTAACATTCCTAATATAGAGATGGCATGTTCAGTCTGGAATCTGATGTCACACTTTGGGCTTATGACTGTATCACTAAATCATCAGGACATTAATATGAAGGAGGGGTGTATAATTCCCATTTTAGGTCCTTTTTATACCTTTGTATATCAAACAACAATGTGAGTAAGCAGTTGTAATGGGCCGGAAATGTTGCAAATATTCTCATTAACATTTACAGTTAAGTACAAACTAATGAAATTCCACATAATACAAACATGCATGTACTCTTTGTTTGTACCCCTTCCCTCAGAAGGAGTACACACTAAGTAACAAGAGAAACAACATCAGTAGGGATGGGTATCGAAACCCGGTTCTTGTTGAGAACCGGTTCCCACTGTTTCAATTCCTTGGAATTGTTTGCCATTTTTGCAAACGATTCCCTTACCACAGGATCTGGAATCCCTGCAAACGATTCCAGTTGCCCCAAATGACGTCACCACGTTGCGGAGCGTCATTTACCTGAATGAATGTCGTGTTTTTAATTCCGCTCCGGACTCGTGAATCTCAACCCAGCAGCAGCGGTAACGTTTGTACATCCTCTCCCGTTAATGTGGCAGGTAAATAATCAACTAACAGTTCATACTATGTCAGCACGATCTGCCTTATTACAAAACCTGCCATTACTGTGCGTTTAGGTGACCATGATGAGAGAGAGAGACAGTCTGGATGGCTCAGATGCTGGCAGTTCTCACTGCAGTCTACCGGTAGCGTCTCCTTTCAGGCAGGATAGACGAATGTCACCGAGCAGTGACTAAGTTTGTGGTCAAAGGCTTGCACCCATTTGCCACAGCAGATGCCCCCGATTTTCGGTAAGTGAATGTGTTTAATTGAAGGCAGGGACATTACTGGATATTCTTGTGTAATTGCTACAGAATAATTGTTATTTTATTATTTTACATTTACAATTTTTTTTCCTGGGGACCCTGTGACACCCCATTGAAGAGCCGTAGGCTGTGGATCTCTTAAGATCTCACTGTTGGGTTTGTAAGGCCATGTTACTCCTAAATTTCTATCTTGTTCAAAAACAAAATATAAAACAAAGTTCTAAGCTAATCGATCTTAGTGTTCTCCTTTTTTTAAAAAAAAAAGAATCGATAAAGAATTGAATTGTTAAACAGAATCAAAAATGGAATCGGAATTGTGAAAATCTTATCAATAGCCATCCCTAAATGTCAGTGACATGAAATCAATGAGCACTGACATACTGAGCTGTCCCCAAAAGGTGCCTGCTAGGCCTCACTTCCATTTATTTGGGTCGCTGAACTACACCTCAGCACTGTATTTGTGATTTTGGAGAATTTTTATTGGAATTATATGACAAATAATTAGTGCTGTCAGCGTTAATCTCGTTAAAATGAAGTTAACGCCGTAACTGCATTAATGCAGGAAATTTCCGTTAGCGAGTTATCGCAGATTGCCCTGTACATGGGGCTGCACGGCGTTAGTGCGGTTAGCTCGTTAACGCATTAGCGACATCCAGTAACGTCATTTTAATAAGATTAACCCTGACAGCTGCTTAACAGGGTGAAGGGACACTTTCTCTCGGTGGAACACGGAACACACACACACACACACACATACGCATGTACACTGACACAGACCTACACTCACCCCCCACCCCCCTCCAAATGCCTTCGAAACACCTGTATGTATGGTTGGAAGGGTAAGATGGCACTGGCAAGGCTGGCAGCCTTAACCCAGTTTCCCCCGGGATGAATAAAGTATTATCAATCAATCAATCAATCAATATATGCGTGTTGCATCCAGTCAGTATATAATTGTATCTTGCTAGTCAAGCTAGCATTAGCTCTTAACTTCAAAATTATTCAAAATGTGGATCCCAAAATCTGTGGGTGAAACTAGAACTACTTTCATTGAAGGAGGGTATTTGCGCTTGGGAACTTTGTCTGGTTCCATTTCTACACAGGACAGAAAAATTATCATGAGCAAACACTATAGTTTAGCATTTATTTTATAAATCTGCTGCTGCGTCATTGAAATGTAAATATCTGAACATATAAGTGAAATATGGGCCTATGGCGTTTAACAGTTTATTAAAGACTTTATTACAGACACACTAGAAGACTGTCTAACTATGTTCAAATTACTTTGGATGCATCTGAGCTCCACTCTAATTATTTACTGGTGACAAGAGCACAGTGAGTGGCTAATGAACAAATTTAATGAAGCTTTTTTTGCTCATGGACTCAGTCGAGTTAGTGGAACAATCTGCCTGAAAAGCTCCCAGCGTCATCTAAATCCACTGTATGACACACATTACTGAATTCTGTTCTAGCTTTAATATTTTCATAAAATACTAAAACCATTCAGATTAAAAAGGGTAGTACTGGTAGCTCAGTTACCAGTATTACCCTCAGTGACCTCACTGTTTAGCTCCAATGTGTCCAATACACGGCCTACACACTAATGTCAAAGAGTTTGTGACCTTCACCAGATGAAAGAAAGGTCAGAGTGGCTTTTAGATGATGAGATCAATAAATAGCAGGTGCACCATTTCAAAAAGTGTACTACTGGAGCCATGCAGTCACTTCCAGACATAGATTAGCCTACTCTGTTTATAGAGGGTGGGTATAGAGGGTATAGTGTTGACAACACCATGAGTTATTTACCTTTTTATGCCTGAATGAATCAAAGGTCCGTTATAGGCGGCTTGGACTTCTTTAAGTTTCTTGAAGACATTTCTTCTCTCATCTGAGAAGTTTCTTCAGTTGGAAGAGTCCAGCAGCCCTTGTAATCCCCGACAGATATGAGGATCATTTTGTGCCGTGAAGTCGTAATGATCTCAACCCCCACCTGAGCTCAAGCATCCTGTGGTATAATTGAAGTTGGGGAATAGTGCTGTCACCAAGACAGCATTGCTGTCACCAATGCTGTCTTGGTGATATTATGTAATCTCTGTTTGCCAATGCCTGGCAGTGTGACTGACTCAAGCTGACATCAAGTTGCCACGCAGGCTTGTCCTTGCATGCACCTTTCTCTGCCACACCCAGTGTATACAGTATGTGTGTCAAATAATCAGACACTAACAGTGTTGCACAAAGGTCTGTAGGTGGAAAGATCTATCACACACAAAAAAGTCACATCAGTCGGTTTTTGATCTGCTAGCTTGATCATCTCCAAAAGATGCCACTCAGCTGCATGTAAAACCGTCACATTCTGCCAACAGCTAAATGAAGGGTGCATTTAACTAATCCACTCAGTCAGCTGCTCAACACTTAGTAGGCCATTATTAGTACTATCCTAACTGTTTTAACTATTTTATGTATTTACATCAACTGTATGTAGTGCACTATAAAATCCGTGCATGGCAGTGTATAGCAGCTATTGTAATACGGGATCTGATCTGATATACACTTATTTATATTGTATTTTATTATTTATATCTGTTTGTTTGAATGTTGTGATGACATATATTTAATTTCAGTGTGTTCTTTTGTTGAGTTCTGGTGTTTATAAAGTCAATTTGAGTACAGAGAACTTTGATCTTTGCGTGTGTTATCCTGCTGAAAGCAACACTATAAGGAAATTCCTCTGACCTCCTTTATTAGAGGAAAAAAGCTCAAAAGTCAGACTTGTTAAATTTAAAGAAGATATGTCCGTTTTCTCTGGTCCCCTCCCCAATCAGACCAGGAGTGACATGTTTAGCCGCATGTTCTCCTTAAATTGCTGGCTGTCTGAGTGGTGTCCCAGAAACGATGTGGGCTTCATAGATAATTGGCAAACCTTCTGGAGGAAACCTGGTCTTGTTAGGAGAGATGGCATCCATCCCACTTTGGATGGAGCAGCTCTCATTTCTAGAAATATCGACAAATTTATTAAACCCCTCAAAATATGACTATCCAGAGTTGGGACCAGGAAGCAGAGTTGCAGTCCTACACGCCTCTCTGCAGCTTCTCTCCTCCTGCTACCCCCCCAAAAACCCATCTCCATAGAGACTGTGTCTGCTTCCAAAAAGACAAAAAACAAACTAAAAACCAGCAACAAACAACTTAAACATAAACATTTACAAAGAAAGAACAATACAGTATCCACACCTGAACCAAAGAGTAAAACAGTGAAATGTGGATTATTAAATATTAGGTCTCTCTCCTCCAAGTCTCTGTTAGTACATGACTTAATAATTGATCAACAAATTGATTTACTCTGCCTTACAGAAACATGGTTGCAGCAGGATGATTATGTTAGTTTAAATGAATCAACACCCCCGAGTCATTCTAACTACCAGAAATCTCGAAGCACAGGTCGAGGGGGCGGTGTGGCAGCAATTTTTCACACCAGTCTATTAATTAATGAAAGACCAAGACAGACTTTTAATTCATTCGAAAGCCTGATGCTTAACATTGTCCACCCCAGCTGTGAAACTCAGAAACCAGTCTTACTTGTTATCATCTATCGTCCACCTGGGCCTTACACAGAGTTTCTGTCTGATTTCTCAGACTTTATATCTAATTTAGTTCTGAGCTCAGATAAAATAATTATTGTGGGTGATTTTAACATCCATGTTGATGCTAAAAATGACAGCCTCAACATGGCATTTTATCTGTTGTTAGACTCAATTGGTTTCTCTCAAAATGTAAAAGAACCCACCCACCACTTTAATCACACTCTAGATCTTGTTTTAACATATGGCATAGAAACTGAACATTTAACAGTGTTTCCTGAAAACCCTCTCCTGTCTGATCATTTCTTGATAACATTTACATTTACAATAATTGATTACACAGCAGTGGAGAGTGGACTTTATCAAAGTAGATGTCTTTCTGAAAGCGCTGTAACTAAGTTCAAGAATATAATCCAGCCACTGTTATCATCGTCAATGCCCTGTACCAACACAGAGCAGAGCAGCTATCTGAACGCTACCCCAACAGAGGTTGATTATCTTGTTAATAATTTCACCTCCTCACTACGTACGACTCTGGATACTGTAGCTCCAGTGAAAACTAAGGTCTCTAATCAGAAGTACCTGACCCCGTGGTATAATTCTCAAACACGTACCCTAAAGCAGATGACTCGTAATCTGGAGAGGAAATGGCGTGTCACAAATTTAGAGGATCATCATTTAGCCTGGAGAAATAGTTTGTTGCTTTATAAGAAAGCCCTCCGCAAAGCCAGAACAGCTTACTACTCATCACTGATTGAAGAAAATAAGAACAACCCCAGGTTTCTCTTCAGCACTGTAGCCAGGCTGACAAAAAGTCAGAGCTCTTTTGAGCCAACCATCCCTTTAACGTTAACTAGTGATGACTTCATGAACTTCTTCACAAATAAAAGTTTTATCATTAGAGAAAAAATTACCAATAATCATCCCACAGATGTAATATTATCTACAGCTACTCTTAGTACCATTGATGTTAAGTTAGACTCTTTTTTTCCAATCGATCTTTCTGAGTTAACTTCAATAATTACTTCCTCCAAACCATCAACGTGTCTTTTAGACCCCATTCCTACAAAACTGCTCAAAGAAGTCCTGCCATTGATTAATTCTTCGATCTTATATATGATCAACCTATCTCTAATAATCGGCTATGTACCACAGGCCTTCAAGGTGGCTGCAGTTAAACCTTTACTCAAAAAGTCATCTCTAGACCCAGCAGTCTTAGCTAATTATAGGCCAATCTCCAACCTTCCTTTCATATCAAAAATCCTTGAAAGAGTAGTTGTCAAACAGCTAACAGATCATCTGCAGAGGAATGGTTTATTTGAAGAGTTTCAGTCAGGTTTCAGAGTTCATCACAGCACAGAAACAGCTTTAGTGAAGGTTACAAATGATCTTCTTATGGCCTCTGACAGTGGACTCATCTCTGTGCTTGTCCTTCTTGACCTTAGTGCAGCATTCGATACTGTTGACCATAATATCCTATTAGAGCGATTAGAACATGCTGTAGGTATTACAGGTATTGCACTGCAGTGGTTTGTATCGTATCTATCTAATAGACTCCAATTTGTGCATGTAAATGGAGAGTCCTCTTCACACACTGAGGTTAATTATGGAGTTCCACAGGGTTCAGTGCTAGGACCAATTCTGTTTACATTATACATGCTTCCCCTAGGCAGCATCATTAGAAGACATAGCATACATTTTCACTGCTATGCAGATGACACCCAGCTCTATCTGTCCATGAAGCCAGATAACACACACCAATGAGTTAAACTGCAGGAATGTCTTAAAGACATAAAGACTTGGATGGCCACTAACTTTCTGCTTCTTAACTCAGATAAAACTGAGGTCATTGTACTCGACGCTGAAAAGCTTAGAAATATGGTATCTAACCAGATTCTTACTCTGGATGGCATTACCTTGGCCTCCAGTAACACTGTGAGGAACCTTGGAGTCATTTTTGACCAGGATATGTCCTTCAACGCACATATTAAACAAATATGTAAGACTGTGTTCTTCCATTTGCGCAACATCTCTAAAATTAGAAATATCCTGTCTCAGAGTGACGCTGAAAAACTAGTTCATGCATTTATTACTTCCAGGCTGGACTACTGCAATTCATTATTATCAGGATGTCCAAAAAACTCACTGAAAAGCCTTCAGCTAATCCAAAATGCTGCAGCAAGAGTACTGACAGGGACTAGAAAGAGAGAGCATATTTCTCCTGTTTTGGCTTCCCTTCATTGGCTTCCTGTTAAATCCAGAATTGAATTCAAAATCCTGCTCCTCACATACAAGGTCTTAAATAATCAGGCCCCATCTTATCTTAATGACCTTGTAGTACCATATTACCCTATTAGAGCACTTCGCTCTCGCTCTGCAGGCCTACTTGTTGTTCCTAGAGTATTTAAAAGTAGAATGGGAGGGAGAGCCTTCAGTTTTCAGGCCCCTCTTCTGTGGAACCAGCTTCCAGTTTAGATTCGGGAGACAGACACTATCTCTACTTTTAAGATTAGGCTTAAAACTTTCCTTTTTGCTAAAGCATATAGTTAGGGCTGGACCAGGTGACCCTGAATCCTCCCTTAGTTATGCTGCAATAGATGTAGGCTGCCGGGGGATTCCCATGATGCATTGAGTTTTTCCTTTCCAGTCACCTTTCTCACTCATTATGTATTAACAGACCTCTCTGTATTGAATCATATCTGTTATTAACCTCTGTCTCTCTTCCACAGCATGTCTTTTATCCTGTCTTCCTTCTGTCAACCCCAACCGGTCGCAGCAGATGGCCGCCCCTCCCTGAGCCTGGTTCTGCCGGAGGTTTCTTCCTGTTAAAAGGGAGTTTTTCCTTCCCACTGTCGCCAAAGTGCTTGCTCATAGGGGGTCATATGATTGTTGGGTTTTTCTCTGTATCTATGAAGCGCCTTGAGGCGACTTTTGTTGTGATTTGACGCGATATAAATAAAATTGAATTGAATTGAATTGAATTTAAATTTAGCAGAAGAAGAGTACAGTTCTGGTGTACTCAGGTAGCCTGTGGCATTTAACAAGACTCAACAGGTACCAAAGAGCCCAGATACTATCCTCAACCCATTACACCACCACCTGTGCAAAAAAGTAACCTCATTTTCTTTTGCTGGCTAAGATTATTGCCACTCACTGTGGTCTTTGGCTATTTTAGCTTTTGTCTTTTAAGAGTTTCATTTTCATTAGGGCGAAAAAAGGAAAACTTCACCCTTCAAGTTCTTAATGAACATTTCATTTTAAATATTAAAATGTCTGTACTTGCAGGAGCAAAAGGTTCCTTTGTACCAGCTCCAAACCTGGTAAGCATTAAAAGTGAGTTTGTGAAAAGGCTATAAGCCATTTCCATATGGTGATTTACATAAGAAAATAGAAGCAGAACATGTGCAGTTTAAGTTAGAAAACAAGTAAATAAATAGATTAAGGAAGGACAACAGGAACAGAGAAAGAAATCAGTGAAGACCAGAGAAGAGTAGTAGTAGACTGGGGCTAATTAGAGTAGCCCAGTTGACTGGCTTTTGACAGAATGTTAATGACTTGTATCAGCAGTGGCCAACTGCATTAACACAATATTTTGCTTTCATGAATTTAATGTTTGATCCATCCTGGTATTGTATATATAGAGAACCCAACAGTTCCCCTTATTTTTCACCCTAGTGTGAAAATAATCATCCATCTGTCCGTTTTGTTCCACTTACTGTAGCCAATTCAGTTGCACCTCTGCTAAATTACAAATTAAAGAGGTGCAACTGCAGCTCTACAGTGTCTTGTAGCTCCTGCTTCTTCTTCCAGTTACCCACTGCAATATGATTTATTTTTTTTTAGATTTGAATATCAAGAAATGAAAGATGTAGAAATCTGTACTGTTTGTTTACTAGTTAACACAACAGATCTAACAGTCACTATTCAGTATAGTCAGCATGGCCTTGTTTAGTAGCTGGCAGGTAAAAAAAAATTTGAGACGAACAGTGGTGTGTGTAAGGTGCATTTCAGGTAACTGTATTACTGCTGAAATGAACTAAAAAGATTAAAATGAAAAAAAATGAATGAAATGAAAAAAAAAATCCACGCATCCATCATTTTTGTACATTAACATTAGTGCTTTCACTAATTTGGTGACTCGGGTCGGAGTGACCCAGGATCCCTGAGCAGTTATGAATTATATTATTATTGTATTACTGTCCTTCTCCCTGTTTGCGCGTGTGTGTGTATATGGCTGTGTCCCATTTCAGGGTCTGCACGCTTGAAGTACGCGCACTACGCATGCTACGTACGGTGCGTACTATAAGTACGAGAAGTGCGGAAGTGAGAGGCTTGTGAAATGGGACGGTATATGCTTCGTTGCGCTGTTCAGGTTGCCTAGCAACCATGATACTAACCGCGAGACACGTTACATACAGCTTTGTTTGACAGAAATGAAGGAGAAAATTGTTTTGTTGGTCAATCATTTTTGTCATGACATCACTTTGATTAGTTGAGTATCTGAGGCTGAGACCACAGGACTGTAAAACATGATTCAAGGGCTTCATTTCTGTACTGAACAGTTATTTAAGATTAGCTAGTAAATAATAATTAGTTAATGTTGTTCACGAGACTAAAGTCATCTCACTATGGTAATGTAAATATAATATGGCCAATATTATAGTATTGTCAGATTATTATGATTGATATATATATATATATATATATATATATATATATATATATATATATATATAATCTATATCACTGACTTTCAGCTTGTTGTGTTTGTGGATATATGACTGACTTTAATTATCCATAAAATCATCTGATTCTCTGTAAGATTAAGGTCGACTATATGTATATTTAGAAGTAGAGGCTTTAAAACCAAGTTAATGCTGAAAGTACAAACATCACTAGTGTCACATAACTTTGCCGACATGTGGCCAACAGTAATGTTTTAATGTTCTTCGTTATTAAACATTCGCACATGAATAAGTGACGTCATATTCAGTACTTACTTTTGACAGTTCACTTTTCGGCCGCTCCCTTCTGCCGTATTTTGCGGCAAAATTATCCACACCCACCGCCACGCTATGAATTGTGGGATATATGGGACCACGAAGCGTGCACCGGACCACGCTTGATATTTGGGGAAATCGATGGCGCATTTGGAGTATGCATTTGAAGTACACTTCGAATTGGGACAGCCGTCGTCGCGTGGCGGTGACGTAACCGCACTTGAAATGCGTACTTCAAGCGTGCAGACCCTGAAATGGGACACAGCGTATGTGTTTCTGCTGGCGCCTTCAGGCCTGGTGGGCGTGGCCCTGCTGGTGGACTGGCCACACCCGAAGCTACACACCTGCTGCTGATCAGGCCTCGTCGGGGGAGCTACTTAGGAGAGTCTTGGAGTTCCCACCGATGCGGGATCATTGTGTGAGACTCCACGTTAGTCATCCAGTTGAGCTTAGTTAGTGTGTGTGTATGCCCGTGTTTGTGGTTGTATGTGTCCTGACGGCTGCTTCTATTGTGTCCCCAGGAGAAGTGTGGAGCGCCAGACAGCAGCCAGCACGAGGAGTGCTGAAACACGGACTGTTCACGGAGAGACACGACACGGGAGTCAGGGGAAATCACTGGGATTTATTGTTGTTATTTCCACACACTGTAAATAAACGCACTGTTTATACACAGAGCACCGCGCCTGGGTCCTCCTTCCCCACATCCCCACGGTCTGCCATGCCAAACCGTGACAAAAATAATATTAGTACATGACAATATAAATGTTAATCCAATATAAATTCAAATTGCTAATCAATGAATCTCTCGTAGGACACAAGCAGTGAAAGAGAATTTAAAACAACTCTTTTCTGTTGCCTACATTGCAGAAGGTGACTTTATCTCCACACCTAAACAGGAAAATGAGAACAATTTGGGGTTAAAGTTGAATCGAGCAGGTGGGTGATTCCTAAGATTGGTTGTAGTGGCTCAGCATGGGGAAAATAATCCCAACTCACAATAATTTCTAATGTAATGTAGATTTTCTTAGAGTATAGGCTGTGATCTGCTGACCTGCTGCTCTTTCTGGATTTACACATGTGAATTCAACAAGAAGTGAGCAGATGTTTCACGAGCAATCTGACATCTAAAATAACAACAGGCTGTATACTGTACCACATGCAGTTAGTTTGACAGTGAAATTCGCGTAATTCTTCTAAGCATCACCAGTTTAAATGCAAATTCATCTACCATACTTAATGTAACCTACCACTGACCATTAGCACCACAGCTACTCTACAATACAACATGCTAACCTGTTTATCCTGCTCTAAACTACAGATGCAACATATGAAAAACACAAAGTTAGTGTCACTGAGCAAACCTTATCTTAACATCTAATCTCTCTTTTTCCTTTCCTCTCCTCTCTTTCTTACATCTTTCTCTCTATCTGTAAGCAAAGTTAGCTCTCTTTCTTTTCTCTCCCTGTAAAACAGAGCAGCTGTGTCTTTAGCTAGCAACACACTGTGCAACAGAATTCACAGTTAGTCTGTTTGCTGATGTTTGTTGAGCTGATAGAAACTTTGCATTTGCAATTACTTGACAGTTAAAAAAAGTTATTCCTTTTATAACCACTAATTATTAAGTATAGAGCGGCTCCTCCTCAACCTCCTCCACCACAGGTACAACATGCCCAGGACCCTGTACAGTTCGCGGATGTCAGAGTGGAGGATGCCATCCTGTACCTCCTACTTAGAGCCCACTCACACCTGGACAACGGAAAAGGCACAGTCAGGATCCTGTTTCTTGACTTTTCAAGTGCCTTTAATACCATCTGGCCCTGTCTGCTTCAGGAAAAACTAAACAGGATGCAGGTGGACCCCTGCCTGGTCGCTTGGATCTCCGACTACCTCACTGACAGACCACAGTACGTCAGGCTAAAGGACATCACGTCTGACACTGGTCAGCAGCACAGGGGAACCACAGGGGAACCACAGGGAACTGTGCTGTCCCCTCTTCTCTTCAGCCTGTACACCTCTGACTACTGCTATAACTCTGAATTATGCCATATTCAGACGTTTGCGGACGACAAGGACATCATGAGGTGTATCTGGGATGATCAGGAAGAGGAGTACAGGAGTCTGGTGAGGAACTTTGTCACATGGAGTCACACAAACCACCTGCAACTCAACACCTCAAAGACTAAGGAACTGGTTGTGAACTTTAGGAGGTCCAGACCAGGTCCACTGCCAGTTCAGATAGAGGGAGAGGAGGTGGAGGTGGTCAACATGTACAAGTACCTCGGGCTGTGGATAGACAACAAACTGGACTGGTCATGCAACACGCACCACCTGTATAAAAAAAGGCCAAAGCAGACTGTATTTCCTCAGGAGGCTTTTAACATCTGCAGGAAGCTCCTGAAGATGTTTTACCAGTCGGTGGTTGCCGGAGCACTGTTCTATGCTGTGGTGTGCTGGGGGAGCAGCACAGCAAAGGACTCATCCAGGCTGGAAAAACTAATCAGGAAGGCTGGCTCTCTGGTCGGCATGAAGCTGGACACTCTGTGCACAGTGGCAGAGAAAAGGACACTAAAGAAACTGCTGAACATTATGGACAATGCTGGGCATCCTCTGCACACGGTCGTAAATAATCAGAGGAGCCTATTCAGTGACAGGATGCTTCTCCCAAAGTCAAGAAACAACAGACTTAAAAACTCCTTTGTCCCACACGCCATCAAACTGAGGGAGGGGAAACAAGAGGACAAAAGAGGGCGGAAACAACTAAGTTGCAGTGCTTTTTTTCACTGTGCAATATTTGCAATATTTTTTCTTATGTTCAACTGTGCAATAATCACTGTGCAATAGACTCACTCAAATATGCAATCCACTGGTATTTCTATTTATCCCTATTATATATTCTGAATTTATATATGCATAGGTTATCAAAAATATCTGCATCTAAATTACTTTAGATAGCCACATTGATGTTTTGCCTAGCTCACTTATGCACCTATACATCTATACATCTATGATAGAAACATATCCATCCAATAAGCTAGCAAGTTCAACTTCATCATAAAAATAAAGCTGTACTAACAGACCAACATAAAACTAAAAGGTAGATCTAACAATATTGGTCTTAATGTATACTTCATTGATCCCCGTGGGAAAATTCCTCTCGGCATTTAACCCATTCACTCAGTGAAGCAGTGGGCTGCCATTGGGCGCCCAGGGAGCAGTGTGTAGGGACGGTACCTTGCTCAGGGATACCTCAGGGTAGCCGTTCAGGGGAATTGAACCCCTGACCTTCCGATCACAGGAAGGTTAGCTCACACTGAGCTATCCCTGCCCTTGACTTGTGATTTTATTTTATTTCTTTAATTTTTATTGGCTTGCAACAGCAGAAAGTCTCTCTGTGATGACATCTCAAATACTGATTGGCTGAGGCAGTTGTTGCCTCTTGGGTAACATCCAAATGTTGGTCTCAGAAAAAAACAGCTACTTGGCAATATCAGGATTTGCTGGGCAATGAGTGAAAAACTGACAAAACTGGTTGGAGAGGGTAGATTTCAGGTTTGTTAAGAGAGATTAAAAAAAAAGAGAAGAGCAAGAATTAGGCATTACCAGTGACACAGTTTGAATCTAATTGAAAAAACAGATTGATAGAGATGGACAGAGAGAGCCAAGGGCACCAAGAGAAAGTGTGCCAGATGCAAACAACCACCTACAGCGATGTCAAATGACCCCACTTCCTTTCCGAGTGTCTCATATCTGTTTTCACACAGGGTGGAACAAAGCTAGCAGGAACAACCAAAAGACAGAGATAGGGAATGACAGCATGAGAGCAGAGGACAGAAAGACAAACACAAGAACATGAAGGAGGGAGGCAGATGGGCAAACTGAAAATAGCCAAAAGGCATAACAATAGAAGACTCTTCCAAAGCATCCTGAGCAGATCCTGGGACCATTAGTATACACACTGGGATTTGTGCAGTTTGGTCCCTTGTAATGTGACAATACATGTGGACTCACAACAGGAGAATTTGTCAGGGCAATAGGTTCTAACAAAGAGATGAGAGAATATTTGCCCTGAATATCATATGTGGTGCGTGGACTGTAAGATAGAGACATACACATGGAGATACACAGAGAAGCTCCAGCTACAAAAGCTTTTGATATGTCTGATACAATGTCCTTAAAGGCACGGCCACAGGGGTGAGCCGGAGACGCAGCAAGAACAAAGAGTCTAGAGAACAGATGGAGTGAAGGAGACAGAAGGAAGCAAGGAAAGACGGAGGACGAGGAGAAGAGGGGAGTGAAACATATCAACTGTAGGGGAACCAGAGGAAGCCGTGCTGTGTTTCTGCAAGAACACATGGAGTTGCTCCTCACAGCAACTCATCAAAAGCAGCAGCTTTTTGATCTGAATGCCACACACACACACACAGAGAGAGAGAGAGAGAGAGAGAGAGAGAGAGAGAGAGAGAGAGAGAGAGAGAGAGAGAGGTATTTTCTTGCAGGCAAGCAAGGAAAATAAAAACTTACTGAAAAGACAGCTTTACCAGTTAAACCTCCACCATTTAAAGTTAAGTGTTTTTAATGGTGGAAAGCTCTTTTCTTTCCCCTCAACCCCCAACCAACTGCCAAAGGTCTCTTCCTGTTAAAAGGTAGTTCTTCCTCCCCACTATTCTCCAGTTCTTGCAGATAGTGGAATATGTGACTTGTAACATTGTAGGGTTTTTTCTGTGGTGCTGTGGAAATATAATTGAATTTAAATGAAACATTTGTCTTTGTGGAGAACATATGTAGAATAAGACATCCCTTTACACATAAACTAATGAAATAAAAAAGGACCTATATTCCGGTGGCCTTTGCCAGCTCCTCAGATAACCAGATCAATGTGACGTAACACTCCTGACTACTGCATCATCGTACTGCTTTTGGATGGTGGATCAACATATTTAACAAGTAAGATCACTGTGTAAGACACAATGATATATAACCCTTAAAAAATAATTTACATGCAGATGAAAACAATTATTTTAAACTGTTTTTGTTTGTTTTGTTTTTTTAATTCCCATCTGGGCTGTCTAATATTAGTCCATGGATTGGATATTCCATTACACAACCAAATAAAGTTTCAGTCATTTATTGTATTCAAAAACCCAAAGATTTGTGTTTGCATCAAACAAGTCAGTAGGTGTGATTTTAAAGATTAAATGAATGGTGAAACATGATGATCTAATATCCAAGACATCTTTGTACTGTGTTGTACTGCCTAACCACCAGCCTGAACCCTGGAGAGAGTAGAGCTAATGAGTGTGTGTGGGTATGTTTATTAAAAATAACAATGTGATGAGGGTGAGGATGTGGTATCTCCTTTACCCTCTTAATATACTGGGCAAGATGTCTGACTGCATAGCTGTGGACCCGTGTCTTATGAATGCCTTATTATGTTCATCCTGACTCCCTGAATGAGAAGAGAGCCAGATGGCGGTGATCTCTTTGTGCCTTATTCGTGCAGCATTTTGAGTCCTCAAAGGTTAGAAGATCAGAACCAGTGATTGTTTCTGCTGTTTTTAATGACTGCTTGGAGAGATTTTCTCTCTGTCTAGGTGGTAATCCCAAACCAGATAGTGATGGTGAGAACACTCTCCACAAAATTCCTGTAGGCTTGGATGAGGGCCTGATGTCTCACACAGGCTTTTCTCAGCAGCCTGATAGAGTACAGCTACTGCTTTCTTTTTATTTTGTTGTGTGCCAAAACTGTGGACTTATCTTGGACCGTTTGTACCACAAAGCAGACCATATTTTTTCAGAAAAACAGAAATTTCACCCACCATACAGCTTTTGTGAAAGGGGAAACTATTCATAGAGGAAAAATAACCAAGCAACATGTCAAGATTTTTTATTTTATTTTATCAAAGTCAAATAACTTGTATAGATAATTTGTCCTTTAAACAATCAATGAATTTGTAATTGTAAGTCAGTGGTAACTCATTTAGGGTTAGGGTTTTGGGTTTCAGTCAGGTCAACATCCACATCTTTTGAAGGAATTTTCACCTTCCGGCAAAACCAAATTGAAAAATTTTTAATCTAGAAAAATAATGATACCAAAATCTGTGTATGCAGCTTCATTTGAAATTTAACATAATCTAGTCTCTGGAATAACAATATTTGAATGCTTATTTAATATTTGGCTAAAAGAAGATGCAACCCTAACCCTAGATGCCATTGAACTGCTTAATGATAGTACATTTGTGCCACAGGAGCGACAGCTGATTGGATCATCCATTGCTGTTGATATTACATTTATTTTAAACTTCAGTGTATTCGCTCAGCAACTGCTAAGTGTGAAAATCAGATCAGAGTCCACCATGGACTATGGAAACTTAAAAGACACTGTTACAAAAGAACATCATCAAATGGCAAGTGATTGCTTTTAACTGTCAAGTCCTTCTGACACTTTTTCCCATGTGACAACTGATGGACAGGAAATTGCAAACAGCTTTTAATGTGTTAATCTCTTTGGAAACACCCCACCATCCACCTGTGATATCTTAGCACCTGCTGGCTTTCCATGTGTTGAGTTTAATGAATAAAGCTGTTAAACTTTGACATTTAAGTATTTCATGAAAAATTCATCTCAGAAAAATTGGCAGGCTGAAAAAGTAAGTAGTACTAAAAAAAAATAATTGGAGGGACATTTTGCAACTAATTAGGTTGATTTGCAAGAGGTCAGTAACATGACTGGGTACAAAAAGAGCGTCTTAGAGAGGAAGAGTTCTACAAAGGAAAGATAGAGATTTACCAATTGCTACAACTTGTGGTACAATTTCAAAATAATGTCCATTGGTGTAAAACTGTGAAGACTTTGAATATGTTCCGGGTCGCTGCTTGTGCGGTCGACCGGCCAGTCAGCTGAGCAGTTTTGCGTTCTTTTTCTAAGTTTAATGCTCTTTTCGTTGTTGTTTTTCGCCGTCTACTTGGTAGATTTGTATTCTTTTCCTTTTTCCTTTTCCTCATTTTTGTGATTTTCGGACTTGTTTTCGACACTTGACATGACCCCAAGGCTCACCTACACCAGAGACTCCGGCTTTTCCGCTCCGCTCCCAATGAGTACTTTCCAGAGGAAATACTCCGTGGACACGGAAATCAAAACACTCACAATAACAAGGTAACCAGGAGGGGATTAAAGAAGAGTGGGGTGAGAGCCAGACTCAAGAGGGAGACACACAAACAACAAGCGCTCCCATCCATTATCCTTGCTAATGTGCGGTCTCTCCACTCCAAGCTACACTGTAAACCCCAACAGTCTACCTGACTTATAAAGTTTGTGGATATAACAATTGAAATTCCTCACAAAGTTGAAACAACTTAAAACTTTTCTGTTCTGTTAACGATTCAAACAGTTATAATTGTACATGGCTTAGAAGTTAAGAGTAAATACTGCTTTCTTAATTATGATTTTTGAGTAAATGTTTTTTTTTTCGAGCTCCGCATGTGTACGTCAACTACGTCATGACGTTTTCTCTCTAACCTGAACGACGACAGAAAATTCTGTTCAATATGGCTGCCCTTCTCGAGCGACTGGAGAGCACATTTGGAGAAACTTGTAAGTAAAACGGAACCTTCGTTATGTTTATTTTTTCCGTAAAAAAGCAAGTATATTAATATGTTGAAGCCAATAACTTGTTTTCGAATGCGCTGTTGTGTTTAAAAGCACAGACCCAGGTAGTGAATAGTTGTTCGCTGTTGTTCGCGCTCTTTTTCAAACCGATGATGTCATTAGTTTTACAGTTTTAACCGATTAAAACACAGTTTTAATAAGAATCACACATAAAGAAAGGGTCTCAGTGATATTTTAACGACCCCTTGCCAACACAAGAAAGTTTTACAACAGCAGCCTCATTGTTCGGCAGGTTGTTTTTTCTTCTCATTAGCATCGTTCAAAAGTGACTTAGCTAGCAGTGGCAACTTCAATCTAAAACAATTGAAATATAGCAAGGTGTTGTATATTTAGTGTGCTGATAAGGTTTTCAATATTTTTATTTTTTCTTCCAAGGCTGAAGACCGAAGACAAAAAGACAGAAGGAAACAAATTCAGACCGCAATTAATTTCAGGTGGAGACAGTAAACACAGGTGAGTTGAAAGATCTATTGAAGAGTCCTTTCTTCATGGCCATTAAAACATTTTTAGGTTAAAAGACCTGTTTGTTTGGTTTTTTTTAAATCATGCCCCTGCTTTGTCACACTGAATCATGTTGAAAAGATATATTTTCATGGCATCCCCCATTACCATTACCTTGTACTTCTTTCTACCAGTCTATTTTATTTTGTAACATTAACATCTTAAATGTACCCCGCCAGTTTAATTATTAATAGCTGTGTTAGTATTTATAATGCATTTTTTTTATTATGTGCAGATCTACCAAGGGTCAGTGGCACAGTTCACCTTTTGTGGTAAGTTATAACACTTCATATGTGGTCACATAAGTAAGTTGTTTCATCAGTTGTTCAGTTCTTATAAAATAATGTTGTATAATTGTACCAAATCACTGAGGATACATCCAATGTGTAAATCCCAATCAACAATTTTACTGTGATATTCGCTCGTGTTTAGAGAATCTCCATTATCTTTGTTACTGAGTTTCCATTTTTGTAGGGCCAAATTTGTATTAAAAATTAATATTTTCATATGATGTGAAATGACTCAATCATTTCTAATTTTTAGAAGAAACCATTCATTAAGTCCCTTAAGGTGCAGATTTCATATATTGATAATGATAAAATTAACACAAATTAAAAGTTTCACTGATAAACACAATTTTTCCTTGCTTTGAACCCCATGTTCTATATAGATCTGGAGAACACTATTTTAAAATACTGTGTAGGGTTTTTGTCAAATGATTAAGAAACAGACTCTTTGTCACAAGAGACAGAAAGGTTGTATCTTAAAAGAAATGTCTCCAAAATTTAGTAGAGTCCGATGTCATGCAGTTTCATAAACATGTATTCTCCCCAAAGAATGACACCTGAAAACTTTGCGTTAAATGAACTTTTCTTTTCCCTTTTTAGGAGGCGCCTGATATCAACGTGAAACGCACTGCAGTACTTCGTGCCCTTCCTGTATACCTGCGGGAGGAGGACCCAGAATTCTTTAAGACATGTAATGTAAATGTATTTTTGCATCACTTAAATTCTGCCAGTGAGATAAAATGCCATGGATTTTTTTTTAAATACAATTCAATACCCTAGCAGCTAACAATTGTACAAGCAAAATACCCTCTCTTTAGAAAACCCTCACACACACACACACAAACACACACACAGGGTCAGGAGCAAGGCACAGGCATATCACAGCACTTCGGCTATGCTGCAGGTGGCCCAAAAGCCAGGCTGAAGTCAAGATTTAGTTTCTTTTTGAGATAAAGTCATGAAATAAAAAATTACTTTTTTTTTTTTTTTAGAAAAATAACAAACATACAAATTATGTAGTGCAAGAAGCTAACACTTTAGCATTAGTTAATGTACATTTTTCAAAAAAAGTAGAGTACCTTAACTCGTTACAAAGTAACCCACTACACTGCTGAATGTTTTGCTAGATTACAGGTCATGCTTGTCTCATTCTCTCAAACCAACCTTACTTATTTAATTGGAGCGATCGTGGCTCAAGAGTTGGCAGTTTGTCTTGTAATCGGAAGGTTGCCGGTTCGAGCCCTGGCTCCGACAGTTTCGGTCTTTGTGTCCTAGGGCAAGAAACTTCACCCGTTGCATACTGGTGGTGGTCAGAGGGCCCGCTGGCTGCAGTGTCCGGCAGCCTCGCCTCTGTCAGTGTGCCTCAGGGCGGCTGTGGCTACAATGTAGCTGCCTTCACCAGTGTGAATGTGTGTGTGGATGACTGAATGTGTAAAGCGCTATACATTACAGGCCATTTACCATTGATACTGTGTCTATTCCAGGCGGACGCATTGGATGAGTCGACCCTAATTGACACTCCAGTTGCCCTTCTCACTGTGGTTACCGACGGCGCTTCCCAGTCCAGTCCATTTTACTTCCTCAAGCATGGCTGTTGTGGTGAAAGGCGACTAGGTGATGCGTGATATTCCCAGATTTGCAGATGCATTTGCTTTATTGTTTGGCTTGATCTATGCTCTGCATTTAGACTACCCCAGGAAGCTCGTTCACACATTTACCTTTGTCCAAAATATCTTCATGGGGCTTGATGACGGCAAACCCCTGAAACCCCTGCCTACATGCTCTTAAGGAATATAAGGCAATGTTTGTTAGGACATGCACTCTGTTACTGAGCACTTTGTTTGAAGCACTTTATTTAAAGCACTTTAAGTTTACTACAGGCTTTGGGTGGATTTAACCATCAGTTTACCTAATTTTCCTATACTTGACTGCCTTATCTGGTTATTTGGAAGCTGATTGTCTTTGTACCCATTTTAAAAAATTGTTTTTCATTTCTATTTTTTAAAAAAAAGTGATTAGTATTTGACTTTTTGTTTTGCATTTTTGTGTATTTTGAGAAAGTTGCAATTAGGACTGATATCGTCCTTTGTGAATTTATAATAAGATAAATGTTCTACACTGAATTTATAATGCTCACTTTATGGTGCCCATGTCCAAACGATGTTAGTGGTTTTGTAAAAACATTTGTGATGTTTTTAAATTTTCATGACAAAATGTTAAATAAACAAAATGTAAAGTAACTGAATTTCCGTACATTTTTTTTTTTGTAGTCTACACTCAAACATTGAAACATAAATGTCTTTTAATTAATAATCATATAATTTGAGTTTAGGTTGTAATATAATTGCATTGTGTTGCATCAAAATAATAAACTACAAGAAACACAAAAATATTGAAATTAAAGTATACAGTCTTTGAGTAAAGCTCAATTAATTAAATATAAAATATAATTTTACGTTTTTAGGTTAACAATAAATACAAATTTTGAGTACCCCCATACTTAGAAGAGATGAGTTTGTGTACTTAAATCTTTTGAGGTAATCAGTTTCCACAAAAGTTTTGAGTTCAGTCAACTTGTTCGGGTTTACAGTGTAGACGAGCTGCAAGCCTGCGTCAACCACCTGCATGAGTACAGAAATGCCTCCGTTCTGACATTTACAGAATCGTGGTTAAACAACAGTGACGATGATAGCACGCTGCACATTGATGGCTTTTCACCATCCCTTCGTATGGACAGAGACCGCGAACGCACCAGGAAGCAACATGGCAGCGGCGTGTGTCTGTATGTAAACAACAGCTGGTGCTCTACAGTCACTGTGAGGGAGAAGCTGTGCACTACAGACATTGAGCTTCTGGCTGTTTTCCTGTGCCCCTACTACCTCCCCAGAGAATTCCCACAGCTTTTCATCATCTTGGTTTACATCCACCCCAGAGCTGATGCAGCTAAAGCCACAGAGTACTTCAGCAACACTCTGTATATACTGGAACAATTATCACTGGACTCTCCCAAGTTCATCCAAATTCCCCTGACAATTCACTTAAATTATACCAACAATATGTAACATGCAGCACACATCAGGGGAAGACTGAATAAATGCTACGGCTCTGTACCAGATGCATTTAAAGCCCTACCCCTCCCCCTCTTGGCTCAGCAGACCACCACACCATCCTGCTGGCCCCTGCTTACACCCCGGTCATCAAGAGGATTAAAAAGGTCACCAAAATCATCAAGCATTGGACAGCGGAAAGTATCCTCACCCTACAAGGATGTTTCGAAGCCATTGACTGGGACAACCTTCTTTCTCCCTCTGATGACATCGATGAACAAGTCAACACGGTGACATCATACATCTCCTTCTGTGTTAACAACATTATCCCCTCAAAAACAGTCTCCATCTACCCAAAACAACAAACCCTGGATCACCAAGGAGCTCAAGGAAATCCTTAATAGAAAAAAAGAGGATTTTCTTCACCGGCTCTGCACTGGATAAAAAGGAGGTCAACAGGGAGGTCAAGAGGGCCATGAAAACTGCTAAACTGGAGTATAAAAACACAGTTGAAAACCACAGGGGACCTCCGCTCAGCCCGGCAGGGCCTCAAAACCATGGCCTCTGTGAATACAGGGTGGGCCATTTATATGGATACACCGTAATAACATGGGAATGGTTGGTGATATTAAAGTCCTGTTTGTGGCACATTAGTATATGTGTGGTGGCAAACTCCTCAAGATCGGTGGTGACCATGGTGGCCATCTTGGATACAACTTTTGTTTTTCCAATAGGAAGAGGGCCATGAGACACATCAAACGTATTGGTAATGTCACAAGAAAAACAATGGTGTGCTTGGTTTCAACGTAACTTTATTCTTTCATGAGTTATTTACAAGTTTCTGACCACTTATAAAATGTGTTCAATGTGCTGCCCATTGTGTTGGATTGTCAATGCAACCCTCTTCTCCCACTCTTCACACACTGATAGCAACACCGCAGGAGAAATGCCAGCACAGGCATCCAGTATCCGTAGTTTCAGGTGCTGCACATCTCGTATCTTCACACCATAGACAATTGCCTTCAGATGACCCCAAAGATAAAAGTCTAAGGGGGTCAGATTGGGAGACCTTGGGGGCCATTCAACTGGCCCACGACGACCAATCCACTTTCCAGGAAACTGTTCATCTAGGAATGCTCAGACCTGGCACCCATAATATAGTGGTGCACCATCTTGCTGGAAAAACTCAGGGAACGTGCCAGTTTCAGTGCATAATGCATCATCATCATGTAGCAATTTCAAATATCCAGTGGCCTTGAGGTTTCCATTGATGAAGAATGGACCCACTATCGTTGTACCCCATATACCACACCAAACCATCACTTTTGTTGTTCCAACAGTCTTGGAGGGATCCATCCAATGTGGGTTAGTGTCAGACCAATAGCGGTGGTTTTTTTTGTTAACTTTGCCATTCACATAAAAGTTTGCCTCATCACCGAACAAAATCTTCTGCATGAACTGAGGGTCCTATTCCAATTTTTGTTTTGCCCATTCTGCAAATTCTGTGCGCTGATCTGGGTCATCCTTGTTGAGATGCTGCAGTAGCTGGAGTTTGTAAGGGTGCCATTTGTAAGTAGCTAATATTCTCCGAAGGGATGTTCGGCTAATGCCACCCTCCAGTGACATGCGGCGAGTGCTACGCTGTGGGCTCTTGCTGAATGAAGCTAGGATAGCCACTGATGTTTCTTCAATACTGACAGTTTTCTTGCATCCACATTTTGGCAAATCCAACACTGAACCAGTTTCACGAAACTTAGCAAGCAGTTTGCTAACTGTAGCATGGGAGATGGGTGATCTCGTAGGGTGTCTTGCATTGAAATCTGCTGCAATGACCCGGTTACTGCGTTCACCAGATATCAACACGATTTCGATCCGCTCCTCACATGTTAAACTCTTTGACATGTCAATGGCTGTGAACTACGGTGGCCCCTAGAGACAAAGCACGTACAAATTCCAAAACACTTGCAAACTCCAAAACACATTAAAACTCCAAAACACATGCAAACTCCAAAACACTTGCAAACTCCAAAACACATGCAAACTCCAAAGCACATGCAAATTCCAAAACACAACGGAAGTGCTCCAGGACACTAGGGGCAGTGTTGAGCTCGATTTGCAAAATAAACGGCAAGTTTGTCTGTATGGGACGGTCTAGTCTCCTGCACGCTTCCCAGGTTGCCTAGCAACCATGATACTAACAGCTGGAAAAGTGTCATACAACTTTGTTTGACAGAAATTAAGGAAAACATATTTTGTTCATTTGTTTGTTTGCTTCTACAAGAGCTTTGTGTGATTTGATAAGTATCTGAGGTTGAGACCACAGGACAGTAAAACATGATTTTTGGGCTTCATTTCTGTACTGAACAGTCATTTAAGATTAGTTAGTAAATAACAATTAGCTAATGTTGTTCATGAGACTAAAGTCATATCACTTTGGTAATGTAAATATAATATGGCCAATATTATAGTTATTATATTAATCATTATTAGCTATTACAGCAGTGAACATGAACTCTGTGTCAAATAGTGAGCCTCAGTACAGATTCAAGTTGCAGTTATTTATATGTCATATCTCCTTAAATCTTCACTCAAAGACAAGTATCTGTGACAGTGCAGGTGTATCATATATAAGAGACAAATGTTGTTCCTTCAGTATGTTGGCATTACTAAATTTGGCTCATTGCTTACATACATGTGTAAAAATAAATTGTATGAGCTGTGATAACTGTTTCTGATAAAATGAAGAGTAGACTGATATATTGAATATTCCTTTATTGGGTGAGAAAATCAGACCATGTCATAACTGCTTTAAGTCATACAGAATAGATATCAGAGCCTTAAACAGGCTGACTTCAGCTAAATGGGTCAAACTGGGCAGAAAGTCTACAAACACATAACATCCTTATAGAATATGATGTAACACTATAGATCAACTTACCTCAGAATATATAAAGCATATAAACAATTACAGCAATATGATGCAACAAACACAGCAGTGCTACTGATCCAAAATACTCAAAGCTTCATAGAACTGAAACAAACATTTATTTTTAGGTCCATTCTGCTGCTGATACATACTTTAGGTTTCTGAATATTAAACTTGTTTCTTCCTTTCATAGTGTGTAACTTGAAGGCCCTGAGTACTTTCTCCCACACTGAAAACACTGGAATGATGAAATTATTTGAACATTACCTAATAAGACTGATTCAGGACAGACAATTAGTTATGTTAAACTTTCCTAGCAGTCCTTCACAAACAGGGAACAGTCTGTCTATTCTCTCCATCTGTCAGCTGCTGCTGGCTCTTCCTCCTCCTCTTCCTCACACACTGCTGAGTCCTGGTGGATCATCAGGGGTGCAAAGCCTCACAGATGATGTGCAGCAGTGAGTCCCTCAGTCTGTCCTCACTCTGGACACTTGCAGTTGTCACACATGGAAATCAAATGCGTGATAAGCTGCAGGATTCAAACACAAGTGTAACTTATAAATACATGTTCATACTTTTATTACACAATCAGAGAGAAAGAAAAAGAGAGAGAGTGCAGGACAGACAGACAGGTGACAGTCTCAGGTGTATACACAAAACAGCACAAAAGAAGGAGGACTGTGTTATTACGAAACAAGAAGAGTTCCCAGATGGTACAGTGGACACATGTGTGACTGCTGTGATTAAAGCATCTTTCTTTCAGCTTAACGAGTGAACCGTCAGCTCGTTCAAACACACGTTAAAGTCCGTTTGGCTCGACACCACCGAACAGAGGCAGCAATATAACATAGCTAACATTAACAGTGCAGTGAATCCTGCTTGTGCCGTGATATTCAGGACTGCAAACCGAGCAGCATCACTGACTTTCAGCCTGTTGTGTTTGTGGATATATGACTGACTTTAATTATCCATAAAATCATCACATTCTCTGTAAGATTAAAGTCAACTATTGAACGGCGTATATTTTGGAGTAAAAGCTTTAAAACCAAGTTAGTACAAACATCGCTAATGTCACATAACTTTCCCGACATGTGGCCAACAGTAATGTTTTAATGTTCTTCATTATAAAAAACATTTGCGCATAAATAAGTGACATAATATTCAGTACTTACTTCTGAAAGTTTACTCTTCGGCGGCTCCGCTTCCGCTGTTTTTTTCGGCAAAATTATCCACACCACAGCCGCGCTATGAAATCTGGGATATGTTGGGCCATGAAGGCTACACCAACCCATCCTTAAAATTCAGGGAAATTAAGGACGCATTTGAGGGCCACATTTCGAGCAGCCTTTGAATTGGGACAGCCTTCGTCGTGTCGCTGTGGCGTAATCGGCCTTAAAATGCGGCCTTTAAGGCTGCAGACCCCAAATCCGGTCATTGATACATCCTGGCTTGTGTAGTTACTAGGTAACAAAAGCTCAACACTGCCCCTAGCGTCCTGGAGCACTTCCGTTGTGTTTTGGAATTTGCATGTGTTTTGGAGTTTGCAAGTGTTTTGGAGTTTGTACGTGCTTTGTCTCTAGGGGCCACCGTAGTGAACAAAGAGAAACTTCTAAATAACTCATGAAAGAATAAAGTTACGTTGAAACCAAGCACACCATTGGGGTTTTTTTTGTGACATTACCAATAAGTTTGATGCGTCACATGGCCCTCTTCCTATTGGAAAAACAAAAGTTGTATCCAAGATGGCCGACATCTAAATGGCCGCCATTGTCACCACCTATCTTGAGGAGTTTGCCCCCTCACATATACTAATGTGCCACAAACAGGACTTTAATATCACCAACTATTCCCATGTTATTACGTTGTATCCATATAAATGGCCCACCCTGTACTGTGGTCACCATCCCAAGAACCATCCAGGTGGAGTGCAGCAACCTCTCCTCCCTCCCTGACAACCTCAACGCTTTCTACACCAGCTTTAAGACGGACAATATCACCCAGCTTGAGGAGTCCAGATCCTCACTCAAACCTGGCAGCTCTGCACTCACCTTCAGGACTGAGGACGTGGTGAGAGCCCTCAAGAAGACCAGGGAGAGGAGGTCACCCAGCCCTGACAACATCAGCAGTCGAGTTCTGAGGCACTGTGCAGGGCAACTAGGAAGTGTGTTCCGGACTCTATTTCAACACTCAGTTGACAGTCACACCGTCCCCCAGCTGTGGAAACACTCCACAGTCATCCCCATCCCCAAAAGAAACAACCCAAAGTCTCTGAATGATCTTCTTGTGGCCCTCACCTCCCTGGTAATGAAGGCCATGGAGAAGATCATAAAACAGCACATCGTAAGAGCAACTGACCCCCTGATGGACCCACTCCAGTTTGCTTACTGTGCACGCAGAGGTATCGATGATGCAAAAATCTTCATCTTGGACTCCATCCAAAAACATCTGGAGCTCCCTGACTCCTCCGCCAAACTTCTGTTTGCTGATTTCTCATCAGCATTCAACACTCTGCAGTCTTATATCCTGACCACTAAACTTCCCAATTTCACATGGATGATCAGCTAATCCTGTGGATATTGGAGTTTTTGAACAGGACTCAGAAAGTTTGGGTCAACAACTCTCTTTCCCGTCTCCGTTCCATCTCCACTGGCTCCCCCCAGGGCTGTGTGCTCTCCCCCCTGCTCTTCATCCTATACACCGATGACTGCAGATCCACACAGCCCAGCTGTCACCTGGTGAAATATGCTGACAACACAGTTCTCCTGTCACTGCTGTCAGGCCCCTCACAACACCACGGGCTCTTCAGGAGTTTGTAGAGTGGTGTGATAGCTCCAAACTTGAACTGAACGTGAGCAAAACCAAAGGGATGGTGGTGACCTTCTCCAGTAGGCAGAGAGATCTGGCTGCTTCAGTCACCACCACCATCCATGGGAAGCCAGTGGAGGGAGCTGAGGAGTACAAATACCTGGGAACAATCTTTGACAACCTCCTGAAATTCTCTGCCAACACAGAGGAGATTATCAGGAGGTGCCACCAACGGCTATACCTCCTTAGGAAACTCAACTCCTTTGGAGTCAGCACACCCATCATGATGACTTTTTACTATGCCTTAAAATGCCTGGAAAGCATCATGACCTTCTCCATTACCTCCTGGTTCCACTCCCTCAGCCTTCAGAACAGGAACAGACTGCAGCACACTGCATCAGTGTGCTCTAAAAGCGTTGGCCTGCCTGTCAGAACTCTGGCACAGGTTTTCAGCCAACAGGCCCTTAGACAGGCAGCCAAAATCATCAATGACCCCTCTCACATTCTTCACCCCGCATTTAAATGGCTCCCCTCTGGGCGATGTCTCCAATGCATTTCCTGCAGGACTGAGAAGAGGAGAGCCACCTTTGTCCCCAAAGCCACCCTGCTTTTTAACTCCAGCCAATAAGACCATTTCCCACACCCATAAACATACTCTACACTCTTTTTATACTGCTGACACTTTACTCACTTTTACTCACTTACAGTTATTTATTCACCTTTCTGTCACTTTAATTTTAAAACTGTGTAATTTTAAAACTGTGTATATACTGTATATTCTGTGTATTTACTATCTCACTCTTATTGCCTGTTTATGCCCTGTCCTTATCTTCAACGTCATGCTGCTCTGTTGTATCTTAATTGCCCCTTGGGGATAAATAAAGTCTTCTGATTCGGATTCTGATGTCATCATCTACAGTACATAATGTCATTGAAAAAAATGCAGAAAATCTATATAAATCTGTGTGCAAGGGACAAGGCTTGTGATCGTGCAGACCCAAGGCAAGCCTTTACAGGCTCAGGAAAATGGATATGTTAAAAAAAATCCCCTCTCACACCTGCAGGCGGTCTTTCCTTCAAGCTTGGGGCCTCTGCCAGAGACCTGGGAGCTTGAGGGTCCTGCGCAGTATCTTAGAGGTTCCTAGGGCTGCACATTTCTGGACAGACATCTTGGATGTTGTTCCTGCGATCTATTGGAGCCACATGCCTAACTTGAGAGTCACTACACCTAGTGCTCCAATTACTGCTGGGACCACTGTTACCATAACCCTCCACATCTTCTCGAGCTCTTCTCTGAGCCCTTGGTACATATCAAGTTTCTTGTGTTCCTTCTTCTTGATGTTGCTGTCATCTATTACTACAGCCGTGTTCTTCTGTTTGTCTACCACTACTTTATCCGGTTGGTTAGCCACCACCATTTTGTCCGTCTGTATCTGGAAGTCCCACAGGATCTAAGTTCGGTTATTCTCCACCACCCTAGGGGGTGTCTCCCATTTTTACCTCAGGACTTCCAGCACAGATGTTTCTGTACACTATGCCAGCCACTTGGTTATGGCATTCCATGTGCTCTGCCTGCTAGCATCTTGCACCCTGCAGCTATGTGCTGAATAGCCTCAGGGGTATCTTTACACAGCCTGCACCTGGGGTCTTGTGGTAGACCCCAGCCTCTATGGATCTTGTGCTCAGAGTTTGTTCATGTGCTGCCATGATTAGTGCCTCTTTGCTGTCTTTCAGTCAAGCTTTGCCCAGCCACTGGTGGATGTCAGCCATTTCCTCTATCGCTCCTCTGGCAAGCTTATTATCCCAGCAGGGTACCTGATCACGGGCAGGGCCTAGGGCCTGGATCTCGTTCTTACCACTCAGCTGATTCCTCAGGACTTGCCTGACCCTCTGCAGGTACTTCTAGCAGCCTCTTCATGGTTCCCATTTGCTTGTGGCATCCCCAGGTACTTGTAACTGTCCTCTATATCTGCAATGCTGCATTCTGGTAGTTAGATCCCCTCAGTTCTGACTACCTTTCCTCTCTTCGTTATCATCTAACTACACTTCTCCAGTCCGAACGACATTCCAATGTCATTGCTGCATATCCTGGTGGTGTGGATCAGTAAATCCACGTCTCGTTCACTCTTAGCATACAGCTTGATGTTATCCATGTAGAAGAGGTGGCTGACAATCGCTCCATTCTGTTGTCGGTATCCGTAGCCAGTCTTGTGATTTCCCTGAGAGGATTCTGGCCTATGCAGAAAGGTAGTGTGGACAGAGCATCTCCTTGGTATATCCCACACTTGATGGTCACTTGTGGTTAGCCTCCAGTGTTGTTTGCCACATCCCCATTAAGGTCCTGATGAAGGCTCTTAGGGTCCTGTTGATCTTGTATAGGTCTAGACATTCCAGGGTCCAGGTGTGGGGCATCAAGTTATAAGCCTTCTTGATGTCAATCCAAGTACTGCACAGGTTGGTCAGCCTAGTCTTGCAGTCTTGGATGACTTCTCTGTCTACCAGTAGCTGGTGTTTCGTTCCTCTTGTATTCTTGCCAATTTCTTTCTGTGTCCCACTCGTGTATTGAGTCATGTGCCTCCTCATCTTAGCCATGTGGTACTGAGGCAGGTTACTGGCCAGTAGTTGGATGGGGCCAGTCCCTTATGGGGGTCCTTGGGGATCAGGACTTTCTGACCATTCTGGGTGTCTGTCATCAACTAGCAGCTGCCAACAGCACACTATTTTCATCTCTTTCCCACTTGTGCCTTCTTGTTCCAGTAGCCCACTTCTCATCAGTGTGTCCTGGTTCCTCAACCAGGACACACTGACACGGACGTTGTTAATCCATCAACGCATGCAGACAGACAGACAGACAGACAGAGAGAGAGAGATACAATGTAGTTGTGCTTTTTGATAGCACCTCAGTGGGCACAGATGGAATTTTCCGCCCTGCTGCTAGCCAGAAGTCCAGCCTGAATGTCATATAGCTTACATCTGCAGACAGGAATGAGATGAGCTTTCCTTCTTTTATGTCATCTGTATCTATTCTCCACATTTCCTCACACCAGTTTGCCTTTGTTGCTTTCTTGTGTCTGCCGTCAGCTTACTATTGCATTTTGTTTCTTACTTTTATTGTTATCACACAACTGCAGTGTGACTGTATATTATTTTGAAGTGGACTCTGGATAGAAGAGCTGCCATTGCTACTGCACATCCTCTAAAGACAACTCTATTTTTCATTCCTTTAATCAGTCTCCCCACATGTCTGTCTTTTTCTTTTTTCAGTTTTTAACAATGACTGTGTCCAAAATTCACCATCACTGCTAAAAAAAAAAAAAAAAAAATAGAAATGCAGCTTGTCAACATCTGATACTCATGCTCAGGATATCCCACATGGAACAATAAGGATTTTTTCCCCATTCTCTAATCCCCGTCCTATCCTTATAGGGATAAAAAATAAATACTTTTTTTTTTTTTAAAAAGAGAGAATAAATAAAACCCTTCCTACACATTCAGTCAGTCACTGCAATTTTGCTTATCATATGTTTGCCTGCAGTTATTTGAAATCAAGCTTCTGGTCAAATACCACTCTATTTTCATTATCTGTGAAAACTCTGAGTTGCTTCTGGTCATCTGCTGACAATTATGAGTGGACCTACATTTTCAGGTAGATAACAGATTCTATACTGGACTGTATGAAGAACCTATCATACTGTATGTATTTTGCATGTTATTTTGTCGTCAATCTTCACACCTTGAAGTTATGCAGGATACATTCTGCCACTTCCTTTTATGTCACGAACAGTGGGACTGATACTATGCCCTTTGGGTTTAGCACCATCTACACAGTTCTTCACCTTACTTCACCCACCTTCCACCTCCTCACTAGCTTCTTGTGTCACATCAATATCACACCTTCATTCTCATCATAATATCAAACAGTCCAGTGAGAGCGTATCAGCTCAACCTTGGGCTGTATACAAATGCATTTGTAACCCATATTTAAGTATGGCTTGGATAAAATGTACCAAAACGGAAAAAAAAAGACTATTGATCTTAGAGTTTAGAGACACATTGGTGTTGCAATTTGTGAGCCAGCAGCCAGGAGATATTGTGAAACTGCATGAGACTCATCTTATTAAATATTACAACAATAAGAAACAATCAAAACCGAAGTCTGGTAAAATGAAAATAGTACTTAAAGAGTTGTCTGTGAAGGTTCTCAGTCATCCAGGTCATCGTAGTCAAAGGAGCTTGCAAAGAAAAGCGTCTGGACTTCTTTAAGTTGCTTGATGACCAGTGTTGGTCAAGTTACTTGAAAAAAGTAATCAGTAACTAATTACTGATTACTTCCCCAAAAAAGTGGTTACTTAGTTACTTTTTAAAAAAACAATTTACAACCTGAATAGGTGATAAAGCGATAGATCTATCGGCCCAATTCTACTTTTTCTACAATCCATCATACAAAATGTAATCAAATGGAAAAGTCCCTTTTTAAAACTTGTTTTATTAGTTTTAACCTTTTAACTTAAGACTAGCTGTCCTTTTGCTCTATTTTCACCTGTAAAGCAGGAGTAGGGTAGGCGGAGGTTTACCCTGGTGCAGGTGTGCCGCAGCGGTCAGTGGAAGAATCTGCGAGTTTCTCTGTGAGTTTCCCATTATGTCGTTGCGCACTCGGTGCTTGCTTAGAAGTTTAGGGGGGTTTTTTCGCTGTAAAAAGACGTTTTCTTCCCACACACAACGGACACTAATGTTTTTAATAATAATAATAATGGATTGGATTTATATAGCGCTTTTCAAGGCACCCAAAGTGCTTTACAATGCCATTATTCATTCACTCTCACATTCACACACTGGTGGAGGCAAGCTACGGTTGTAGCCACAGCTGCCCTGGGGCAGACTGACAGAAGCAAGGCTGCCATATCGTGCCATCGGCCCCTCTGGCCAACACCAGTAGGCGGTAGGGTCACTTTTTATGGAATCAAACTTAAAGTAAGGTCAGTACTTCCACGCTTTAAACGCTGCATGCTCATACTCTCTCCCGCACTCGATATATTATCCATTGTTGATCTGCACACAGCTGTTGTCACGAACGTGGCACTTGCTTACGTCACTGTCATGAGACATTCTCGCAAAAAAAATCACGGTTTTAGTAACGCAGTAACGCAGCGTTCCTATGGGAAAGTAACGGTAATCTAATTACCGTTTTTGCAATAGTAATCCCTTACTTTACTCGTTACTTGAAAAAAGTAATCGGATTACAGTAACGCGTTACTTGATTACAGTAATGCGTTACAAGTAACGCGTTACTGCCCATCTCTGCTGAAGACGTTTCACCCCTCATCCGAGAAGCTTCTTCTTCTCCTTAGAACTGAAGAAGCTTCTCGGTTCTAAGGAGAACTTCTTCACAGTCTAAGGTTCCGACCCCAACCTTAAACCAAAACCTGATTGATCTTAACTTGCCGACACAACTCTATCCTTGGCTTAATCCACCAAGTGTCCAGCGAGTAGTGGTTGAACATGTAGTGCGCAGTAGTGAAATGCCTTCACACTCGCCCATGCCAAGTAGGTTTAGAGCCTTCTCTGGGCGCATCCCCCACCCAAACAATGAAGCAGATTACGATACATGGCGCACAAGTATTGAAGTTCTCATAAATGACCAGCCATTTCTGACTTGAACTGCACACAAAGAATACTTGACAGCCTTTTGCTGCTAGATATCACAAAGCGTTTAGGCCTAGATGCTAAACCCTCTGAGTACTTGAAAGTACTAGACTCTGCATTTGGAGCTGTCGAAGATGGTGATGAGCTTTATGCGCGATTTATGAACACGCTTCAGAATAAAGGAGAAAGACCATCAGCCTATTTGCAAAGATTACATGTTTGTCTGACAAAAGCTATGCGGCACAGAGGTGTCAGTGCATCAGATTTTCACAAGCAGTTGTTAAAGCAGTTCCTTCGTGGCTGTTGGGAGGACAGTCTCATCAGTGACCTCCAGTTAGGAGAAAGAAAGGAGAGTCCACCTTCGTTACTCTTGCTTTTACACACTGAAGAAGAAGCAAGCGCCAGTCGGCCGTGTGAGACAACATCTTGGTCAGAACAAACCTGGCCCCAACAATCCAAAGCAATGGGTCATGTCAAATGTACAAACAATAAGTAGCAGTGAATCAGACTTTGTGTTAAAGAAACAATTAGCTGATTTGAGTGCACAACTTAACAGTTGGAAAATGGAAAGTCAAAAACAAAATCAGCCCAAGCAATCAAAGTCAAAGTGCAAGACAATTAATGCCAAAGTTGAGGCCTGTCCCGTAAAAAGAAGGTTTAAAACCAATGCAAAACCGTGCCCTTGGTACTGCTTTTACTGTGGTGAGGACAGACACGTTGCCTCATCATGTGAAAATGAACCAAACCCGTCCTTAGTTGCCAGAAAGAAAAAACAACTGAAAGAAAGACAAAACAGTTGGGAATTCAATTCAATTCAATTCAATTCAATTCAATTCAATTCAATTCAATTCAATTTATATAGCGCCAAATCACAACAAAAGTCGCCTCAAGGCGTTTCATAGATACAGAGAAAAACCCAACAATCATATGACCCCCTATGAGCAAGCACTTTGGCGACAGTGGGAAGGAAAAACTCCCTTTTAACAGGAAGAAACCTCCGGCAGAACCAGGCTCAGGGAGGGGCGGCCATCTGCTGCGACCGGTTGGGGGAGAGAAGGAAGACAGGATAAAAGACATGCTGTGGAAGAGAGACAGAGGTTAATAACAGATTTGATTCAATGCAGAGAGGTCTGTTAACACATAGTGAGTGAGAAAGGTGACTGGAAAGGAAAAACTCAATGCATCATGGGAATCCCCCGGCAGCCTACGTCTATTGCAGCATAACTAAGGGAGGATTCAGGGTCACCTGGTCCAGCCCTAACTATATGCTTTAGCAAAAAGGAAAGTTTGATGCCTAATCTTAAAAGTAGAGATAGTGTCTGTCTCCTGAATCCAAACTGGAAGCTGGTTCCACAGAAGAGGGGCCTGAAAACTGAAGGCTCTGCCTCCCATTCTACTTTTAAATACTCTAGGAACAACAAGTAGGCCTGCAGAGTGAGAGCGAAGTGCTCTAATAGGGTGATATGGTACTACAAGGTCATTAAGATAAGATGGGGCCTGATTATTTACGACCTTGTATGTGAGGAGCAGGATTTTGAATTCAATTCTGGATTTAACAGGAAGCCAATGAAGGGAAGCCAAAACAGGAGAAATATGCTCTCTCTTTCTAGTCCCTGTTAGTACTCTTGCTGCAGCATTTTGCATTAGCTGAAGGCTTTTCAGTGAGTTTTTTGGACATCCTGATAATAATGAATTGCAGTAGTCCAGCCTGGAAGTAATAAATGCATGAACTAGTTTTTCAGCGTCACTCTGAGACAGGATATTTCTAATTTTAGAGATGTTGCGCAAATGGAAGAACGCAGTCTTACATATTTGTTTAATATGTGCGTTGAAGGACATATCCTGGTCAAAAATGACTCCAAGGTTCCTCACAGTGTTACTGGAGGCCAAGGTAATGCCATCCAGAGTAAGAATCTGGTTAGATACCATATTTCTAAGCTTTTCAGGGCCGAGTACAATAACCTCAGTTTTATCTGAATTAAGAAGCAGAAAGTTAGCGGCCATCCAGGTCTTTATGTCTTTAAGACATTCCTGCAGTTTAACTAATTGGTGTGTGTTATCTGGCTTCATGGACAGATAGAGCTGGGTGTCATCTGCATAGCAGTGAAAATGTATGCTATGTCTTCTAATGATGCTGCCTAAGGGAAGCATGTATAATGTAAACAGAATTGGTCCTAGCACTGAACCCTGTGGAACTCCATAATTAACCTCAGTGTGTGAAGAGGACTCTCCATTTACATGCACAAATTGGAGTCTATTAGATAGATATGATACAAACCACTGCAGTGCAGTACCTGTAATACCTACAGCATGTTCTAATCGCTCTAATAGGATATTATGGTCAACAGTATCGAATGCTGCACTAAGGTCAAGAAGGACAAGCACAGAGATGAGTCCACTGTCAGAGGCCATAAGAAGATCATTTGTAACCTTCACTAAAGCTGTTTCTGTGCTGTGATGAACTCTGAAACCTGACTGAAACTCTTCAAATAAACCATTCCTCTGCAGATGATCTGTTAGCTGTTTGACAACTACTCTTTCAAGGATTTTTGATATGAAAGGAAGGTTGGAGATTGGCCTATAATTAGCTAAGACTGCTGGGTCTAGAGATGGCTTTTTGAGTAAAGGTTTAACTACAGCCAGCTTGAAGGCCTGTGGTACATAGCCGATTATTAGAGATAGGTTGATCATATTTAAGATCGAAGAATTAATCAATGGCAGGACTTCTTTGAGCAGTTTTGTAGGAATGGGGTCTAAAAGACACGTTGATGGTTTGGAGGAAGTAATTATTGAAGTTAACTCAGAAAGATCAATTGGAGAAAAAGAGTCTAACTTAACATCAATGGTACTAAGAGTAGCTGTAGATAATATTACATCTGTGGGATGATAATTGGTAATTTTTTCTCTAATGATAAAAATTTTATTTGTGAAGAAGTTCATGAAGTCATTACTAGTTAACGTTAAAGGGATGGTTGGCTCAAAAGAGCTCTGACTTTTTGTCAGCCTGGCTACAGAACTGAAGAGAAACCTGGGGTTGTTCTTATTTTCTTCAATCAGTGACGAATAGTAAGATGTTCTGGCTTTGCGGAGGGCTTTCTTATAAAGCAACAAACTATTTCTCCAGGCTAAATGATGATCCTCTAAATTTGTGACACGCCATTTCCTTTCCAGATTACGAGTCATCTGCTTTAGGGTACGTGTTTGAGAATTATACCACGGGGTCAGGTACTTCTGATTAGAGACCTTAGTTTTCACTGGAGCTACAGTATCCAGAGTCGTCCGTAGTGAGGAGGTGAAATTATTAACAAGATAATCGACCTCTGTTGGGGAGCATTCAGATAGCTGCTCTGCTCTGTGTTGGTACAGGGCATTGACGATGATAACAGTGTGTGGATTATATTCTTAAACTTAGTTACAGCGCTTTCAGAAAGACATCTACTGTGATAAAGTCTACCCTCCACTGCTGTGTAATCAATTATTGTAAATGTAAATGTTATCAGGAAATGATCAGACAGGAGAGGGTTTTCAGGAAACACTGTTAAATGTTCAGTTTCTATGCCAAATGTTAAAACAAGATCTAGAGTGTGATTAAAGTGGTGGGTGGGTTCTTTTACATTTTGAGAGAAACCAATTGAGTCTAATAACAGATTAAATGCCATGTTGAGGCTGTCATTTTTAGCATCTACATGGATGTTAAAATCACCCACAATAATTATTTTATCTGAGCTCAGAACTAAATTAGATATAAAGTCTGAGAAATCAGACAGAAACTCTGTGTAAGGCCCAGGTGGACGATAGATGATAACAAGTAAGACTGGTTTCTGAGTTTCACAGCTGGGGTGGACAATGTTAAGCATCGGGCTTTCAAATGAATTAAAAGTCTGTCTTGGTCTTTCATTAATTAATAGACTGGTGTGAAAAATTGCTGCCACACCACCCCCTCGGCCTGTGCTTCGAGATTTCTGGTAGTTAGAATGACTCGGGGGTGTTGATTCATTTAAACTAACATAATCATCCTGCTGCAACCAGGTTTCTGTAAGGCAGAGTAAATCAATTTGTTGATCAATTATTAAGTCATGTACTAACAGAGACTTGGAGGAGAGAGACCTAATATTTAATAATCCACATTTCACTGTTTTACTCTTTGGTTCAGATGTGGATACTGTATTGTTCTTTCTTTGTAATTGTTTATGTTTAAGTTGTTTGTTGCTGGTTTTTAGTTTGTTTTTTGTCTTTTTGGAAGCTGACAGAGTCTCTGTGGAGATGGGTTTTTGGGGGGGTTCAACTAGGGCCAGTGACGAGCCCCATTTAAACTAATCCCAGCCTCCAGTGTGGAACAAGTGGGGGCTTCAGGAGACAATTCTTATCCCGAACCACAAAGGGCCTTTTTAAAGAAAGCTCAGTAAAAAACACAGTCTGTAAGCCCCCAAAGGGTTTGGTTGGAACCAGAACTTCTGCTACTGTCATCATTGCTGGCAGAGTTTTTATGAGCAGCACCTCTCAGACTTGCCTATAAACCTGCTGGGTGATCTCCTGGATGTAGAGGGTGGAAATGGCCAATCTGTCCCTTATTTAGGTTATGTAGAGCTCTCAATCACTTTTCCTAAGGATTTTGTGGGTTCAGACATTAATGTTAACACCCTGGCATTAGTTATTCCCCCTCTGCGAGCTGAGGCGCGAGAACAGATTTTGATAGGTACAAACACTTTAGATGCCCTTTATACTGACCTCCATAAGTCCAGTGCAAACTTTCAGCCAGTCCCCTATAGTTACCGAGCACTCCTTAAAATCCTCGGAATGCGCCAGGAAGCAGCTAACGACTGCAGTCTTGGGTGTGCAAAATTAACAGGTAAACATCAAACTGTCGTGGAAGCACGGCAGACGGCAGTTTTGGAAGCCTCATTGAAACTGCACATTTCAATGAGAAATGTGCAGTTGTTGAACAGTCATCAGCCTTTCCCTTGCCCAGTGGTCTGCTTGTGTTGACTGGTCTTGTTAACCTGCAAGCCAAGCAGCCCTGTAAGCCGCCAGTCGTAATAAAAAATGAAACTGATCCCGACATTGTTGTTGTCGGGATCAGTTGCTCGCAGAGGACTTTCAAAAAGTGAAATGAGATATCCGGTCCACAAGCTAGAATTCTTGGCTGTCACTGAAAAGTTCTCAGACTACCTTTATGGTACAGAATTCACAGTAGTGACAGACAGTAAACCGTTAACATACATTCTAACATCTGCAAAACTGGACATGACGAGTTACCATTGGCTCTCAGCCTTGTCCACTTTTTCATTCCAACTCCAGTACAGGGCTGGTAAACAAAGCGTAGATGTGGATGCGCTGTCTCGTCGCTCTCATGGTAGTTCAGGTGATGAAGGAAAGTGAAAGGATCAAGCAATTCGCTCTCATTCACGTTAGCAGCGATGACATAGAAACAGTCCCTAGAGGGGTCGTACAGGCCATCTGTGAAAGACACTCAGTTAATTCTGTAGACCTGGATCCAGAGTCACTTAGTTGAGTCTTTAGCCCTACATACTACTGCTGTTCCTGAAAACTTTGAGGAAGTAGGCGGCGAGGGGGATAAGTTGGCAAACAGATGGGAGGATGATGTTTATTTGGTTCTGAGAAAAACAGGTGAACTACCAGTCTATACAGTTAAACCAGAAGCGAAAGAAAGACCAGTCCGAACATTACACAGAGACTTGCTCCTCCCCTGTAGTTTCATACCTATCACAGAGTCAACAGAAAACAGTTCCCGAAAGCCCCATGCTTGGCGGAACACAAGGCAAACGGTTGTTCGGGAGGATGATGACTCAGAGTCCGAGTACCTACCTGGATACCCATGTCCTTTTCCAACTCTGGCAAGCCACCTAAAATGTCACCAGCTTTTGCTGTGCCCCGTACTGAAAGTGTGCAAAGACCGTTTTCAGCTTATGATGAAACCAAACGTGTCATCCCAATCGAACAAGACAATCTAACCGAACAGGACAATTCCACCGAACATGACAATTCCACCGAATGTGACAATCTCACGGACAGAGACAAACAAACAAACAGAGGAAATTAAGGAAACTGAGAACTTACCCGAGTGTGCAAACTCAGTGCCCCACCCGGCATCTCTGTCTGAGAGAGCACAGGCTTTTCCTCCTCTCTCGCAAATCCTCCATAAGCACGCTAGCGAGGAAAAATAGACGGAGATTCACGCATTTGAAACTGATGCACAGATTATTATGTGTTTTACTGTTTATTTTCCATTTGTAACATGGGTAACGTTACAAATAGTACATCTTAGGTAATAGCAAATTGTGAATTGTGATTATTGGCCTTAAGATTTAAGGTGTAAATATCAACACTTCACCGAGTTCTTTTGATTCCTCAGAGGCATCCAATGGAAGACAAAACACTGCTCAGTAGACAATTTAACACTTTATTACTTCTAGAAGGGAGATGCGCCCTGCATGACACGCTGCCACGGATCTCAAAATGGTGGTGTGCCCCTAACAGTTTTATTGCAGAATCTCTCTCATTCTAGTCTAAACAACAGTGTCTCAGTAACTTTCCACTAGAGCTGGTCCCCTCTCATTTACATTTTCCCAGGCAAGCGTGAGCGAGAGTCTGCAGCTTTCTACTCCCCAAAGACACTTGGTCTCAGGCCTTTATTTTTCAGGGCTGTGTCCACTTAATACTACACTATATAACTTTATAACACTTATTATTAATAAAAAGCATAGCATTATTGAGGCACTGCAAATTATTTAATCCCAACATTACATGGGAACTTAATATGTCCTATAACGCTGTCGTTGACAGGTCAGGTTTTTTTTTTTTCCCTTTCGATGCATTTCAACGGATCCTGTAATCGATGGCGAGCCAATCCCATTGACGGACCAATTGACAGAGTGTGGTAGGCCAGCTGCAACAAAAAATAAATAAAAATCACACCACGCCACTTTGAACTTACTGTTCCCCTTCTTCACACACATCCCCCTGGACTTACGGACGGTTTATTTTAAGGACTTTTCACGGACTCTATACATCCCCACAAACAAGAAGGGAAGTGGGTGTGGGCGGTTGAATCTATTTTTCCAACTCAATGGTTGTTGCAATCAGCTAACTAGTCTATGTTGCCATTTGGATTCTGGTAATTGAAATTGTGGTTTATCTTGAATCAGAATCAGAATCAGAAAGGGTTTTATTGCCAAATGTTGAGCAGGTTTACAACATTAGAAAATTGCTGCGGTACTTAGTGCAAAACATACTGTCAGACAACGCTTAAATTAAAATTAAAATTAAAATTAAAAGTGCTAAGTAGATAGATATATACATGAATGCAGGTGGTGATCAGTGCAAAGATGGAATGATGCAGTGAACACAGTGTAGGGTCATGTGTTAGTGGTGTGAACAGTCATATGGCTATTGTTCATGAGTCCAACAGCAGAGGGGAAGAAACTGTTCTTATGGCGAGAGGTTCTGGTGCGAATGGACCGGAGCTTCCTGCCTGAGGGTAGCAGGTCAAACAGACTGTGTCCAGGGTGAGAAGGGTCAGCTGTGATCCGAGCTGCACGCCCCAGTGTCCTGGAGGTGTACAGGTCCTGCAGAGATGGGAGTCTGCAGCCAATCACCTTCTCAGCAGAGCGTACGACAAGCTGCAGTCTCTGTTTGCCCCTGATAGTGGCTCCAGCGTACCACACGGTGATGGAGGAGGTGAGGATGGACTCAATGATTGCAGTGTAGAATTGCATCATCGTCCGTGTTGGCAAGTTGAATTTCTTCAGCTGCCTCAGGAAGTACATCCTCTGCTAGGCTTTCTTTATGACGGAGGTGATGGTGGGCTCCCACTTCAGGTCCTGGATGATAGTGGTACCCAGGAAGCGGAATGAGGTCACAGTGGTGATGAGGGTGTCAGTCAGGATGATGGGGGGAGTGGGGCTGTGTGCTTCCTGAAGTCCACAATAATATCCACTGTCTTCTGGGCATTCAGCACCAAGATGTTGTGGCTGCACCAGGACACCAGAAATTCAACCTCCCTCCTGTAGGCAGACTCATCCCTGTCCGAGATGAGTCCAATAACGGTGGTGTCATCTGCAAACTTGATTAGCTTGACAGACTGGTGGGTGGAGGTGCAGCAGTTAGTGTACAGGGAGAGCAGCAGAGGAGAAAGAACACAGCCCTGGGGGGAGCCGATGATGATGGTCCAGGAGTCCGAGACGTTCTTTCCCAGCCTCACATGCTGCTTCCTGTCCGTCAGGAAGTCAGTGATCCACCAGCAGATGGGATCAGGCACATTCATCTGGGAAAGCTTGCCTTGGAGATGGTCTGGAAGGATGGTGTTGAAGGCAGAGCTGAAGTCCACAAACAGGATCCTGGCATAGGTTCCTGGGGAGTCCAGATGCTGCAGGATGAAGTGTAGAGCCATGTTGATAGCATCGTCTACAGACCTGTTGGGGCTGGTGGAGGTGTGAAGGCTGCTTGATGGCTCGTCAAAACGGCAGTAAAAGTCGTTAAGGGTGTTGGCCAAGAGCAAGTCATCAGTGGAGTGGGGGGTTTTAGGCTTGTAGTTGGTGATATTCCTAAAACTTTTCCACACAGAGGCCGAGTCATTCTCTGAGATCTGCTGCTGCATCTTCTCAGAGTGCTGATGTTTAGCAATGTCCACTTCTTTAGTGAACCTGTACTTGGCCTCTCTGTAGCAGTCCCCGTCTCCGCTTCTGAATCATTGACTGTAGAAAACATGGACGACGCGACCCCGCCTCCTACCATTGTGCAAAAATGAAGCGAAAATACCCGCTTGTGGAGGCTGCCATCTTGCAAATTTGGAGCCAGAGTCTGCGCAGTAGTGACTTGAGGTGGAGCGACTGTGTAACGCTCCCGCCCACACACCCGCTGGACGTGACCGCAAACACGCCCCCCTACACTTTTTACGTAGCCCGGCTGCTCGAGTTTTTTTGCTGGTTTACCGCGACTGACGACTCGTTTAATTAAGGTAAATACAACCATATCACTGTTATAAAAAAGACACACAGCTTATCATCTTATAGTTCTAAAATCACTCTGTTGTTAATTTGTTAGTTAGATTAGCCGCTAGCATACGCACTGTGTTGGAGGCTTGTTGCTAGCTAGTTAGCGATGCTACACACCTGCTACTCTTAATAGTCTTCAACACTTATGTTTTTTTATCCATTTTTAGACAGCAATGAGATCATCTGCACACTCTACAGAGGCCCAGAGTTACTGTTAATATCAAAAATATAATGCTGTCCTTTGAGATTTTAACATAAGACTGTGAGTGTAATGGATCTAAAACTGTTTAAATCTTTAAAGCCCTCTACATCCTGGTAACATGGAGACTTTAAAAACATCAGCAGAACGTTTCAGTAGTGTAGTCTAATTTGTTCTTTTCATTTAATAATAGAGTCCATATTATATCAACAGCTACATTCACCCTGGAGAGAAACTAGTGAGGGAGACCATCAGGACCAAGCTGGGTTTCTGGGTCCAGAGGTTTGGAGAAACTTCTTCCCTTTCTTTCATCACAGCTGTCCTGTGCCATAAGTTCTGTTGACCCGCTGTAAGAGGCATCATTTAAGAAACACCAGGAAGACTGAAGCTTATCGCATTGATCAAGCAGGACTCATGATCTTCACCAGCAGCTCCCTCACAGGGAAATCTTCAGCATTCCTCCGTAGGCCCGCCCCAGGAGATGGATAAACCCAGCATTTCATCATGATGAGACCTTTGGTTTGTGTAATGTTATAAATACTCAGATACTCCCCAGAGGCTCCAGACTTTTACATAAAGATATTATATTCAGTCCTGTAGAAAGTTATATATTTAAAAATATGTGATCCTCTCTGGTTACGCTGGTATGAATAACTCTGAATCACTTTATGGTAAATAACACACTATGTGTAAAAAAAACTGTGAAAAAATTCCAGATGACAAGTTTGCAGTTCAACATACAAGTGACGACCTTTGACCTTCATCAGGTTTTATTTAATTGTGTTAGAGAAAATCTCATGTGCTCTTCATGCAGCTGAGTAGATCAAGTGTTTAAAATGGAAGCTGTGCAGGTCTGAGATCAGCACCTTTGTGAAACACCAAACTGAGGTCCTGTTAATGCTGATATATAGTGACACAGTTACATGAGTGATTAATCCTTTTGTTTTTTCGTCTTTAACTTTATCAATAAAACAGCTGCAGCTTTCACTACAGCACGTGTGGTACTTTAACCTTTGTACTGTTTTCATCAGTTAATTTTGCAGTTAACACAGGGCTCTGGAGCCGCATGCGGCTCTTTTGTCCTTATACTGCGGCTCCACGTGGTTTGGGAAAATAAATTAGAAGTATTTAGCTGAAGTGTATTTTATTTGTGTTTAGTTCTTTTTTTAACTTGTAGTTCTAAATTGGAAGATTATTGTGATTTTGAAATATAAAAATAAAATTATATCTTATTATTTTTTCATCACTCAAAATAAGCGTCACACTCGCGGAAGCCGGTATACCCGCCGAAACGCCGTGCATTTATCGAGACTTTCGACCCCAGGTAGGCCAATTATGGATCTTTGGATCCACATTATGTCGGCAGCTGTTCTCCACCGTGAACTATGTTAAAAACAAACACCGCTCACACCTCACAGATGACAGCTTACAGTCCTGCGTAAAGATGAAACCCCCGTTTTGCAGACGCTGTGCGCAGAGATTCAGGACCATAAGTCTTATTGTCAACATACCACGGCAGACCCGATGATGTTTGCATGAACACACTTTTCAGCATCTCTTTACTGACCACTTTTCACACACGGTTGTTGTACGCATACAGCCAGCTGTAGGTTTTCAGCTCACAGCCTGACAACACAACAGCAGAGAGAGCACAGACTTTAAGGTGGCGAGGCGTGATTGCGGCGACTCCACTGCAGCGGCACTGCAGACCACACCCCACCACACACATTAACCAGGTAAAATACATATTTAGGCAGAATTTTGCAAATATCTATTTTTTTTTTTTTTTTTAAACAGCATAGTGCTTTTTTCCCCAATTACTTTTTAAAAGTCAGGTCAAGGCTCCAAAAGCCCAAAGGAGATATAAGGGTGGCGGCTCACAACAGTTATTGTTTGCTTGATCATTTTAGTTCAGCTGGGTGTCTTTCCTTTTGTTATGTTTCTTTAAGAGTTAAAAACTATTCAAACAAGCCTTTTGTTGATCTACGTATTTTATATTCTTTACATTATTTACATTTGATCTTTTACATTGTGTATAATGTTTATTGATTGTATTGTTTATTTTAATATTTGTGTGCAGCGCTTTGTGACTGCCTGTCTGTGAAAAGCGCTTAATAAATAAACTTTACTTACTTACGTTGTTCACACAAAGCATAAAGGTAAAAAACAATATACACAGTGTTATCTTCATTTTAGATGTCAAAAAGTATTTGCGGCTCCCAGAGTTTTCTTTTGCGTGGAAACCGGGTCCAAATGGCTCTTTTAGGTGTTAAAGGTTGCAGACCCCTGAGTTAACATGTGAACATGTTGGATGATCTGTCTGCTGTCACTTGATGGGGCTGAGGTCTGAATCTAAGGGCAGCTCCTGTAATCACAAAGACAACAGAACCATCAAACTCGGATATAAATTTTATTCCTCAATATGGAAATAAAGCTGATTCTTCTGTCCTCACACACTCAGGATCTGAAGTTCTTCTCTTACATTTTTTTTCAGTATTACAGTACACTACAGTACTTTAATCCATAGTTCCTGATTAATGAGGAGTTACTGAAGTACAAGCTTTTAAAAAAAAAAAAAAATGTTACTGTCTTTACAGATGTGGCAAGAGACTGAAAACATGCTGTTGTTTGCACATATTTAATATTCAGCTCTGCACAGGAGCTGAAGCAGGGTGCAGCCTGTTGCTTTTACAGTATAATACTTGTATTAAAAGTACAGTAACAGTAATTAGTGACTGAGCAGCCCGGGCGTTTCTCTTGATTTCTTTAGTAAATTCATTCACCTGCACAGCTAAACGAACCCTGACAGCCGAGTGCTCATTTTAGCTAGCTAGGTCTCAGGAGCTAGCTAAGGACGGTAGTTACGGATTAGCTTACAAACACGTTTAACTTACCGAAAAAGTGCAGCAGGGCCTCGGGTCCTTCTGTCGGGTAGTCCAGTTTACTGAAGAACACCTCAGGCTGTCAGGTTAAAACACTCGGTCGTGTTTTCGTAGCGTAAACGCTGGCCCTCCTCTCAGAGCCTACGCTCTATCTGCTATTCGCGAACAGAGATACGCAAGTTGCTCCTTGACTCAGTCAAAGCTCTTATGATGACGTTTCACCCTAATTTAACATCACCGCGGTAGGAATTAGAATCAAACTTATGGGAAAGGACACTCATTGAACACCAATCAGCGTGATGAGAACTATTGAAAACAAAAGAAAGAATCTTTGGAAAAAAATTATCTAAGGAGAATTAATTTATTTTAGTCTGACCGCAGTCCCATCCACTAACATGGAGGAGGCGGTGTTTATGACCTATACTGCAGCCAGACACCAGGGGGCGATAGAGACATTTTGGCTTCATTTTTGGGGAGCTGTCGCGTCGTCCATGTTTTCTACAGTCAATGTTCTGAACGCCTTTCTCTTTTCCAGCCACAGCTCTTTGAGTTTAGGAGTAAACCAGGGTTTGTCATTGTTATAACTCACCCTGGTGCATGATGGCACAATGCTGTCCTCGCAGAAGTGGATATAGGAGGTTACAATGTCCGTAAACTTGAACTCTGATTTTACATTTAGAAGGGTGCACCCAGGTAAGGTTTTTTTTAAGTGATTACTGTGATTGTACCACATGGTTGTCATTGAGGAAAAACTGGTACAAAAAAAAAAAAAAAAACCCCACACACATCTCACATATATCCACAGACCAGAATTTCCATTCTCCTATTGCTGATCCTATGGCCAGATAAATGAGGAATACATCGCCCTGTGTTTGTGTCGTTTCTCACTGGGTGTCTCTTTGACTATCCTCCGATGTTCCAAAGACATGCATGTGTTAGCTTCATTGCCAAACCATGAGTATAAATCATTTTCTGGCTCTTTGTGTTAACCCTGTCCAATTTACATTGTAGATTCTCAGTCAATGCATCAAACCTATGAAGGAACACATATGGAATTGTAGTGAACAAAAAAGTGAAATAAATCAAAACATTTGTCAAACTAGCCACCCCTTTGATTTGATTACTGCTTGTCATACTCTTGGTATTCTCTTGATGAGCTTCATGAGGTCGTCACCTGTAATAGTTTTCCAACAGTCTTAAAAGAGTTCCCAGAGATGCTGAGCACTTGTTGGCCCTTTTGCCTTCACTCTGTATTCCATCTCATCCCAAACCATCTTGATTGGGTTATGGTCAGGTGACTGTGGAGGCCAGGCCATCTGGCTTAGCACTCCATCACTCTCCTTCTTGGTTACATAGCCTGGAGGTCCAGTCAACTGGATGATCCAACAATTAAATGACTATCCAACTAAATGCAAAGCAGATGGGATGGCATATAGATGTGGGATGCTGTGGTAGCCATGCTAGTTCAGTGTGACTTCAGTTTTGAATAAATTCCCAATAGTTTAACCAGCAAAGCACCTATAGCGGCAACCTTTGGTCCCTTTTTACCGCTTGCAGGACGTAAAGTTTCTGACTCGTGCTTTTCTTGAATCGCTTATATGCCTTTCAGTAGCAAAAATGAGGCGAAGGTAAAAAGGGCAAAACATTTATTCTCCATACAAACCGAAAAATACAAACAAATGCCTCTGGTGGGAGCTCCGTTTATGTTCCCTTTATGTTACAACAAAAACAACATTAAACGGCAACGGTCAGAAAACTGTTGACAAATACTTAAATATGGCCTGACGTAAATGAGTAAAATATTGGCCTGAACTGTCTAAGCTCCAACAGCACCCCCGTACCATCACACCTCCATGCTTCACAGTGGGAACCATGAGACCATCCATTCACCTTTTGTCGCACAAAGACACTGCAGGTGAAACCAAAGATCTCAAATTTAGACTCATCAGACCACAGCACAGATTTCCACTGGTCTAATTGTCACAACCGGGCGGCCAGACACAGGTAAGTGGACTCAAATGCAGACACCACACAGAGGCTCGGAGGTATAGTTCAAACGAACAATTTATTTGGCACTCAAAATGGCACACCATGAAGGAGGTAAAAGAAACAAAAAATGCTATATGTGAACTAAGGGCGAGAGGGAAAACATAGACCTCTGAACATTGGCTACCTACTAACATAAAGTTTCTGATTATGGTACTAAGAATCTATAGCTAAAAACACTGTAATTAGCAAGGGCTAGCAGATAAGCTGTTACCAGGAATGCTGAGAAAGTAAACAAGTCTTGGCTAGACCATCTCCAAAATAACTGTTAAACCAATAAACAAGAACCACACTGCGTGTGCAGCAGCAATGCCAAAAGGAAATAGTCTCTTTATCGGGCTGGGCACGTTATTTGGGATTTTCCGGAGCAGGCATACAAGGTACAGGGTCGCAGGGTTTCTCTGAGTCACTGTAATGAAAGGAGTGTAGAGTCAATCCGCGCCACACGCAGCAGTCCAAGAAGTGGTGGCAACAAAATACATAGTCTTACTTGTCTGGGTTGATGGCGAGGCTAGGAGGGGATTAGTGGTCCAAGTGAGGCTAAACCAGTTCGTGTACACTCACTGTGAAGTGTAGGGCAGGGAGGCAGGCAGGTGAATAGCACCGAGAATCGTAGCAGGCCAGCGACGGGGAGTTGAGTGGTTACAGGCAGCAAGATCCAATCCACTGTGAAGGTGGGTTAGCTGACGTTCCGGTGAGGAATGTTTGAGAACGCTGGTCTTACGAGCCTCCCTGCAAATTACACACAGGTGCCACAAACGAGGGGGTGTGGTGACTCTGCCGAGTGATGGATTTACTGGCACACAGGAAAACCCAGCACTCACCCGGACCATGGCACTAATGTCTATTCCTTGTGTTTCTTGGCCCAAATAAATCTCTTCTGATTGTTGCGGTCCTCATGTGAGCCAATTTCATCGTAGCGCTTGATGGTTTTTGCAACAGCACTTGGAGACACATTCAAAGTTTTAGCAATTTTCTACACTGTCAGCTGTGTACCAACCTGACTTCTGCACAACACAACTGATGGTCTCAACCCCATTAAGAAGGCAAGAAATTCCACAAATGAACCCTGACAAGGCACACCTGTGAAGTGAAAACCATTTCAGGTGACTACATCATGAAGCTCACTGTCAACAAAGCAAAGGGTGGCTTTCAGGAATCTAAAATGTAAGATATGTTTAGAGTTATTTATAAAAAAAATTCTTTGCTACATAATTCCATATATCTTTCTTCATATATTTGATGTATCCAGTATGTAGAAAGTAGTACAGGAAAAATATGAAATAAGAAGTTAGTGTATAGTAGTGTAGTGTATAGTAAAAGATTTTTCCTCATGTTTTTCCTCATGTTGTACTGCAGTTTCTTAATATAATATACACAATACAATGCAATTTTATTTATATAGCACATTTAAAACCAAAGGTAGACCAAAGTGCTTCACAATAATGCAATAAGTCATTGATATAAAACATTAACAAAGTACAAAAACAAGCACCAGTACTAATACTAACAGATGGGAAACACTAATTAAACCAGGAGTGTGGGCTAAATAAAATAGATATCGGGCCTCAGTTCAGAGATAGGGTCAATTCAAAATATAAAATATTAAGTTTTCAACCATGTTTTGAAAGATTGAGTAGAGTCCGAGGCACGAATAGTAACAGGAAGACTATTCCAGAGGTTCGGTGCAGCTGAGACAAAAGCACGATCGCCCCTATCTTGAGGCAGGACCTAGGTTGGACCAAGAGTAGTTGACCAGATGATCTTAAGGCTCGACTACGAGTATACAAGCTAAGAAGGTCGGCAAGATAGCTAGGGGCGATGAAGGATAGGTTGTTTAATAGTTGCACTAGTCTTAATAATAATTAAGACTAGTGCAAAGGTGTTGTTGTTATAGAGCAGGCGTCGGCAACCCTAGGCACGCGCGGCATACCAGGCATTTGCTCGGTGGCGCGGTGACTTTTTTTTCTTTGTAACGGTATAAATAATGAAAGGTGGTGGATTGGCCGGATGCTGGCCGGTGTGTAAAAATAACTCAGTTGTTTGGTGGTGGCTATGGCGGAGCTTCCACAGATTCAGTAAAATTAACAAGTGGTGGAGGCCAGCAGGTGAATGAGGGAGAGGGGAGGCAGGAGGAGGAGAGACCCGAGGCAGCCGCCGGTCCGAGTGTCAGGTGAACTGAACTTCAGGTAAGAAGTTATGACCTGCAGTCTATCTGGGTCAGATATAAACCAAGTTTAGGTGGAGTTTATTTTCATTGTGCTGACTTTTTACAGTCAGTTACAATAACTCGTACTGCGTGCTAGCTAGCATGATGGAGTTTCTATACAGCTGGGTGGGTGCTATGATGTTACTGATAGTGAACTTTATTTTATTCATAAGATTAGTTAGTAGAGTTGCCAACCATCCCGTAAAAAACGGAATCGTCCCGTATTCAGAGAAATTATTACGCGTTTCGTGTTGAGCTGAGAAGGGACGCAGTTTGTCTAGGATGGAAAAAGACACAAAGGTGGAGTTATTCTGTCATTACGCTGCACAGCTGCCTCTTCTCCTCTCATTCTCTCCCCCTCTCTCTCCTGTTGCTACTTCAATCATGAAACTGATCAATGATCAGCTGATCGGCTTTTCTTTCTTGTTTGTTTATCGCCCACTTTGCGCCAGAAAGAGGAAACTGCCGGATGTCGCCCTAAACAACAGCAGCACGTTTAAGCTGATCAGCTGTTGTTAGAATTTATTTAATATTAATTTCTAGATGTTTGCTGGAGCCACAGCTGGAAAAGCTCCTGGTCATGATATCGGTTTGGATATGTGATGAGAGGGAAACATGAAGATGAAACCAGGAGATGTCCTTACTGAATCATCAGAGCTGAACAGGTGATGGAGAAACAGGTTTACCTTTTAGGTGACATGGATGAGTTAAAGGGAAGTTATGAACTGTTTCTGAGAGACAAATAACACCAGGATCCTTTTCTAAGTAGCTGACGGCTGGTAACTGTGCAGGGGCGGGTCTAGCAAAGTTTTGCCAGGGGGGCCAGGTAGGGCATTAACAGGGAGAGGGGGGCACAAAGAAATGCTTTCTTATTCTCATTTAAAATGTCTGGCTGTTATTAAATAATTATCTGGAGCTTACAACCAAAGTTTTTATCTGACATAAAATGTATAGAAATCATACATATACCAACAAGATTGTACATCACTGTCACAACAGCATTTGTTATCATTCAAAGGCTTTATGGCTTTAATACCTGGTGGGCCGGTCTTTAGTCAAAAGGCCCGGGCTGTTTTTTTGTCCCAGTCCAGCCCTTGGCACGACACGCAGTGAATTTATCTGAGAAGGTGCATTAAAAAATAAATGGTTGCGCCAGCGGTGCACATCGAAAATCAGCTCGCATAGACACATTAGTTGTGCCGCTTCTTAATGGTAGCTAAACGTATCTTAGCTAACAACCCCAACTACCACATTCAACTTGTAATTGGCTAAAAATAACTTAGCCTACTAGTGAGAGGGACGTTGTTGGCTTTCCATATTCCGACACTTCAAAAGCTTCAGGAGCTTTCCGCTCAGCACAGCATCAGCACCACAGAAATACACGGATACACCCGTAGACTCGAGACACAATGCATTTTTTGGGACTTTCAGGTGTATGGACCAATGTTTTATTTTCTGATCAAACCAGAAATCTTTAATGAGCAGTTAGATTTGTCTCGCATTAACTGGCTGAGTTAATGCCAGTTAATGCAACATCGAAGCAGCTGGAATCCATAGCTGTGCGTGTTCATGGAGCTGCATGTTCACCTGCTGGACATCACTACCTGACAAGTTTAACTGTCTTCGGAACATTGCAGAGGCCTTATTGACAGTATTTGGCTCTACATGTCTGTGTGAACATTTTTTCTCTCGCACGAAGAGTGTCCTCAGGTAGCCGTCTGAATGCTGGACACTCAGAGACCTGCGTCTCTGAGTGGGAGACCAGAGATCACTTTAACATGTGTGTCTCTGTATTAACAAACATGCTGTAACCCAGTTCCTAAAATCATCTCAAACAAAAGAGAAGAAAAATTAAAACATTTAATGTTCATTGTTCTGTTCTTACTGTCCCTGTTAATGAAAGAGAAACAAGATCAAAATATTTATTTAAACATAGAAGGGACGCAGATTATATATGATATGCTCTGGTCAAACGAGGGTTAAGTTTTTTCAGAGGGTTGATGAGCTCTGATGAGAGCCTATTGTTTTACTCCACTCCTCGCATGTCAGCCAATCGGTGAAGCTCTGGGCAGCTCTTGTCCCTCCTTAGTACCAGCTCCCAAGTTTTCAGTCTCTTGCTTCTACAGCCAAACAGAGCAGACGGACTAAAACTTTGTTATCGGTAAGCTGGAGAAATTAACATCTAACGAGTTAAAAAAATACCATCTAAACTGATATTTTTTCACAAATTATGGTTTTGCACTTGTTGTCGTCAAGGGCAGAGCGAAACCGGAAGGTTTACTGAGCTGTGGCTTCACGTAACGCTGAGCATCCACTCGACGGCGGTAAGCTAAATGTGGCTAATCAGACACGTGATGTGCGGAGTGTGGGTACAGTTGTTGGATGTCTCTGAAACGCACTGTTGTTATGCTAGTTAGTTAATAATCTAAGTTATTAACATGTGAAAAGCTGTAAATGGTTAAAGCAGCTAAAAATAACTTTATGAGAGATAATTGCAAGCAGACTTTATCCTGCTTCCTGTTTAATTTTTGATGTCAATCAGTTGTTTTACTATACTCAGTATTGAATACTTGGAGGTAATTTTTAGTGTATTTCCGCTTGTACTAGTAGGCCTATGGTACAAGTAGGATTAAGCACGTCTATTTAATACTCCTATTTGAGTCCTTGTGTTTACATGTTATTGAGATTGATTATTTGCACTTTGTTCAATTTCTGATAAGCATTTGCATATTATTCCATTTCTTAAAAGGGGTAATATACTTATTTATTTGTGATTTTATATATATATATATATATATATATATGTACAGCGAGTATTTTGATGGATGTAATTGATGTTTACAATGAAAATGAATTATATGGTGACTATAATTCCTGAATGTTTAAAACCTTGCAGATAATCTTTAATGTTACTGCAGGTTACAAATAATTGAACCTTGATACTGTGAAATTTTGGATATTGATACTTTGAACTTTGAAACTTGATATTTTAATGTTGTACAACATGACTGAATTGAATTGATTGATGATTGAATTGATGATAGCTGATCTGAATAGTTGTTACTGCACTGTGACACTACTGTAGTTTAATTTGTGAGAGTTATCCTTAAAGGGGACGTGACATATATTTGGCCATTGTTTATAGGTCAGGTTTTTATATGGGACGAATCCAAAGACCAGGTCAGCGATTCCAGAACCCAGAGTGTTCCAGTGTTCATTGGATGGCGAGCCAACCCAAGATCCTAGGAGACGATATACATATACACGCACACGCACACTCACACGCACATGGACTACAATCCTCTACTGTACAAGTAGTACGGTAGGACAGACAATCACACACACTCCTTGTTGGACAAATTCTATTGCCATACACCCGTTTGTCATGGGCCCCACCGGTATCATTTGGACTTAAAAAAAAGACTAATTCTTTTATTTGTGCACAATTTTATTCTATTTTTTTTGCTACTTTGGGGGAATTTTTTTTTATACTTGACATTCTGTTAAACCTATTGAAGTACTGTGTTGTTTACAAATTTATTTTACAAGGCTTAACATCACTAAAGTACTTTTAAAGCCACACAACTGTGTTTGTCTGGTTTCTCTGCCATTCGTGTACCAGAGCTCTAAGAGTTGTTCTCAGTCTTCTGATACTAGCCCAAATTACTTATCACCTTGGTAATTATCCATTGGTACTTTATATAACTCTACGTAAGTGCTACAATGCCATATTGGCCCAGTTTATTTCTCTTATCATTGTTGTGAGGAGACCATAATTAGCGTTTGCATTTTCTGTTGTACAGTTCATTTGCTGTTATGGAGTTCTTGTTATGGATTTGTTTCAAAATAGCTGATAACTATTCGCTGATAGCTGCCAACATCTGCAAACAAATATAATTCTATAAAGTGGTTCTATATATTGTGTAACTGTTCATATAGAGCGTTATTAAATTTATTGCTAATGCAATTATATAGCACACTGACATCTGAGGAAATTTTAAATGGCTCTTGCCATCAGAAAGGTTGCCTACCCCTGTTATAGAGCAACAGAGTCAGTATAGAATGTGGTTAGGTTGAATGGATTTGTGACAAAACATTGGCATTTTAAAAGGATCAATGTTTATGTAAGATCGTGTACCGTAAATAAAGCATGCATTTTAACCCAAACCATCACTTTTCCTTTAATGCAGTACAGTCAACTCTGTTACTGCATTGCCACTATAAAAAACTGTTTGTTTGTTGTTTATCTGTGTACCACTCGCTGCAGTACGGTCCAATGGGTAACATCAGAGGGTTAGGTACAACTAATCTATCTGGTTGTTTTGAATATAAAATAAACGATAAGCTCTTTAATATAATAAATATGTAAAGCAGAAAGTGGAAATTAACTATTTTACTTTCATTAGAATGACTGTGACCATGTTCATAAGGCACACAGGAAGTAAACGTCCCCTTCATATATACTACATCCTTTGATGTTGATAAAGCTCCCTGGTGATCAGCAGGGGAGACCTTAGCTTTGTGTTGTACCCAGTAATCTCCTCCCACTGGTGTCATTACAGGAGGCAGCAGAGAAAATCCTCCACGCTATTTTCAGTCTCTGCTTATATGCTCTGCTGCTCTGTCTCTGATTGGTATTCCTGTCTATCGATTCTATCCATCTCTCACTCAGCTGCCCCTTCATTCATCCTCACTGCTTTGCTGTTGCCACATCAGTAGCTTTAGTCTGTCTCTGACTTACTACTCCTTCTTCCACCCTGTACATTCTTTCCTTTCCACCAGTGCAACACTCTTGTCTGTGCCTCTGAAAAATGCTGACAGACATGTTTCAGAAATGGCTTTTCCTTGTGAAAAATCCCACTGGTCAGCCAAATGCTTAGAATACCTAAAAGAGCAAATATCTCCTGCTGGTATAGCTTGATGACATATTTTTGATAAAAGTTCTAGCACAGAGGCAACTTCCCAGCAAAAGAGAGAGGCAAAAATCAAGGGAATACATGACACCACAGCATGTAGTGAAATTCCATGTAGCCTAAATGAAGATAAAGATTGTTTATCCACGTAGCAAAAAGTCTTACACTATCTTTCTCAGGCCTTACTGAGGCACCACATTTGGTTACCTGTATTGAATTACACTATGATGACAGACTATACACACACACATACATACACACACTATATATATATATATATATATATATATATATATATATATATATATATATATATATATATATATAGTAAGGGTCCTAAGGCTAGACCCCCTATGCTAAGCGAGCCTACCGCAGACATGAGCGAGACAGATAAATATGAAGGCATGCCGGCTCGGACGTCGCCCGGATCAACAAGGTCCGCATCAGGTGTTGAGGAACCAGGGCACCCTGACGAGAAGTGGGCTACTGGAACAAGAAGGCATCGGTGGGCAAGAGACAAAAACAGGGCGTTGTTGGAATGCTACTACGCAAGTAACCCCGGCGGAAGGGGCTACATGAATAGGATGAGGGACCTATGGATTCTTCAATACCCAACATCCACAATGACGGCGAAACAACTAGTAGCTCAGTGTTCCAACATTCGAAAGAAGGGACTGCTCTCACAGCTAGAGATTGACAAGGTACAACATAAATGCTACGGCAAGGAGGAGTCAGGACGCCAGGTCAGGGGGGAGATATCATCACCCCCACCCGAGATTGGGTACATAGCCCCAAGTGCGACAGGAGAAGGATCGTTGAGTGCGAGAGGAACTGACCTGAAAGATAGGATCATGGCCAAGCTTGAAACCTGGACCCCCCGTAGCCGGTTACCAAGATTAGGTGAAGTACCCTCAGAAGGTCTGCTAGATGATGTTAATGCAGCACTACGGACAATACCTACAGCCACGATTACCGACACTAACAAGCTGATCTACAATACGGCAGCAGTTATCAGTGAGATGCTTGGCTACAAGTTGAACAGCCACAAGGGGCAGTACCCTCCATGGAGAAGGAGGCTAGAGGGCAAGATCAAAGTAGCACGGAGGGAGGTTAGCCAACTAACGGAGTTGCAGAAAGGTGCGACAAAGAAGGTGCATAAGAAATACAGCAAGCTGTCCATACCTGAGGCCTTGGAAACTGCCAAGCAAAGACTCACAGCCTTGGCCAGCCGCTTGAGGAGGTACACCAGAGAGATAGAAGGCAGGAGAATAAACCAGCTGTTCTCCACAGAACCAGCAAAGGTGTACTCTCAGTGGCAAGGGAACAATAATAAGAGAACAGCACCACCAAGGCTGGAGACGGAGCAATACTGGAAGAGCATATGGGAGAAGGACGCAACCCATAACGGCAATGCTCAGTGGCTAGTGGATCTGAGGGCAGACCATAGCGACCTCCCTGAACAGGGTCCAGTAACCATCACAGTGGCAGATATCCAAGAAAGGGTCTCCAGTATGAAGAGTTGGACAGCACCAGGGCCCGACATGGTTCACGCCTACTGGCTAAAGAAGCTGACTGCACTCCACGAGCGTCTGGCAGCACAAATGAACCAGCTGCTAGTTAACGAGGGACACCCGGAATGGCTAACCGAAGGTCGGACGGTCCTGATCCCCAAGGACCCCAAGAAGGGACCAGTCCCCTCGAACTACCGACCAATAACCTGCCTCAGTACTACATGGAAGCTCCTGTCAGGCATCATATCGGCTAAGATGAACAGGCACATGGGTCAATACATGAGCGGGACACAGAAAGGAATTGGCAAGAATACCAGAGGCGCAAAACACCAGCTACTGGTAGACAGAACAGTCAGCCGAGACTGCAAGACCAGACTAACCAACCTGTGCACTGCCTGGATTGATTACAAGAAGGCCTATGACTCAATGCCCCACAGCTGGATACTGGAATGCCTAGAATTGTACAAGATCAATGGGACCCTAAGAGCCTTCATCAGGAACTCAATGGGGATGTGGCGTACAACACTAGAGGCCAACTCCAAGCCCATAGCACAAGTCACCATCAAGTGCGGGATCTACCAAGGAGATGCTCTGTCCCCACTGCTGTTCTGCATAGGCCTGAACCCCCTCAGTGAGATCATTAACAAGACTGGCTACGGATACCGACTACGGAACGGAGCAGTTGTCAGCCACCTCCTGTACATGGATGACATCAAGCTGTATGCCAAGAGTGAACGAGACATCGATTCACTGATCCACACTACCAGGCTATACAGCAATGACATTGGAATGTCGTTCGGGCTGGAGAAGTGTAGTCGGATGGTAACAAAGAGAGGGAAGGTAGTCAGAACTGAGGGGATTGAACTACCAGAATGCAACATTGCAGACATAGAGGACAGTTACAAGTACCTGGGGATCCCGCAGGCGAATGGGAACCATGAAGAGGCCGCTAGGAAAGCTGCAACCACCAAGTACCTGCAGAGGGTCAGGCAAGTCCTGAGGAGTCAGTTGAACGGTAAGAACAAGATCCGGGCCATCAACACGTACGCCCTGCCCGTGATCAGGTACCCTGCTGGTGTAATAGGCTGGCCAAAGGAGGAGATAGAAGCCACTGACATAAAGACAAGAAAGCTCCTTACCATGCATGGAGGGTTTCACCCCAAGTCCAGCACCCTGAGGCTGTACGCTAAGCGGAAGGAAGGGGGTCGGGGACTGGTGAGTGTCAGCATATAGGTTTACTTGAATAACATGGCAAAAAAGAGAGAGAAAGAAAATAATCATATGCCTAGTTCAGTTCCTTTTCATGCTATCAAAGTTGATGTCACTGAAAATAGGTAAATATGAAAACTAAATAAGGTTTTGAAATCTATAATAATCTGTTTTGATTGATTGATTGATTGATTGATTGATTGATTGATTGATTGATTGAATGGAAGTCCCAGCTTTCACTTTAATGATTCTCAGCAGAGATGAGCAGAAACAGCTCAAGATTCACTCTCCCAGAAAAGAGTACGGGGGGGACACTGGGGAGGTGAGCAGATTTTGGAGGGTGGCCCTGCCTGCCCCCTTGGTTGCACCCTGCACACCTAACCACAACTTGTCACATAACAGCTGCTTTGATCGGTACCTCTTGTTGTCACACTTTAAATTGCAGGGTATCACTTTAGTGTTTCTCTTTGTTTGGTTGGTTTGTCGGTTGGTCGGTCAGGCATAGCCACATTGTATCTGCATGTGCACATCTCTGTAATAACCTATGTTAAAAGTTCCAAATTAATATAATCAAAACTCATGTTTAGACATCTGGTGTAAAAGCAGTTTTAGATTCTGTAATGAGTGTGGTACACCAAGACCAAAGGCTTATTGTTATTTTATGTTTCTTCCGCTTTTGAATAATCACAACAACAGTTTGTCAAGCTTCTTCCACTCCATTCCAGCCTTGTGCAGGTCTACAGTCTTGTCCCTGACATCCTTTGACAGCTCTTTGGTCCTGTCTGTGGTGGTGGAGAAGCTGGAATGGAAGAAACTATGTGGGCAGGTGTGCTTTATACCAAAAGGAGCTGAGATCAGGAGGATCTGTAATTGATTGACTGATTGATTCCAGTCTGTGGCAACCAGAACTCCAAATGGGTTGGATCAAATACTCATTTCACTCAGTTATATGCAAAATAGTTTATAACTTTCATGTAACGTTCCTATTTAGCATGTGGCTAAAAACAACCTTTAATCTTCACCATAGTGTGGTCACCTATGGAGCTAACTTCTCAACATCTGAACATCCATCAGATCACCAGCTATGTTTCATTAGGATTATATTAAACGTTTGCCACATGCTAATAGATTCAGAAACTAGAAGGCCATCCAAATCGAGTCTCATACACACTTATGGCAGTCTGTTATGTAATTTCCATCCGAGTATGCCATAGGTAAAAATTCCATGTAATGGCATGAAAGTGAGCCTAACCCTGACATTGCTATCACTAATCCTCATCACTAGACTAGTGAGCTGGATGTTAGGAAGATATTTCTTTCAAAGTTGTGCTTTCTGCAATTACAAATGGGACACTTTGCCAGAGAAAACAGGATGAAATGTAATATCTCCCAGCAACAGCAACCTCCTTATTTTCCTCAAGGCTCTCCCTTTGTGGATAACCTCTACATAGTGTTAATTACTTCAGTGTTGCTCCAAGAAACCTTGTCAAAGATAAGGTCTGGAAACTGCTGACACAGGCTGATATGACTAATGGCTAGCTTTGAGACCAAAATCCTCCCTTCCTCATTATCATTCTCTCTATTTTCTCTTCTAAAGTCCCAGTTTCATGAGAGCATCCCCTAAATTATATATAAGTTCACAACAGATGAGTAGGCAGTTGTGATGAGATGTGTGTGACCGTGGAAAAGTTGTGGTAGAAGTGATTTTGACTTGAGCTGTTGAGTTAGTGACTGACAGTGTTGGGGATTAACGGAATACATGTACCGCCTGTCACGGTTCTGGGTCAGTTTCTACCCAGTATTTTGAGTTTATTATGTTTTGGTTTAATTTTCCATCAGGGATTGTTTTCTTGTTCTCTTGTTGTGTTGATGATGACGATTATGATGTTTTTTATTAGAGTTTCATGTTTCTGTTTATTTGTGTTTAGGATTTGTTCTTCGGTTGTGTCTGCTTAGTATATGTCTAGTTCCATGTGTCATTTTCTGTCTGTCTCTCAATGTCGAGTCTGCGTCTTAGTGTGATGGTTTCTTGTTCCTGTTTTATTGTGAAGGTCTGCGTCTCATGTGAGTGTGTTCAGTTTTACCTCTCGTCTCGTTAATGACTCCCAGCTGTGTCTCCCACCTGTGTGTAATCTCCCTGTGATTTTCTGAGTGTATTTAAGTCGTGTCTTCTGTGTTTGTAGTTGCTGGTCCGTCTGTGTTTCCACCCTGCTTCATCTGTGTGTTTACCTGCAGTCTACCGTCATCTGTTTCCGCCCGCTCTCATTCATGTCCAGGTTCGTGTTCTGTAGTCAGTTTGTTCCCAGTTTAGTTTAGTCTTTGCTCCGTTCGCCGTTTGTCCCTTTCCTTTTTGTGTTTAATAAACCACCCTCACACCTGTACAAGTGCCTGCATTTGGATCCTCCTTTATTTTCCACACGGCTCTTCTCACTCGCCGTGACACCGCCGTTATGTATTTAAAATACAAAATATGAGTAACTGTATTCCGTTAAAGTTACCGTTTAAAAAGGTGGTATTTAGGATACAGTTACTTTGTTGAAATAAATGGATTACACTGCGGTACTTTCCTGTTTCATATTGTGGTGGGTCAGGACTGTTTGGGTTTTGTTTGTAAGCTATGTTCTGTTGTTCCAGGCGGCAGCGTTATGGTTGCCATGGTTATAGGACGACTCTCTCTCTCTCTCCCTCTCCCTCTCTCCTGTTTCCTGGGTGAGAGAGCCCTTTTTGTTGTAGTTGTTGTGCTAAGCTAACAGGTAGAATGCTACAAGCATAGCTCTAAAGAATGTAGCCTCATGGGCAGTGTAGTCCGTGTTGCAGGGAGAATGGGCTGCCATACATGTTATGTGTCTGTGCGCAAGAGGAGGGAGAAAAAGGAGAGTGGAAAAGTACAAGCAGTCATCGAGCAAAAACAGGAGCTGGAAGCATGTAAATATAATAATAACCACTGCAGCCAAGAAGAGTGCCTGACGAGCCCAGTTGTAAGTAAGCTATTAAGACTCGACTGTACACTGTGTTCGTGTTTTCCTCCGAAAACAATAAGTTCCGTTGGAGCAGCCTTTCAACGCCTCTCTCTGTCTCTCGCAAGAAAACTTGACCCAGACAACAAAGTAAAGCTATTTTTCGCCTATGAGCCTACACGGACCACGCCGTATTAGTCAGAGGTCCCTTTACTACGGTTCGGAGCCGCGGACCTTCAGTAACAGTAATAAATCACACAGCAATAGTACATTCACGTAGTTGTAAAAAGCATGATAATATATTAAGTAATCCAAAGTATTCAGAATACGTTACTGTCATTGAGTAACGTAACAGAATATGTTACAGAATACATTTTGGGGCATGTAATCTGTAATCTGTAATGGAATACATTTTAAAAGTAACCTTCCCAACACTGGTGACTGACATTTGAGGCAACGCAAACACAGACACTCAAATCAAAATCCTGTTTGTTTTTCTTGTTAACAGGATTCATCTGCTATCCTCACAGAGAATATCTAACTGTATCTAATCTCTTAAAGCTAATTCAATCCACGTCAAAGAATCTTCAGGATGCATGGATGCATCTGTGAGGATGCTGTGAAATAATCAGCTTTGGACAGCAGAAAAACACATGAATCATCCAGTATTCTCATTAGAGAAGGCCCACTCACTGAGCAGCACTTCCTGTTTGTCTCTGTGGAGTATATATGGCCTTAAGATTTAAGGCCATATATACTCCAAAGAAAACTGAATCATTATCATACAGATTGAGAATTTGATTACAGTAGCATCTTACTACTCCTTCTGCAGGCTTTGTGCTCAGAAAAAGGAGACCAAGGCTTTGATTGAGCCACATGACTCAAGGCCCTACACAAGTATCTAAAACCTGTAATCGAGCACTTTACATTCAACATTCATAAAATACTACTTTTATTTTTTCGTTTGGGCCCCAAACCTTTATGGGATCCTGAATTACCTTTGAGCTAAAAAAAAAAAAAAGAAAGAAAAAAAAAAGAAAAAAAGATCTGAGTTAAATAGATAAATGTTGTTTGTTCTGCTAACTTTAAGTTTTATAGTTACGGGAGTTTGGATGACCCACATGTCTGAGTTTGAAGTGCAAAACTGTGCTGCTGTCAGCAGATTCTCTGTCTACCTCTTCCTCTCTCATTAGAAGCTCTCCCCACTGCCTGCAGAAGCTCATTATTGGTGCTGAGAGTATTGATTATGGAATTGGTTCAGTGGTACATCTTCAGTCCAATTCCCATGCCCCACTTTGTTTGGCTCTGTCTTCTACAACAGAGCCACAAGTCAGGGGAGCAGGAGCTCTGTGGCCACATTTATAGACAAAAGTTACTATGTGCACAAAAAAGCTTCGGACTAGCCTCTCTCTTTTTCTTAATAATAAGTTTGTGAGAGTTTCTGTTTTGTGTGTGTGTGTGTGTGTGTGTGTGTGTGTGTGTGTGTGTGTGTGTTTAGGGGGTCATATTTTGACATGGATTTTTGTCAAATGGAAGTGGCATGGAAGTTGTTGTCAAATTAAATAATGCATTCTTTACCAATTAATATGTATTATTGATCATTATTGTTATGAACTAAGTAAGTAGATGATATCAGAATGATAAAGTGGGTCAAGAAAATCTCCCCCACACCAGTGCACCTCCCCTGTGAACTGTAGATACAAAGTAGGGTGGATTCATGCATTCATGCTATTTATGCCAAAATCTGACACAAGCCAATATGACATTACACATCACCTTCTCATGCATTGTACTATATATATATAATTACACACACACACACACACACACACACACATATATATATATATATATATATATATATATATATATATATATATATAAAACCCTGAAAAGGATAAGCGGCAGCGAATGGATGGATATATATATAGATAGATAGATAGATATATGCTGATCACTCTCACATCTTTCTGGTTCTTTTGAATATGTTCTTTTACCATGCCAAAATGAAATCACCATTTTTACAAACCACTTATTAAGACTTTGCAGGGTTTTTTTACTAGGTTATGAAAACATTGGAAGATGCCATTTTAGACCACAAATGTTCATGTGTGTACATTTAAGAATACTATATGATGAATATATTGAACATGGCTGTACAATAAGAAAACAATAAATTTGGACATTTTAATGTGGCGCAGCACAATGATCCGGTGCTCTGTCACCTCACAGGAAGAGAAATCTGGGTTTGAATCCACTGGCGGGCTGTGTGGAGTTTATCTCCTCTCTGATCTCCCTTTCCTTGTGTGAGTTCCCTCCAAGTACTCCAGCTTCTTCCCACAGACTAAAGAGTTATGAATGTGTGTATGAATGGATATCTATCTCCTTGTGCTACTCCTGCAACACACTGGAGACCCTTCCAGAGTCTACTCTGCCTCAGTGCTTCCTGCAACCCTGAATTAGATAAGCATATGAATGGATGATCAAAAGGGACGTACAGTGTAACAGTGACAAGCAAAACCAAACCTTGCTTTAACTGCAGATTCATTGACCTGATACAGGAGACTGTAGCTCAGAGGGATGCGAATAACCTGAAAGTCAAGTAGTTTCAACCCAAGAAAAGCATTAAAAAGTGTGTGAAGTGAATGAAAAACTCTAAGGTGCCCTTGAAAAGTTATTGAAAATTTTATCATTGTACTTTTGCCTTTCCAAAGAGCATAACATATGGCTTAAGCTACCTAAGGGTAGAAAATAACAGCATGGTGTAGGGCACTGCCGTTCAAGCAAGGGTGCCTCACGACAGGAAGCACCCTTACTCATTAAAGATCATTAATTCATGTTTTTTGTTGTTGCAAGTCATTAAAACCAAGCCCCAAGGGAAATGAGTTTCAGAGCATTAATGCAGATGTTAAGCGAACACGAAAGAGACTACTTATGAACAAAACAGTGGGAAGGTCACAGACTGCAGAGCCTAAAAATTTTTTTTTTTTTAAATGTCTCAAACGAGCATGTCTCCATAACTCAACACACTTTTATTGAGGTAATTTTATATACTGATAAGCACGGTGCTGCAAGTGAATGGCAATTTGCTTGGTGCCCCAGCTGTCTACTGCACAACTTGTGTTGGTTTAAGAGCAAAAATCAGACATAACACTCTGTTTAGTTTAATTACTGGGAGGCATTGTTTGGCTGCTTGTCTGACTATGATACTGAGGATGACTACTCACATCACCAGGTTCGTTAACTTTCAACTGTTGAATGAGGCTGAGGGGTTATTTGGGGGTGAAAAAATGATGACTTCATACATTTTGTTTGTTCACTACCAACTTCGTGGCTTTAAATTTTATTATCTCCCTCTCCCTCCCTCCCTTATCTCCCTCTGCTGGTAATTTAAAGCCTGCATGCATTAATGCAACTTCTGCAGAAGTGTCATTTCACATTTTAGAGAGAATAGAATGGAATGGACACAGTGAACGCATTTTGCTGTAATACTTGGCTAAATTAACAGTTATGAATGCTTAATGTGCAGTTGAAAGGGACAAAGCTTATAGCATTGTCACTGTGCACCATTGTAGGCATTTCCATCGCAACAGAGGTCTTAATTTACCCTTTCTGACCACACTGACCTAAGTATTATTGCACCCCTCCCGCCACCCCCCTGTGTGCGTCACCAGAGCCTGTGTTAGTGCCCACACCTCTTCAAACTATGTCCCCAAATTGAATCTTGGACATCTGCAGCTTCACTTTGATCGAGTTACTTTGTTTATTGCATCTTATGAGTTTTCCCCTTCAGCCTCTGCAGCCCGTCATCCAGCAGGTGTAATGCTGCCGCTGTCAAAAGTGTGACCTGTAGTGTGTGTGTGTGTGTGTGTGTGTCTGTGTGTGTGTGTGTGTGTGTGTGTGTGTGTGTGTGTGTGTGTGTGTGTGTGTGTGTGTGTTTACATCACCTTGAGACTGCTGTGTGCTGGTGCTAATAGTGTTGTGTGACTGTTGCCTAGCATGCTTTACAAAAAAAACCCCTGTGTGCAAGCTGATGACCATTAACACCAGCCTGCAATGTTAAGACATTCCTTTCCGTCAGCTCTGTTTCTGCTGCCCTTCAAACAAGAATTTTCTTGTTGATGTGCATTAGCAGTTAAACATGTGGCTGCCAGCTCAGTAGGTGCCACATAGAGACAGCATATAAGCTGACAGCATATTTAACATAAGACTGGGTTGCCATGACAACAGGGGAAAGTAGTGGTGGTGTTGAGATGCTGTAAAGGCAATTTTTAAGTTGAGTGTCCTCAAAATCATCCGTCACTTTCTTGTCTGTTGTTACTACAAGCCGTAAGCGAAATGTTTTTTTGTGTTGAGCGTTGCTCACACGCTTTGAATGCATCTAAACAGCCTTTGATTATATTCACAGAAAACTGGGTTAAATTGGGATTTGTGATGTGGGGATGCTACGTGAATGAAAAAATAGACACAGATATAGATATCACTTAATAGCAAACATCCACATATATAATTAGAAATAGCTGCAGTTGAACTAATTGGTGTAGAAAACAACGGGTGAGCCCTGTTACCTTATTGAGATAAAAAGTGGCACAGCACTATATATAGGAATATACCTTCTATTTCAATTAACAGGGAAATTAGCTATATACTGTTTGCTGTAGCAGGTTGTAAACATGCTTTTTAATCCTGTGAAGTTAGGCATGTTAACACGGAACACAGTGAGCATCGATTTGCTTTTAGAGCCAGCCTCAAGTGGCCATTTGAGGAACTCTGGTTCCTCGTGAATTCGCCTCTAAGCTGAATTCACGCCCCCGACCCTGGCTGGAGGTTTCATCCTATTAAAAGGGAGTTTTACCATCCCACTGTGCTTTCTCATAGTGGTTTTTCTCTTTATTATTGTACCTTGACTACAACACAAGACAGGTCAGAGGAACAAAAGTGGTTTTAAAGACCTGAAAACTGTCTCTGAACATCACCATTTGTTGAATTTTAGTGAGGAGACATCTAGGACTGCACATTTCTTATGCTGATTAGGGCTGATCCTGCATGTTGTTATTTTGCACTATTACCTAGAAAGATGTGCAAAGCACAGTCACGTAACAGCCTGTGATTTCAGCAGCAATGTGTTTGCTGTATTGCTTAAACCAAAGGCATGCAGACTGTGAGCTGAATACAAACACAGACTATAGTGATTGACTGTAGTTGTGCCACAGCAGCAGGACTGTGCTAAACCACACTCTGCTGAAATCCCTGACCAGACAATCTCCACTGTGCTCCTCTCTTCATTCTGACAGCTGTAGCTCGGCACGGTGCATCTCACAGTTTGTAGCTAAGTCAGTTTCTCTGCTGCTAGACAGGCCCATATAACACTTGCTGGAGTCATAAATGAGTCATAAATGTATAAAATATTGGCAAACATCATTTGTAAGAAAGGCACGGCTTGTAAAAGAAAAACTTTCTTGCTTATTATTGAGAAGCAAAACAAAAAACTAAAGAAATGCTTTATGTTTCTTAAAGTAAAACTTTTTGGAAGATAGGACTCAAAAAGCAATATATATGGCATATTGTTGATGGTAAATAGCAATGTTGAGCCCTGGCTTTATCCGCAATTGCTTTCACTCCATCAAAAAACAAAATAACCTCTTTCACTTCAAATGTTATTCTCTGATTCTTACACCTGGAAAGCTATTTAGCACCTTTTGACCCCTCCATAATCCTCATCTGCCTACTCCTCTCTTTTTGATAAAGACTCACATAAACTCCAAGAGGAAGGCTGATGTTTGAAGCTTGTCCTTGAGTAAAAAGTCCTATTCACCATGTCCTTGTCCCACAGCTCCTCAGTTACTGCTATTGGCACCTAGCTGTGGCGACACACCAGAGTCTAAGGTGTGTTCAGACTGAATGCAGAGTGGTGCTAATTAAGCCAGAAGCCCCCATGTTTGATTTTTTTTAAATATATTTGATTAATTAAGTGCTAAGTTATCAGCTAATGCTACAAGCCTGGTTAGCAATGTTTAACTTTAGACAGGATGTGTCCCATACTCACAGTTAGCTGCTAATGTGTACTATGTATCATAAAAGCTAAAATACAATATTTCATGTGCCAAAAACTGGAGAACATATTTCTTCTTCTGTTAGTACAGCAACCATATTGATGTTAGATAATCACAATAAAATGCTTGAAAGTCATCAACACCACATGCTAGAATTAGTGAAATTAGCAAAGTTACAGTTAAGCAGACAGGAAGCTGCTATAGCACACCCCAGCAGGGCCTTTCAGTGTGTTGTCTGCATGTTCTACCAGTTCTCCCAGTCCCACTTCTTTCTTTTAGAGTTTAAGACGAAAGCTACAGCAAATTTTAAAACCGGCCTAAAAACCACTTTATAGTAATCAACACTAGGGTCACCAACTGTCCCGTTTTAGCCGGTACATCCCATAAAATGAGCAAAATTGGTTTGTCTCTTATTCTCTGTTATATATTTGTCCCTTATATAAATTAAATGCCCTGTATATTGACCGTTACCTGCAATGTTGCTTTCTGACCAACAGATGACACTGTTGGTCAGATGTGATTTCTGTCATCATTTACTGTATTTTTCTTTGTTTTGCATGAAGTATTGATTTAACTGAATACCACATTTTTACTGTAAGAGTTGGCTGTGCACTGTGCTTCTGGCACGTGTGTCCCAAATGAGGTTGGCACACACTCAACTTTAATACCACTTTATTAGCTTTGTTTAGTGTGGCATGAATGACGGACCTGACCACATACTTGCACTTTACACACACTTTTGTTCCAGCTTTTCAGCTCTCAACCAAACAAACAACAACAACGCCTCTTGAGCCAGCTCACTCTTATATGCAGGGGAAGTGTGATGAGCCGATGACCCACCACATACCTCCATTGCCCGACTGAGGCCGGGGAGACATCCAGGGAGATATACTCCCTGCCCCACAAGCAGGAATCAGCCCCAACTATGAGCATCCACAGCCCATGGCCCCGTGGCAGGGATGTATGGCATCAGAGGACCGACCGATTTCCAGTGGCAATAGCTGGTACGCAGACCCCCGACTCGGCCAGGGGAGGCCTCTCCCTCGCACTAACCCCCGGCTCCGGCTGTGCAGGACTCTCCCCCAGACTGTCCTCCAGCTCAGGCCAAGCACGTCCCTCCGGCGCTCAACCCCTGGCTCCGGCAGAGCAGGTCCCCCTGGTGCCTTGACCCCCAGGTCTGGCAGAGCAGGTCCCCCTGGCGCCTTGACCCCCAGCTCCAAGAGAGCAGGTCCCTCTGGCGCCTCAACTCCCGGCTCAGGCTGAGCAGGTCCCCCTGGTGTTCTATCCACTGGGTTGGGTTAATCAGGTGGGTGAACAGGTGGAACCGGAAGTAGCTAGGCTGCCCTCGTCCGGGGAACAGGAATGGTTGAAGGCAACTGCCGTGCCCTGCCTAGTCTCACCTTTGTGGCTGGCATGGGTGCCGGAGCAGACCGGACATGAGCCAGAGTGGCTCATGTCCGGTCTGCAGGGTCGACTCACCCTGCAGTCGAGGGATGTCAGTGGAGGCAGCGGCAGTGTCGACCAGAAACCGATCCAAGCTGCCAGACTCTCTTTGCATCCAGTGCTCGGACCAGTCCTGCAGTTGGTCCCACTGGCGGCGAAACACAGTAACCTGCTCCATCCACTCCACATGGCTACAAGCTCAACCACCATCTAGGCCAGCGCCTCCCCTAGCTGGGCCTGTCATAATTCCGTCATGCCACCTCCTGGGTTTCGGCAGCACTGTGGCAAGAATGACGGACCCAACCACATACTTGCTCTTTACACATTCTTCTATTCCGGTTGTAGTAATTTCCATGCGGCTGCAGCTTTTCAGCTCTCAGCCAAGCACACAACAACAACACTTCAGGAGCCAGCTCACTCTTATATGCAGGCGAGGTGTGATGAGCCGATCCAGCTCAGGTGTGTCTGCCCCCGCAGCCGCACCACCGACCACGCTCCACCACATTTAGCATACTGTGGGTGCAGATGCTGTGTGTGCACGCTAGCAGCAGCTGATAGTTATTTATTTCCTGGACATATATTGTTCTGCCATTTACTGTTATACAATTAAAGTAAAATTAAGGGCCAAATCACCACTCCTCAATAGTTATGGAACCATTTTCATGCTCACTGCATACAAACTACTGAGTGTAGCACAGAGCTCAAAAAGGCACTTGTTTTTATATTAGCCTACAGATCAGCAAAGAACCTTTCAAAATCAAGTAACATCATAATTGTACCTGTAACGTAATTTGTTAATTTAGCACAGTAATGCATATTAATTTTACAAAAAGTTGAATTTCATTTCAATTTCAATTTCAAGTTTTAGAAAGCAAAAGTATTTTCGTGCCATTTTTTTAAAACCATGTTTGTTTTGCTCTAAATGTAAGAATTTTAATATGAAAGTCTGTGGGAATTCACTCACTTTTGGTGCCACTCAATGAAACACAAGTAAACAGAGCACTAGGGAACAGCTGTCCTGGTTAAAAGTACAAAATAAGGACAGAAAATGAAGGTCTCTGCTGGCACTGACCTGTTTAGGTACTGGGAACAGTCAAAGAATAATTCTCCCTCTTCATCACTCATTCATTACCGCTTCCTTCTAAATTGGTCCTTAGGCAACACAGCTCAGGTTGCCCTTTATCCATACTTATGTCCCAGCGGAGGTACTCTGGTTAAGTAAATGAACTACTTAATGATGCCAAGAGAGGATGGAAGTTTGTGATCATAGAGGTCATACTTAGTTTAAAAAAATGTTTAAAAAGTTCAGTTTGATGCATAGAAATATATATATTTAAAAGGAAAATAAGCCTTGTAAGTAGTTTTTTTTCTGGGTCAGGTAGAAAGCAGCTTTGTCTCACCAATATCCCACCGAGTGTCCCAATTAGCTATTCCACTGAGCAGCTGAGGAAGTATTTTTGTGGACAAACACAGCAGACATATGAACACAAAGCACAATGCATGTGGCAAATGTTGCACATTAGGAAGTCAGACAGATAGTGAATAAACCCATGTGTGACATATGTTTTCTCTTTTACAGTATGTGATTTCACTTTTGGTACAAGGCAGCTTCATCCAGCCAACAATCACAGAGATATGGATGGAGAAAGAATGTACGTCCCTGTTAAAACAACAGTTACCTCCTTTTTGTGTTGTGTGTATTTCAGAGTGGTTGAAATATGTTTTTATATCTGTGCCTGTCTATGTCCTATCCTTTCCAAAGTCAGGGTGCTTGTTAATATACTTCATTTTGTCAAGTATTTAGAATTTAAAGAATTATTCTGGCATAAGAATGTGAATAAGTGGCAGCCTCTGTGGGTAAAAATAAATAAATAAATAAGCTATCTGAAAAGTTCCAAAACCTGCAGTTCTGCTTATGACCACCAGAGGCTGAATTTAAAACTCAGTCATTCCACTTGGCCTCTATGTTAAAATATCCAACTGTGTAGCATTAAAATATTTACAGCAGCTTAGGCTTCCATTGATAGTTTCCCCTTCCTAACAACAAAGCAGTGATTTCATTTGTGCTGTTGGTGATGATTTCATTGGGGTGGCTGTAGCTCTGGTGGTAAAGCAGGTCATCTACTGATCGGAAGGTTGGTGGTTCGATCCCTGGCTTCTCCAGTCTGCATGCCAAATATCCTTAGGCAAGATACTAACCCCAAATTGCTCTCCGATGCATCCATCGGAGTATGAATGTTACTTAGAAAGCACTTAGAAAAATGTGCTGGTGTGAATGGGTGAATGTACAAGTTGTGTACAGCGCTTTGAGTGCTCAGAAAGAGTAGAAAAGCGCTATATAAGAACCAGTCCATTTACCATTTCATATAAAAATAAAAATTCACCATTTGCTTAGCAGTCGGTCTTTATTTGTCCTTCAATCTTGGGTCCTCTACCAGAGGCCTGGGAGCTTAAGAGTCCTGCGCTGTATCTTTGTTGTTCGTAACACTGCGCTCTTCTGGACCAGGGTTTTAATAGTTTTGCAATTTTCATTAGTTTTTATTTTTATTTAGTTTTGACTTCAGATTTTCAATTTTATATCAGTTTTAATTAGTTTTTACCAATTGTTTGCTAGTTTAGTTTAGTTTTTATTTTTTTGAAAATCCTTAGTTTCAGTTTAGTTTTGATTAGTTTCAGTTATAGTTTTAGTTGTGTTTGCAATAATTAAGTGTAACAAAATCCCAGTTTCATCATATCAGTCATTCTGCTCATCCTTGGATATGTTGCTATTCCAGCTACCATACTGCACCCTGGACAGGTCGCCTGTCTGTCGCAGGGCTAACACACAGAGACACACAACTCACATTCCCACCTATGGGTTCTTTAAATAAATAAATAAAGGCAGATGAACAACCATTGATACCAGGCAACTATAAAATGTATATCTTGGCCCCAATGAGACTACTAACTCTTGCAGCACCGGGTGTTCGTAATTTTGGTTCAAGTGAATTGATAAACTTTTTGAAGGTAATTGACTCACACAGTTGTGTAGATATCCCAGTCCTGTTGTCTCGGGATGCATCACGCTGCCTTGCCTGGGGTTAGCTTCTGTTTTCTGGGGATGAGGGTTGAGTGTGCACCTTCTCAAGCTAAGCTAGGTTAGCCTTCTTGTGTGAGCTTTTCAAGTGCACTTTAAGGTTTGTGGGATTTTTTTTCCCTTTAGAAATGTCCCTCATAATTTGTCTCTTTCCACTACAAGACACTTGCTTTATCCAAAACACAGTCATATTCAAAGTAATCCCAAATTGGACTCTGGCTCCCGACTTTTCCTGACATGATTCTGCGCGTGGACGGAGCAGCAACACAGACGACTCGACTAACGTGCTGCCACCTGCTGGCATAATGAGACACAGCAAGAAAAAAATCTGGAAACTAAACTTCATTTTCACCCTTGACTCTTGTATGACACGCACACATCAATGAAAACTAAACACATTTTTGCTATAAATTCAGTTAATTTTAGTTAGTTTTGTGAACACTCCTTCCAGTTTTAGTTAGTTTTCCTTTTTTTGTTTTTATTTTTATTTCCGTTAACGAAAATGTTTTTTCACTTCTAGTTTTTGTTATTTCTTTAGTTTTCGTTAACGATAATAATCTTGTTCTGGACAACATCTCAGACGTACTTCGTTGAATCTGCTGTGTACATATGCACTGTGTGTACCAAGTGGTCCTATTAGCCACGGGGACCACTCAGCCCTTTTCCATGCATCTACCCAACTGCCTTCTTTTCTGGACTTTTGGCAGTTGTTACACTTCACCCTCTGCAAAATTAAGCAAAAAGTGTCATTTGTGAGATATTGATGTGGTCAGTTACGTATCAGAAGGGTTGTTAATCAGTTTAGCTACTACACTGATGTTTTTCCCTCCTCATCTTTTCTGACTATGTTTTCATTCGTTTTGCATTTGACTGTGGTTGGTTTCACTACTCGTACTATGATGTGATACCTGGACCCTACAGAGGATGCACAGGCAATTAGTCTAGGAGAGCTGGACAGGGCCGTAAAGGGTCCTTAACCCATCAGTGGGATCGCTATCTGCTCCTTTGTGCAAGGAGGAACAGGATGAGCAGTGCCAGAGCTAAAAAATCAATCTTTATTTATAAAGCACTTTTCATACAGAAATGTAGCACAAAGTGCTTTACATGGTTAAAAGCAGCCCACCCCACCCCACCCTCCAACTCACTCCCCACACTCTCATGAACATAAACAATCATGGATACATACATACACATACACCCCCCCCCCCCCCCACACACACACACACACACACACACACTTAAAGAGTAAAATTGGGCTGGGCACACATGAGCCAGGTGAGGAAACACTATCACAGGGAGCCGTCTGCACCGGGGGCCGGTCACAGACCGCAGCCTCCAGGCTGGGCACACAGCAGGAGGGAGGCAAAGAAGCTCCCCAGCCAGGTTGAGAAGACCCACAGAGCCCCAGCAGCCACGGTCGATCACAGCCCCGGTGCAGAGAGCCCCCTTTGAGGAAACACTGGAGAAATTACCTTCAGCAGGACACTAGTGTGAATGTATCTGACCAAACTATGAGAAACAGACCTCATGGGGGTAGTAGCCTGATTTAAAACAAAAAAACAACAATATAAATAAAAAATAATCTTTGAGGAGAAAGAAAAAGTTTGTTAGGGTGAGTTGTTAAATATTGTCATTTTTATGTTTGCCATTTGTACATTGTTTTAAAGAATTCTTTCTGTCCTCCCCTCCCCAGATCTTTAAGATTCTGGGAGGGGGGGCGGTAGTGTTTCTGATCACAGGAACACCCTCTGTGAAGGTCTGTTTGATGTGGTAAACTTCCTCCCCTTTGTATGGCTTCACTGTGTTATCCAGGGTGAACCATCTAGGGGTGTGGGGGAGACTACCCTCTTTATGACCAAGGATGTTCCTCTTGCTTTTATGTTATATGACCCTTTGATCAGCAGCATGCCACAAACACACACACACACACACACACACACATTCTCACATAACACACACACAGTGCCTTGTCTTTGTAACCAAGGGGGGTTACGTGGGGAAGCTACGTGTTGTAAACTATTGTTTATTATGTGAACGTTGCCAATAAAAGGGAGCGAGAGGGGGCAGTCGGCGAGGTCATTTTGTGATGAACTGAGATACCGACAAGGCCTCCCTTGCAAGTAAAAAGATCGATCGCTGTTGCCGTGTTTTTCTTTCACAGGAATAAGTTCTGGGATCAGCGGGGTCTGACTTAGACCCAACAAAGTTGTTTTGGTTTTTTTTACTTTGCTGTATAATATGCAAGAGACAAGCTTAGAAAAAAAGCCTAGCTATTATATTGTTCTTAGGCGCTCTTCTATAATAGCAGGTTTAAAGCAGGTGGAAATTATGGTGATTATATCACTGGAGTGGGAGACACTGACATTTTCATGTCAAAGTTATTGTGCAGAAGTCGATAGGAGTCACCTCATCAATAGGATACTGTAGGCAGGATATTGTGCTCTGCTGACACCCCCACCAGAATTCTGATATCAAAATTCATATCAAATTCTTCTTTTTATTCTCTCCACTTCCATGTTTCCATCCATAATCTGATCTATCACCATCTCCATCTGCTTTGTCTCTCTCCCTAATGTGGATGGAATCTGACGAGTGCATACATGTCCTAGGCAGGGATGAGGAAGGCTGCAGTACAGCAGTACATCCTCCTAACGAGCTCTCTCTAAAAAGGGTAAAGGCAACTTTGCTCCGTATTATTGCCCCGAGGCTCTGGAATAGTTTGTAAATGTGTAAAACAGTTAACCTACTCAGTGATGACCTTAAGCTTTGTTAATTTTGATGGGGTTGTTTTTTAAGTGTTCAACCAAAGTTGTGACTAAGACAAAAAAAATACGTTTCAAAAATCTTAAACTAGAGTATTTTTAAGACCCATATTTTTAGTGTTTTTTGTCCAGTATTTTCCCAAAAATGCACTTACCTCTCAGACTGACAGCTTTTTTGTAGTTCCTGAAGTGTAAGTACATAAATATAATAAGAACAGAGCCCTCGGCTATGCGGACATTCTCCTGCGGAACCAGTTTCCAGTTTGGCCAAGGTGGTAAAAAGTATTTCTTTGGAAATAGAAATAAATAAACATTTTCTATCAGCTAATTTTTTTGCCAAGCTAATTGAACCTCATATCGATATCATAATAAAATAATATTAATACAAAGGAATGCAGACTTTATCTCAGCTTCTGCTCTAATTATAATGAATTTGCTCAGCTTGAACATCTGTTATGTAGAACACAAGCAGAGAAAAACAAAGGCAATTAAAAACATATATCTCTTTGCTGTTGCCTACACTGCAGATGGGTGACTTTGCCTCCAGACATTAACTGCTGACTAATTTTTCTTTTTAAGTGGGATTTGGCATGTGAGGTACAGTATTTTATATATGGGCTGTGATCAGTTGAGCTGTGCTGGCGCTTTTTGTGGATTTATACAACTGGCCCTAGCAAACATGATGCTATGGTTAATTATATTGTGACACAGCATTCCAGTCTGACATTTAATTCTATCCTATGACATTTGTTTCAGTTCTCAAATAAACTGTCAAATATACAAATGTATACAATTATAGGATTTGTATTAAATATTTTAAAACCCCATACAGATGTTGATACTCAAATAGTATGATAAGCAGATGTAAGATAAGATAAGCTGATGTAACATGAGCTATCACAGCTGATTTCCCACCCCTAAATAGCATAAACCTAGTGTAGGTGGAACTCAGTGATTAAATTGAATTTGATGTGTGCTACCCTTCATGTAACCTAACACTGTTCATGAGCAACACAGCTGCTCTGCACCAGTCTAGTACAGTGTACTACTGTAAACCTCACCACAGTACTGTAAACAGTAGCCTGTACTTATCTGCCAGGTATTTTTATGCAAGTTTTGATTTAAAAAAGTTAATATACTTTAATTTGCTTTGCAGGATGTTTCACCATATGAAAAATGGCATAACTTCAGAAAAACATTATGTATAGTGTCAATATATGTTCACAATGAATGAGGACATTAGATGCAAACAAATGACTTCTTCATATTAAAGATCGAGCATAAAACTTGGCACACACACATTTATTGAAATTGAAAATATGATGCAACAGTACAAACGGACTGAGTTTCATGGTCTTAGAGTTTGCATAGTTTTGGGGTTCAGTGTCATCCAGTCCAAGGATACTGATATGGTGCTTTTTAGGCTGCACAAGCAACAAATCTTTTCAACTGGGTAATTGGGCTAAAGCCTAAACAAGAAGACTTGGGGTCTCTATGTGCTGTTTTAATGTGCTGAAGCACATTAAAATGAAGACGAGATTACAAATCCAATAACTTCTCATTATCTACAGCTGTCTTCAATATTACATTAAGATGTACAGAATCCTAGCAGTGTCTATCCAAATGCCTTTTTTTTTCCTTTTTATTTACATAAACTGTAACAGATTAGAGAAACCATTTCCTGGAATGTGATTAATGTAATCTCTTTATACGTAATCCATCACTTTCCAAACCTGCAAAGTCTTTTTAAGACAAGCAATATGGAATTATAATGTTAATCTCACAACCGGTGATAAGGGTTAGTACTTATTCGTTGCATGTGGAAATAGCACTGATAATGCAAATCTTTCTGTCCCACAAATAGCTTATACCTACAGGTTTAGTGATTTTAAGGTTTTTACCTGCTATTAAAGAGACCATGATAAAGCAAAAAAAAAAAAAAAAGTAAAGGTCAAAGTTGAGGGTGGCTGTAGCTCAGGAGGTAAACCAGGCAGGCTGGCAGTTATTTTGCCAGGCAGAGCAGGCGATCTTCTAATCCCTGGGTTTTCCAGTCTGCATGTCAAATAATTTTGGGGCAAAACACTAACCCCAAGTTGCTCTCCATTGGTTTGTGAATGTGTGTGAATGTTAAATAGAAAGTGCTTATGTAGAAAAGCATAGTTAAAAGTGGTTGTGTGAATGAGGCAAGTTTCATAAAGCACTTTGAGTGGAAAATTTACCATTTACCAAAATTGGAAAACATCCACTTTTGTGAGAAACCTAAATAAAGAGTAATATTATTATTATATTATGTTATTATAAAACAAAGCATTGCAGTCTTAGTTTAAAAATGTGGCATTTTATTCTAGATTTTTAGCCATTTAAAGCAAACATGATACAATATTTTAGAGAAAGACAGTAATATACTGGTAATGGTAAATGGACTGGTTCTTATATAGCACTTTTCTACTCTTTCTGAGCACTCAAAGCGCTGTACACAACTTGTACATTCACCCAAGCACATTTTTCTAAGTGCTTTCTAAGTAACATTCACACACACATTCATACTCCGATGGATGCATCGGAGAGCAATTTGGGGTTAGTATCTTGCCCAAGGATATTTGGCATGCAGACTGGGGAAGCCAGGGATCGAACCACCAACCTTCCGATCAGTAGATGACCTGCTCTACCACCTGAGCTACAGCCACCCAGTTTTATTGCAGTTTTAAAATATCATAGAGGGTTATTCTGCCACCCAGTCTACTCAAAAAAAAAATCTCTATGAGTCCCAGCCCACGCTGTGATCCTCATCTATACTGTTAAGTGTGACAGAGCAGTTTATCAATTTGCAGGCTGCTGAGGCTCTTATTTCTGAGCTCTTGAGGAGTCACGCACTTTGGGCTGTGCCGTGGTGAAAGCGTGGCCTTGGTGTCGCCCATCCACCGCACCAGTGGGCTAATGTTACAGTCACACTGCCAAGGGTTGTCATGGAGGTACAGCTTCTTTAGAACTAACACAGATCAGAAAAAATGATTATCACGACAACAGCATCCTGCCGCCAATACTTGTTTAAGTTACATTCTAATTCCTGGGAAAATAGGACAGGGAAAGTGCAGGCTGGCAGTTATCTTACCAGGCATATGGGTGAACATGTTTCCATCCACTGTCTTCAGGCGGTTTCCGCTGAGTGCCAGCTGTGAAAGCTTGGGCAGGTTGATGAACACGTCAGAGGGCAGAAGCTCCAACTCGTTGTTCCTCAGGTAGAGTTCCTGGTTCAGTGTTTAGCATGTTCATAATTATTACTCGGGGAAATAGAGCAGGTTTTTGCAATTTAAGTTAGCAGTGTTATCACACTAGCTATTATGTGCAAGAATTAGTCAGATCAGGGTGTGCTGGGTAAGACATCTAACTGCCATATACTATATGTTTAAAAAAAATGAAACTGAGTCTTTGATTTTTCTTTTTTTTTTCTGTTTTTATGTATACCAGAAAAATATGCTACCTGCAAGTTGCTCAGGCCATCCAAAGCTGTTAACGTCAGGGTAGAGAGTAGGTTGTTGTCTAGAACCAACGTCTCCAGAGATTGCAGGGGCTTGAATGCCCCAGAAGGAATGGTCTTCAGACTGGATATGGGGGGACAGTTAAAGTAAAAGTACACTGTGAAACCATTGAATTCAAAACCCTTTTGGAAATCAAAGTCACCAGTATATCTAATATCTAATATTTGATACCCTAGCAACATCATCGCTACACATAAACCATAATTCAACACTCTCTGTGATATATCAGTAAAAAAATAGTTTGTTTTATTTTTATGTTTTGGACTCAGTTATCCCCCCTCTGTCTGTAATGTATGTATCATAAACTCAAGAATGCTTATATTCACACATGAAGCCATTTAAGCTAGTAGGATAAGTGCTAACCCAAAAGTATGAGATTATGTATTCTTTCCTTGTCATTCTTTGATCAAGAAACCTTTTTTGGTCTAATCATTAAAGAGATAACAGAAGATTATCTCTTTTATCATTTCTGCACCGTTGGTTCAACGTTCATTTTGGAAATATTTTCAACCATGACGGGATGTATAGAAAACCAGCCAGCCAACAGTTCAACATCAAAACATCTGCTTGGTTCCTTTGCCTTAGTAGTAACTAATTCTTCAGTTCTAGCTTACTATTAGCAGTAGTTGCGATATTGTTTATTGGAGCAGCTGAACTAATATTTTTTTGTTCTCTCTTCAGTTTTGAGGTTCCAGATCCTAAGGCTATTTAAGACCAAGTAAATCGTAATGATCATACTCTGATCAGAAATATCTCATAACAACACATGGAAGTGAAGTTTGTTTCTCACTGATAATACCTGCACTGGAAAATGTAACTACTAGATGTATAATAACATGGCACATGTTATTGTGACCTGTTGTTGTCCAAGTTAAGGAACAAGAGCTGCCTCAGTCCACTGAAGGCCTTGGGAGAAATCTTCTGGATGCGGTTGAGGGAAAGATCCAAAACTTTGAGGGCAATCAGAGGTTTGAACGCATTCGGTGGGAGGACTGTCAGTGCATTGAGAGTAAGGTCCAACTCTGACAGGTTTCTCATGCCAGCAAAGATCTCAGGTTTCAGGATGCCAATCTGGTTCTGCCCCAACATGAGGAAGCGGAGGTTTAGGAGGTCCTTCAGACATAGAAAACAGTTGGGTGTTTGTTTGTTTTTTTGTCAAATTACTGTAATATTATTGCTGAAAAGTGTGCTCCTCTCCAAAAATCTTTACCTGAAACCCTCTTGGTGGAAGAATGGATATGTGGTTGCCATAAAGATTGAGAAGCATCAATTGCTTTGCACCGGAGAAGGCCTGGGGATGGATGGATTTTATGGCATTTCTCTCCAGATTGACGCTCTCAATCTTTGGAATTGATCTCAGAGTATTTGCCTTCAGGTTGGTAATACCATTCTCACCTTTTGGCAGCAATTAAGAAGTCAGTTATTGATGCAATCAGGTCCCATTATGTTTCCTTAAATGTTAGATAGATTAATGCATTCCTTGAATGTCAAAAGGATCCTAGAGAGGATTTGATTAAAATGTACACACCTAGTTTAACAATCCAAGCATCAGAAGGCAATTTGGAAGGAAAAGCTCGAAGCCCCCGCTTATGACAGTTGACATCTGATTTTTCTGGGCCAGACTTCCTGGAGCATTTGCAGACATCAGGGCAGGAATCTATGGACTGCGCCATCCATAGCATTGCTAGTATCAGCCATGCTAAGTGCTCCATCCTCCCTTTAGAATCGTACAGAAAAATAATTTTAAATTTAAAATTAGTTATTAGAAACAATATTTTCACCACTACACTCTTAGCAGTTACAAGGCCCCTGGCTCCCATGTAGGGTTAAGGTCGCGTTTGTTTTAATCAATTCTAACTAGCTTTAAAAAACTGACCAGAGTTACCAGAGTATATATGTAATGGCTGCACTTCTCCCATCTCTGCTTGAAATGAAAATTATGCTTACAATTGTTGGTTGGTTCTTGCTGTGATAATATGCTACAAAAGTTCTTGAAACAATAAAATTACAAAAATTAATTCCTGGGTCCTGACTTGTGGTATAATAACAGAAATTATGGTATGTGCTTTTCATCCAGTATTCATCAGATTTACCGTTCATACAGTTACTGTATCGCACCTATACACAACATCTGGAACAGGTCTGGCAGGTTGAGCTAGAAATGCATATGTGTAAAATGTAATATATATATATATATATATATATATATATACAACAGTAGCTAGTCAGCTTTTTATTTCTCATATTTGGATTCAGCACATAAAAATCCATAAGAAATAACACAGTTTATCGCAAAACCAGATAACCTCTTAAAACGTGTTGACAACTAAAGTCTGATACTGAGGCAGGATTCGTTATTTTCATCAAAAGAAAACCACTGAGTGGAAAACAAACTTCAGAGAGAAGCATTTCAATACAGGTGATTAAAAGGAGGTGTGCATGAATAACAGGGATGTGCCAGAGTGTTATTTCAAATAGAAACCTGTAAATCTATTCCAAAAATAATTATTGGGGAAAAATAAAAAGGTATGCAGACAATCAAAAATGCAGCTAATCCCATTTATAATCCTACTGTGTGCAAAGATAATCCCTTCAAACTTCAAAAGAAGGCAGAGCAGCAAAAACCAAGTGCCCACAGTGACACTTCCACACAAAGAGCTGCTTTTCAGCTGTAAAAAGAAAAAAGACATCTGATTATCATTTCAAATAACTTAACTGACTAAGGTGAATCTTTTCTCTAATTAGACTTGAAAGCTGATCTAAACTTGGGGGAAGAAAACTGTAAGACAGATAAAGCCGTTTGAAAAGTAGTCAAACTGGTTTTATCCTGCTGGGTGCCACTTACCTGAACACTCTGTCATCTCAATTTCTAGGCAATGCTCAATCCTCCTCAAGTCTGACTGCTTTGTTTTCAGCTCTTAAACAGTACAAACTTCACTATAAAAGCCTCTGCTGTACACTGTTATATAAGAACAAGGTGCCAGTCAAAGAGAATTAGTCCAGCAGTCTGTGGCCTTTCTTCCAGTGGGCTTTAAAATCTCATTTGTAGGTTCACAATTTATATACTACTGATTTCAAGACTCTCTCTGAGCTCTGAAGCAGGTAGATGAAACTATGCAGCATATGAAAGAGTTGCCAGTGTGATGGTGTGGGAACACAGCCTCAGCCGTAGCAGACGGTGAAAAAAGGGTGCGAAACTCCTGGAGCTGCAAGCTCTGCAGAGTCACAGAGCACAGAGAAAAGTGGCATCTAGACATTATGGCACCTATCCATGCTTCACTGCGTGTGTGTGTGTGTGTGTGTGTGTGTGTGTGTGTGTGTGTGTGTGTGTGTGTGTGTTCTTGCTTTATTTGTGTCCTCATGAGAACCAACTTTTGACATTCAAAGTCAGGATCATTTTAAGCGTATTCTTATAAAAAACCGACATCCTTTTTTAGTAAAATACATGACAGAATTTATTAATAGACTCATTTAGATCATCAGATTCATTCACATGATATCACATGACTGTTGAAGAATCTTTATTAATGTAAAAGAAATATCACTTAAAGCTCTTGTGGGAACACATCGGTCATAAGAACATTTTCAGCTGCATGCTTTATCTTCAAGGCAGCAGCAAAAAAAAAACTAATTAAAAACTTGTATTCATCTCTATGTAATTGAGTTACGAGATCACACAGTAATGAAGGACTATATAAGAAAGGTAATTGAAATACTTTAATAACTATAGCCACAAGGGTTCTTCGTGGTTTTCATCACAGTTAAAGATCTCATGCTGGCAGGGGTCACAAATCATATGCAGATATTTAATAATGAGCTTTAAAAGCAGGTTGATCATAACAAGGGCATCCATGCTATCACTTACAGTTTATGTATGGATTTATCTTTATTTCTGTGAGTTATTGTATAGATGGAGTTTATATGAAAATGTGTTGCCTGTCAAAATGGAAAAAAAGGAACTAAATTATAAAGTATTGCCATATGTTATATACTGTGCTTTTATAAACTAAGATCTGTTCTGACTAGATAAATAACACTGCCAAAATATATTATTTACTTGCATTTTTTCACTTTTCTTACAAATTGGTCTTCTTATTACTGCAAAACAGGAGACCCAGTACTGTCAAAGGACAGATTTCAAACAGTGCCCTGTGCTCTGAGCTAAATCTACAAGAACAGAAAGACACCCACAGTGTTGGTACACTACAAAGTGTTGATGTTTGCAACTGTCACAGTTTGCCTAAACAACAAATAATAAAAATAGGTATAATACAAAACTAATCCTAAACGTGCTGCCTGTGACAGAACAGTTATAAAGAGAAACATTTTAAGGATACATTCCCTGAATACGTGTGTGCCTGCACATTCACTCATACACAATGTATTAGTTTAAATCTGTGAATAATTGGGGTAATCTAACTCAGCTCTGCATGTGCTTCCGAAGTGTAAATGGACTGGTTATTATATAGTGGCTTTCTACTCTACCTACAACATGCTTCATTTACCCAAGCATGTTCTTTTAGGTATTTTGTATGTAACATTCTAATTCTGATAGGTGTCTTTAGGGCCTGCTATGTTACTGGGATATTTGGCATGAAGTCTGACGCAGACAGGGATCAAACCACTAACCTTCCAATTAATAGTTGCTCTATCCCCTGAGGTCTGAGCTTGGAAAGGAAAGTGTCTGGACTTCTTTAAGTTTCCTTGAAGCATTTCACCTCTCATCTGAGAAGCTTCTTCAGTTCTAAAAGCAACTGGTGGAGAGTTCCAGATTTTAAGCCCTATGGGAGTGTCCCCAAGAGAGTCATGAACCCCCTGTTGATCCTCCACCTAATCACACGAACCAAGGTGTGAAAGCAGGTGTGGGTCACAATCGGGGTGGCTGTAGCTCAGGAGGTAGAGCAGGTCACCTACTGATTGGAAGGTTGGTGGTTTGATCCCAGGCTCCTCCAGTCTGCATGCCAAGTATCCTTGGGCAAGATACTAACCCCAAGTTGCTCTCCGATGCATCCATCGGAGTATGAATGTGTGTGAATGTAGTTAGAAAAAGCACTAAGTATAGATAAAGGGCTTGTGAGAATGGGTGTGACTGGGTGAATGTGGCATGTTGTATAGAGCGCTTTGAGTACTCCGGGAGAGTAGAAAAGCGCTATATAAGAATCAGTCCATTTACCATTTACAATCAGCCAAGGTTTCAGGTGAACCCACTGTGAAACCTAGCCCCACCCTATCATGTGATTTATGGAGGTCAGATGGCCCAGGATGTGAGTGGGAGTTAAGGCGTCTGAGAAGGATCTCAAAACTGGATTACCTCCTGAGCTACAGCCACCTGGAAAAATACAGTGGGTAGGTTGAACAGTTGTGGAGGCCAAAGACCAGAGTAGACTGGGAGGCAGACTCTTCAGACACCTACTATGAAACAAGCTCCCAAAGTGGAATAAGTGGACAAACACCCTCCCTACTTTCAAGATTAGACTTCAAACGTTCCTTTTTGATAAAGCTTACAGTTGGGGCTGGATCAGGAGACCCTGAACTGCTGCTGGGAGTTTCCTATGCATGATGCCCTGACCATTTCTTCTTCATTCATCCTTTCCTTTCCGTATGCTTGTCTCTCCCCTGACTCCCAACCAGTGAGAGCAGATAACTGTCCCTCCCTGAGCCTCGTTCTGCCAAAGGTTTCTTCCCATTAAAAGGGAGTTTTCCTTCCCACTGTCGCCAAGTGCTTGTGTGTGTGATTGTTGCGGTTTCTTTCTTTACCTTACAATATTAAGCAGCTTTAGGGTTCTGCTCAACCAATTGGTATAGCACATTTTCAGGCCCTATATCTAACTGAGGCTTTCATTGAAATTGGCATACCTTGTTGAGTTTTTTCTACCAATTGGTTTACATCTGTAATGCCAAAAAAAAATCCACCAGAAGGCACTGTGAATGGAAACTGTTGGCTCTTCTTATACCTCTCCAACCAGGAAGTCAGAAACAAAAAAACATCCAACATATTTTGAGTGTTTTTGATGAAACTAAGATAGGAAGATATGATTTTTTGATATATGATAGTGTTAGAGGACTTACTAAACAGATGTATGTCACTTGACAGCATTAAAAAAGTGGAATTAAATGTTTAAGTTTTTTCTTTAAAGTGTTTAACCAAACAGTTAATTTGTTCCTTTATGGTGCTACTGCTAACATAACCTAAATGTTATTAAAATTGATTGTTTGCCATAAAATCAGGCCACTAGACCCATTTTGTTTATCCATTGCTATTGATAAATCACATCAAGTGTTAGCACAGCAAGAATATGCTGAAATAATTTCCTCAGTAAGTCATTTTTGTAACTTTCTGAGTTAATATTAGTAAATATTGTAAAAATCAAGAATAACACGTGGAAATCACAAATATCACAACTGTAATTTTAACCAAATTACAGTAGTTGGTAAATTAATATTACTAAGTTGTCAAAATTATAATTTCATGTTTAACAAGTACTATATGGACGCGAAACAATTATATGGCTAAAAATCAGATGGTCCTGTGGCATGATACTCATGATACCATCCATCTTCAACCACAGTGTGTTTGAGGTCATGGTTTCATATGAAGCCAACAGGGCTGGCACTCTCCACCAATATATTGCCAACAAACCAGATGAGTGGGGCTTTAAATTGTTCTGCCAAGCAAGTTCATCTGGCATCATCCACGACTTGCTGCTGTATCAAGGGGGATCTACATTCTTCAATGCTCCCCTCAGTGAAAAAGAACAGAAGCAACCTCTAGGGGCCAAAGTTGTAAAAAAAAAAAAAAAAAAAAAACTGTATGCAAACCCATAAAAGAACCTTAGCTCTTCACAAGTTTCAGCTTGGTCCAGAACTTGCACACCTACTTGGGTGTCCAGTCCATTGGTACTGTATGACCAAACTGCACCGTGGAGCTCCCCTGATGGCAGACAAAGACCTGATGAAGAAGGGCCATGGAGCCTGTCATTACAAGTCTGATGAAGGTCTGATTGCAATAAAATGGTTTGACAAGAAATGTGTCAACCTTCTAAACAATGCCTGTGGGTTCATGCCTCTTTCATCGGTCAAACGGTGGAGCAAAGATCACCATTCCATGCCCATCACTCATCCCTGTATATAATTAGCATATGGGAGAAATGAAGCTTTCTGATATGCTATTACACCTGTATAAGGCAAGTTATAAGTTACAAGTTAAGGAGATGGCATATTCCACTGTTCGGCTACATCCTTGACTTGAATACCTGGTCTACAAGAGAGACTGTGCCCTACTGGACCAGAAACCGATGGCTCTCAAAAGGTTCCACCTGGCTGTGTCTGAACCAAGTTAACAAGCCAGCATCTAGAGTTGGACAACCATGATTCAGCTCTCCAAGACCACAGAATAAATGCTACACCCTAAGACCCCAACGACCAAAACCACAAGCAGCTGTGCTTGATTTGCACTGTTTTTAGTTTTTATTTTTAAAACAAAAATGATTTTGCACAGTAGCATTCATTCACAAGTGGCCTGAATGTGAGTATTTTGTGCTGTTACACATTTTTCACATTTGCAGATTTAAAAAATATGCATTTTGTTGTTTGATATAATACTTTCTTTTGATGGAATGAAAACAGCAATGTTCACTGGCATGCTACTAGAAATAAACTGTATCCAATGCCCTGGATAGTTTTTGTTATTAATTTAATTATAATTTGGCCCTTTATTTGATTTTTTCAACTGTATTATCTAATGTACTTGTATTTGCATGACATTTCATACTTTTACCATTAAGTGACATCTCAACCGTTTGGTAGAGATTAGCATTTTAAAAACTACAGGGTTTATTGAAAAAAAAAAGATTGTGGTTATTACTCACCCAAATCAATAAGAAATGCAAACAAAAAATGTTTCCATTGTTTTTTTCTTGGTGTGGATCTCAAAGGGTTAAGGCAACTGCTGTTGTGAATTTGGGCTATATAAAAAGAACTGATTTTAACTGAGTTTACACACAGAAAAGTTTGAATTATTAGCATTGGTATTTCCAAATATAGCGTTACAGTAAGGATGAGGATGTTTTCAGAGAGAACTAAAATCATGTAGGAGAACAGTTTGTGTAGATATATGTTTTCTCTGTGTCTTCTGTCTCACAAACAGGAATGATTGGATTAAATGCTGGGACTCTTTTGCCAACTGCCATAATACTGTGCTGTATTTACAGAATTGATATCATGCGATGACAACAGGACAGTCAGGTATTTTGCACATCCTTTGCTGTGACAGTTAGTGACACAACTGGTGCCTCAGCCATGTGTATGAGGCAGCTGCTGCACATGGAAGTAGGTCAGGACAGTAATTCCTTATGAGAGGAGAGAGCAGAAAAACTGCCAAACATGTCACTCTCTGTTAGACAGCAATGAAAAGACTAAGGACTGAGGGTAGAGAGGAGAAGGGAGGGGGACAGAAACAGAGAAGGAGAAAAAAGATAGAAACAGAAGGGAAATGGAGAAGATGGGAGAAAACAATGATGGAGCAGAAGGGTGGAGATTTAAAGGCAAGAGAGCAAGCCAGTGAGGGAGTGGGAGGAGAATGCGAGGATCAGAGTGAGAGGAAAGAGAATATGACTGTACGAGAAGAAACCATTGCAGAAGAGTGATAGGTTAAGAAAGCGAGAATAAATAGAGCGGTGGGGGAGAGCACGGGCCAATGCTGAGCCATGCAGCACGACATTAGGATTAATCGAGACTCTGTGGAAAAGAGGAAGCAGATGGACAGCTGTGCTGACTGGACTGATTCTTTTGTCAGAGAAAGAAGAAGATGAAAGATCTTTTTCAAACCTGGCCAGCACGCACACGCACACACACACCACAGTAGGCGAGCCATCTGGAATAGTGTCATTAGCCAATCACAGAGATAGAGACGGAGACAGAGCAGATAGGAGGAGAAGCAGAGAGGTGAGAAGGGAGACAGCAGTACTATGTGTGTCTGAGTGGGTGTGTAACACAAGGGCACAGAGGCAGCTTATACAGCAAAGAAAGATATAACCAGTGAGAGAAGTTAGTTCAAGCTGATTTTTCCAACTCATAAGCTAATAATGATTTGAGTTTTTAATTATGGGTTATGGGTTTTGTTTTGTTTTTTTGGCATATCCAGAGCTTTTGCTAGAAAGGTCCAGTGGTCTGAGATCTGTTATAGTGGAAATACAAGTGTTATCAATAACATTTACAATTACTTTGTTCTATTCAGATATTCCAATAATTCAATGAGAGCTTGATCCATGAACAAACCCTGAGGTACCCCTGAGCAAGGTACCGTCCCTACACGCTGCTTCCCGGGCACCCAATGGCTGCCGACTGCTTCACTGAGTGAATGAGTTAAATGCAGAGAGGAATTTCCCCACAGGGATCAATAAAGTATAAAGTATACATTAAAGACACAGAAACAGAAGCACAAATGCACATAGTGTGTGAGTATGTATGAGTTTTTGGACTGCAATGGACTGTGGACTGTGATGGTCACTTCACTATATAATATATAGTATCCTTTAGTATCATAATATCCTATTAGAGCGATTAGAACATGCTGTAGGTATTACAGGTATTGCACTGCAGTGGTTTGTATCATATCTATCTAATAGACTCCAATTTGTGCATGTAAATGGAGAGTCCTCTTCACACACTGAGGTTAATTATGGAGTTCCACAGGGTTCAGTGCTAGGACCAATTCTGTTTACATTATACATGCTTCCCCTAGGCAGCATCATTAGAAGACATAGCATACATTTTCACTGCTATGCAGATGACACCCAGCTCTATCTGTCCATGAAGCCAGATAACACACACCAATTAGTTAAACTGCAGGAATGTCTTAAAGACATAAAGACCTGGATGGCCACTAACTTTCTGCTTCTTAACTCAGATAAAACTGAGGTCATTGTACTCGGCGCTGAAAAGCTTAGAAATATGGTATCTAACCAGATTCTTACTCTGGATGGCATTACCTTGGCCTCCAGTAACACTGTGAGGAACCTTGGAGTCATTTTTGACCAGGATATGTCCTTCAACGCACATATTAAACAAATATGTAAGACTGCGTTCTTCCATTTGCGCAACATCTCTAAAATTAGAAATATCCTGTCTCAGAGTGACGCTGAAAAACTAGTTCATGCATTTATTACTTCCAGGCTGGACTACTGCAATTCATTATTATCAGGATGTCCAAAAAACTCACTGAAAAGCCTTCAGTTAATCCAAAATGCTGCAGCAAGAGTACTGACAGGGACTAGAAAGAGAGAGCATATTTCTCCTGTTTTGGCTTCCCTTCATTGGCTTCCTGTTAAATCCAGAATTGAATTCAAAATCCTGCTCCTCACATACAAGGTCTTAAATAATCAGGCCCCATCTTATCTTAATGACCTTGTAGTACCATATCACCCTATTAGAGCACTTCGCTCTCGCTCTGCAGGCCTACTTGTTGTTCCTAGAGTATTTAAAAGTAGAATGGGAGGGAGAGCCTTCAGTTTTCAGGCCCCTCTTCTGTGGAACCAGCTTCCAGTTTGGATTCGGGAGACAGACACTATCTCTACTTTTAAGATTAGGCTTAAAACTTTCCTTTTTGCTAAAGCATATAGTTAGGGCTGGACCAGGTGACCCTGAATCCCCCCTTAGTTATGCTGCAATAGACGTAGGCTGCCGGGGGATTCCCATGATGCATTGAGTTTTTCCTTTCCAGTCACCTTTCTCACTCACTATGTGTTAACAGACCTCTCTGCATTGAATCAAATCTGTTATTAATCTCTGTCTCTCTTCCACAGCATGTCTTTTATCCTGTCTTCCTTCTCTCCCCCAACCGGTCGCAGCAGATGGCCGCTCCTCCCTGAGCCTGGTTCTGCCGGAGGTTTCTTCCTGTTAAAAGGGAGTTTTTCCTTCCCACTGTCGCCAAAGTGCTTGCTCATAGGGGGTCATATGATTGTTGGGTTTTTCTCTGTATCTATGAAGCGCCTTGAGGCGACTTTTGTTGTGATTTGGCGCTATATAAATAAAATTGAATTGAATTGAATTGAATTGAACTGAACTATTTGGTTGAGAAGGAGCCATGCTAAGTTATCAACTAATGCTAACAAGTGTGGTTAGCAAGCTGCAGCCATAAAATGTATGATACACAGACATACGTCTCTGATCATTACTATTAAATAATAAAAGAATAAAATACAAGAATTCACTCCCTGGAGGGCAAACTTCTTGGATGCTCTGTAAAACACAGCAGGCCATGTTATCTGTGAGACACTTCTACTAAAATGTTCCAAAAAGACCAGGAGTACAAACAAACCATCAAACAGTAGTCGAGATATTTCACAACCAGAACGTAATGGCATAGTAGCTCATGCCAGCTCAAACTAACACATAAACTAATAAGAATTCCACAAATGTGTCCGTTACCCTAAGAAAATGTGGGGGAAGACCCATTAGGTCAGACCTTCCCAAAGTGTGGGGCCCACCCCCTAGGGGGCGCGCAGAGCCATTGCAGGGGGGGGGGGGGGGGGGTGCGGCATGAAAAGGGAAAAAAACAAACAAAAACAAAGCTTGGACACTGCTAGCACTGGCTCCCACACAAACACAAAGCAGGAGATGAAGCATCGCTGAATATGTTTCCAAACCAACTTCATTCTAAGCCAAAGACTAGAAAATATGGTGAAGCATATCTGCCCTTTGGTTTCACCTGCACAAGTGTCAAGGTAGGTCTCCCCTGCAGAATTGGTTTTCCCTTTGTCGGGAGCACGCGCTGGGCTCTCCAAATCAAGGACAAACAGTATCCCACATTCTTGATTTTTAGTTCACAAACACTTCTTGTATTAACTAACTACTCCTGACATTTTGGAGATGTAAGTTACAGCGGGATAAAAAATAATATCAGGCTGTTCCTGCCACAATTTGTTCCCCCTGTCTAAATCCCGGACAAACAGTATGTTTATGTTTTTAAACCCATTTTGCACAGAGAGGCATTTTTTAAAAAAGGTATTGATAGCAATGTTGAATATTATTACACAGGGAAAAAAAAAACTACATGTAAAATAATTACACCGTGAAGCCTCTGCCTTTCTAAATGGAGGGACAGTAACTGCGTGTGTATGTGTAAGCGTGTAAAACCTGAAGAAAGAGATAAAATACTGTTAATCTGACTATCTGCCATTCTGCAATTCATCTCATGTAAGCAATAACATGGCGCACAGCGTGACGTGAAAAAAGGCACACACCTTTAAAGTTGCATGACGATGTATTCCTCATCCACACATAAACGCAAAGGAGTTTTAATAAATCTCAGTTTTCGGTGATTCGAAACGCCGTTTACGTGTGGACGAAACAGCTGTGTTTTCAAAAATACCTGTGTAGGTGTGGACGTAGCGTAAAAGAGTTAGTAGTTTATTTTATTACCAGCTGCAGATTACTTGTATTTGCTTAATTGTTTACTAAATGTTTGAGGTGTGAAATAAACCGCAATGGAACAAAATATGGGTGTGTGTGGTTGGAGGATGTGTTTGTGCGTGGGGGGGGCGCGAACATTTTACTTGTAAAACAAAGGGGGGCCTAGCAAAAAAGGTTTGGGAACCACTGCATTAGGTGAACACTCTAGGAGGAAAAGTGATTCTTGTGAATTGTGGGAGGGCAAATGTGTCGCCACGGCGTGAGCTCACCGGACCTTGAGCTAAAAATAAAATCTTTTACATTCAGATATTAGGCTTCATTAGGTTGATGACTAATAATACTGCAAGGGTGCTAGATACAGTAGCTATCCATATAGTATTTGTCAAGATGATTAAGTGTGGAAAATGTGATGGCCCAATTACTGCTAAAAATAATCAACATACATCAGCCACTTAATTGCAATTCCTTAAACTGCAATCTAGTAATTTAAATAGTAGCTTTTTTTCTGCTTTATATATAATGTTACAGCAGTGCAGCAGGGGATATTCATATTAAACATGGCAAACAGTTTTTAAAAATGTGCTACTATTTGTGCAAATGCCTGTGAGCCAAAATCTCATACAGTTTGTTCAACTCTGTGTATGATGTCAAAGAACATGGCTATCCATTATTTGTTACCACTTAGAGACCTCTCACTTTAAGTGACTCAAGTAAATACAAAAATGAATTTATGGATCTACAAAGATGCATGATGGGTCCACTCTAAACAGCATTGGTCACAAAGGTAAAGTCCAAGGACAGTCTGGGTAAGTCAGAGTGAAAAATAGATAAATAATAGCGTCAATAAAGAAAGTAAAGAGTAGCAGCAGCCTTCTTCTTCAAATTCCAAATAATTAGTATAATTTTGGCAGTACTTTCCATAACTGCAAAATTCAGCTGTTGTTCTCGTTTATCGGCACAAATCAATGGGAAAAAAACATGCCCAAAATGTTTACTGTAAAAATGTAAAAATGGAACACTGTAAAGTTGGAAAAGAAGTGACAGACCAAGGAAAACAATTAAAGAGAAGCTGGAAGGAAGGGTTGAGGGAATAGCAAACACACAGTGCAGATGATGGCTGGCTGGTAAATGCCTCCCTCTCTCTCCACACAGCTATCTGAAGCTGTTTACAGCCACTCAACCCACAGCACATGGCCATTCGTTTTGTATGGCGAGCTTCCAGTCGAAGCGTTTGTTAACAATGGCCCAACGCCATCAGATCAAACCTAACAGTGATCAGATGGCATTTTTATGGAGGAGCCCATCATTTGAGGTGGCTTCCGAAAGCATCGCTGTCAATAACTGGCTGCTGAAAGAGGAATGGATGCACCAAGTGCTTATTGATGAAACGACTTGACTTTACAGAGTCAATACGCTACAAATGGCGACAGTAAGTAATTGCCTTCTGGAGCACACTCCCTCAACATCAAAGCCATGGAGCTCATGAATTTATAACCGCCCAACATACATGAACATGAATGATGCTCTCCCCGTGTCAGGAGGCAGCTGATTAGGGAGCAGTAAAGTTTTAAATTTGTAGTCTAAAACCATGCTAAACATCATTATTGCAGGAAAATGCCAGAAGGGGCTATGACGGCACCAACGGGAGAAACTCTGAGGATAGTATCTTGTTAGTAAAAGCTTCAAATGAGGTCTACAGTCAGAGTCAAATGTCACCACTGCAATGTATGAGGTTTAAAATAACTTGCACTGAAAGCAAGCGCCAAGGGAAAAATTACTCCAACAATGCATTTGGTTTGTGTCGCTATCACTAAAAGAGGAGTGAAGGAATGCAGCTCTTATACACATATATGAAATATGTAGCAATATTAATATTCTGCCCTACACTATCATCTCTTTTTCATATATTTAGGTAGCACCATTCAGTGGAATGGTAGAATTTGAACAAAGATCTTCAGGGACACTGCGGCAAGGTCAGGACTGGCGCTGAGAAAGGCAGATAATGTGAAAAACAGCCAGAGCTCCGAGGTTCCGACTTCCTTTTTTTACCCGCAGCTAAACACAACATGGATATGAAGACACACAGAAAAATGACTAGCAACATGGAAAGGAAAGGAAAAGGAAGCCATGTTTTTTAATGTGCTGTTTTGCAGTTTAAGGAATTAAAAATGATCATGTATCCAGACACATTATAAGACAAAGGCGTGGCCCTCAAATCAAAGGATGTGCATGTTAGGTTAACTGGTGATTCTGAATTGACCAACAATGTGAGATAAGTAAGAAGATACACTATATGAATGCAAAGATAAACAGCACTGACTTGTAGTTTAAAGTGCTTTGAGTGGTCAGTGACACTAAAAAAGTGTCATGTAAAAGCAGGTATATTACAAAGGGGTGTCTGGGTAAGGTGACTAGCGGTAACCACAGAAAGTCAGTGAATGAAAAAACTTCTGTTAACACAAAGTGGGGTGTCTGAATCAACTGGATTACTAATGAGAGCGGAGGATACTGTTGATTGACATATCACACTGTGACAAAAACCTGAAAAGTTGTATTGACTTATATTTTTGGATGCTTATTATAGTCATTGATATGGAATTTCCAATCTAGACATCAATGAGAAAGCTCATAAGTGAATTTATTAGCATTAGCATCATAGAATGGTTGCATATGATTGCATTTGTAGGCAATATACCCTACCACGCTAGCTACCAAGTTAGCAAGCTTCGTATATTAAAAAGTACAACAGAAATGTTGATGTGTGGACGAGGTTGTAGCAGGTAAACAGATTGCTTAGTATTTCTAGTTTTTCTTAAATTCTTGGATGTTAAAATTTATAGTTTTCTGCTTGAACTGGCAGTGGTGGGTGGAAAAGATGCATGTATATTTGCTAAAAAATTATGTGATTAAAGGTTGTTAATGTGTCTTAAATCACTGGTGCTTTTTTCCATTAATTATTATTATAGAGAAAAGAAAAGGCTTTCATTGCAACAGTTTTAATGTCATTCTTATTCTCTTCTAACTGCAGTTCGGACTTAAACTCCTAAAGATTTCAGCGCATGCATTCTCTGATAAGATAATTCGGGTGCTAACACCAGGTCTTCTGGGCAGGTTTCATGCAGACAGATGTTGACCATAATGACACTCGCGCAAGCATGGTCAACCTAATTGCCTATTCCCCTATTGAGCACTGGCTCAAATGATGAGTCGAATCAACCATTGCCTATTTAAACAAGGACCCTAATTGTTCCCTGCAGGCTAATGGCTCATCACACATTAGACTCCTGAGCTCTGCTACCTCCCAGGTTAAGTCTGGGTCCACTGAGTTTGCAGGGCACAGTAATGAATACATATCATCACCAAGGTAATGGGAAGCCCTGTATTCAACATGGGTCTCCAGCATCCCCTACTGGAAGTTGGTGTTTAGTGCTTCACATCCTGGTTTCAGGGGATTTGAACACTTTTCACAGGTTGTAAAATGAGATGCTGTGACCATGGCAGAAGCACCTGATGGCCTTTTGCACTGCAGTCTCAGTTTCAGCTTTGTGCCTTGTTTTGTGAGCAGAAAGGTTTCCGTACATGTGCAAAACAGGAGCATTTCAATTTAAGATTTTGCTAACCCTGCTGATACTGGCAACTCCAGGAATTTTCGATAGATAATACATTTCAAATAAGGTCTCATAAATTCATTTTGGCATTATAGTTTATTTTTTGTTGTGAAAAGTTGTAACATTTGGTCCAAATAGGTACAAATTTTAACCTAATGTAAGAGGTTAAAAAATTAGCATTTAAAACGTTATAACTCCTGCTCTTTTGAATCTCCATTAATAAAAAATATTTTTTAAAACCGCACAGGTCACACCCCAAAGTGTCCCTTGTAAAGGAGTAAAAATGCTTTTTTTTGGATGGCTTACCTGAGCTAGTCTTATTTTGACACCCTGCATTACTTGGTGTTTTTTATTTATTATTTCCTGTTACCCCTTCACTAATATAATATATATTATTTTAGAAACTGACGGTTTGAACATCAGATGGCTGCAACTGCTCTGCTCACAGGCAGAAAAGTGTACCTGTGATGACTACAATAGTGATATTCATTCTCACTGACGTCATAGAGTCCAAGAGGAAAACGAAACTGTAGATCAGTCTGGCTCATGGTAATTAGTCATACATTCAACATCTCCCTTTGTTTTTGAGCAGCTGCAATAAAACGTGGCCATAGTTGTGAACGTTTTACTTACATTTTGTAATTACAGTTAACTTACCTGAACACTATTGTTATATCATAAAGCTTATTATCATTATTTCTTAAAAACTATTCCAGTAACAGATTAGCAAGCTTCTGTGTGGTTGGTACTTGCTTACACAGCCGTTAGCACAGATTGCTGCATAAATAAAAAGGAAAATCAGGCCATGCTGCATATTATGTAATAAATGTGTCCATCAAATACCTCATTATAGTTTGACTCATTCTTGTGAAATCATTCAGTGCTATCCACCATGCTGACGCCTCATATCTTCAAAAGGCACATGTGACGAGCAGCCTGATTGTCCCATCTGCTGCGTGTGCATGAAGGAAATATGCAAAAAGAGAGCCCGAATGTATATAGCTGTGTGTGTATGTGCAAGTGCGTGTGCACATACACAAAATGTGCTGTACCTGTGTGTATGTGATTTAACACCAGGGAAGGCCTTTTTGCATCGTGTCAAAGCTGTTTGCTTGCACCGCCTGTCACTGTGCTGTCTCTGGCAGTCATACACAAACATCTCTGAGTTCAGTGACTCATCCTACTGCCAAGAAATGGAAAAGATCATATTTTCAATATCTTTTTTTTAAGTTGGCTCTAAAAGTGAGTGAGTCCCTACAGGCTCCTATTTTAAGATACTTTAGCATAGAAAAAACACATTTACCACCACAAATGTATCTTTGTGACAAGCTGTTAGTTTAAAAGTGCCTAAAGACACTATTTTAAATGGGTTCTTTGCGTTCTTTGCTCAAGACCACTTTAAAAAATACAACAAAGTCTGGTTCCTTTGAAGCAAATTACAAACTGAGGGTGGCTCGAGACTTTCACACAGTACTGCATGTGCATCTATGCCTGTGAGAGGGAGAGCACAAAAAATAATCACCCGATTGTGTTATGCTTCACACACTCCTGACTTCAAAGGGACTTTAAAATCAATTAGCCTTGTCATAACCACCTCCGCCTCCCATCTATCGCTTTTTGTCCCCCACCCTAGAACCCACACCCCAAACCACTCTGAATATATGCACAGACCTTAACCTGAATATTGTGATAAAGTACAAACACAGCCAGATGCAGGCTCAGCAGTGGTAGAGCCGCTTCTCTTTGAAGTCTGATTAAAGTGACTATTGTGCTGCATAATGAGACTTGCGCTGACCTTTGTGGAATAATTTGGCTTTATTAATTCAAAAACAAAAATTATCTGAGACTTTGTAGTGTGTGTAGGGGGTGTGCATACATTGTGTGTCTGGGATTTGAATAACACAGTAAATGCATATTGCCATGGGAACCATCTGACAGTTTACCTAGGGCAGCTTCTCTGTCCTTACAAAAGGTAATATGATACGGTGGGACTGCACTCCATTTGTGCAACCATTTCAAACTGTCCCATTTACTTGACATATTCAGAATATGTGATGTGCGACACATCATAGTTCATAATTTGAAAAAACTCCTTATTCCTGGTCAACAAATATTGGTGATTACTCTCTTTCAAAGCTGGAGTAGTCAAAATGTTCCTGCTAAAAACAGATAAATGTGTGCACACAGACCCACGGAGCATTAAAGTATCACATCCTCATGTCCCCTTAGTGACTTTTAGCTCAGTGTTTTTGCAAAGAGCTGTTCATACATAATGATGAAGCATGCTAAAATGACTAATTGCTGCTGTTAAAAAATATTTTTTCTTGTATTCCGTCTTAATCTCAATCATATGAGCTTTAGTGGCAAATACAAGTTAGAAAAATGTGCACACGTCCACATCAAAAAAAGTGAAGTGGGCCAAAAAGCATGAAAGTAAAAAACTAAGCATCTCACTACAGTTTTACCTTTTTATTGCATACTGCATGAACTGCCACAGTTCATGCAGAAAGCCCAGCTTAGCAGAGAATGTTGATGACTACTCAGGTTTTTACCCTTTATCTCCAGCTGGGGTTCTATGTTTGATCAAGCCAGCTAAAGCAAAGAAGGCCTAAGAACCTAAGAAGTACAAAGAACTACTTTTGTCTTCTCTGTGACTGCTGCTACGCAGCACAAACTCAGGCAGTAGCAGTCCACATCATCAGATGAGCCATATGCATTTCTGCGTTCTGATTAAAGAACAGAGTGTTTAACACCTACAGATTACCAATCTACCACAATGCCAGTCACTTAAGGGTTGGTGCCATCATTAAGCTTTTTTTTTTTTTTGTAATAATACACCATTGCTGTATACATCTGACTCTGATTTTTCAAAGGGACAGTCCAAAAAAAATTTGGACTGACTGAATTTTAAAGGTGAATCAATGCAACCTAATTTTATGTATATATGTGGTTATGTTGTGTATTGCTTTAGCTCACCAGTTGCCCAAGAGATCATACATAAGATTAAGTGTAGTAGCCTGGGTTCAATTCCAACCTGAGTCTCTTTGTTGTGTGGCTTCCCTTGAATTTCTTCTTCTTCATTATTCTCATCAGATTAAGGCAAAAAATAAAAAATGTTGGTATATTAACAGAATATATCAGCAATTAGTTTTTTGAGTGTGTATAGGATGAAAAATAACTTTCAAAATTAACTGTGCAAACCAGCAAAAGTGAAGATCAGAAAAACAATCAACCACCTTAAGAACAGAAAGATGCCAGAGACAGATGAGAACCCAGCCAAAGCACAGAAAAGAACCAACATCTTCTGAGCATGTCTCTGTATGTGAACACAATACAACTCCAGCATGGATACTGACTTACACAACACCTCGTGGAAAAAGCAGTTGTTGCTAATATTGCTATTGTTTTTCCATTGAATAATACAATGCCAAAATCCCAATTCCAGTTTACGGAGCCGTGGCCCAGGCAACAGACTGGGTTATCTACCAATCAGAAGGTCTGTGATTCGCTTCCCTGCTCCTCCAGCACTATCAGAGGTTAGCAGACGTTCTGGCAAAGATTTGTTGAGAGCACTGGTCTTAAAGGGTGATGAGGCTCCACCTAGAGGTGGAAACCGAGAGCTAATAGAAAAACAGCCACTCACCCGGACCATGACACAATCCTTCATAGCCTCTCCATGACACGCTGGATAGTCGGAACACATTCAGCCTCAAACTTTCACTTTCACATATCTTGTTTATATTGTATACAGTATAACTTTAGATTACATATTTAACATGTTGCATCTTAAACAGAGTACCTTATTTTTATTTTTATATCTTTCATATTTATAATTTAATTCAGTGTATATAGCAAAGCAAATTCTGATGCTGATCTGAATCAAAAGCATTGTAGGGCACGCAGAACTTTGTAAATTTTATGTAGATTTTTTTCAAAGTAAGTAAGTGTCTTTTGTTGAAGAAAATAAATAAATAAAGAGGAACGACCTCCGTGATCGGGTTATAGCTGCATTGAACTTTCTGAGCAGTGCCAGAGAGAAGGTGTTGTTGGACTTGGACAGAGGAGAATAAAGAAAGGAGGGCAGAACGCCAAGCAGGATTACTGAACTGAAATTATTATTCACATTTGCAAATAAATTACAAAATAAATAATTACATTTTACTTCTTTTTACCACCTAGTCAAACTAGTCCCCAGAGAATATTAATAATGTTACTGACTCATTCTGGTAGGTACTGCAGAGATTCAAAACACGCAGACATCTGTGCAGTTTCTTTCCATAGGCCTTCACTGTGATGAACATTTAGATCATTTACATTCTGCTAACATATCCAATATACCTGCTACTAAACTAAGGCATGCTGCATATCCAGAAGAGTACGGTCCTAGGAACAGCAAAGATACTGCACAGAACCCTCAGCTTGAAGGATAGACTGCCTGCAGGGGCGAGAGGGGACTTTTTATATCTAAGCAGCAGAACCCTGAGAAAGAAGAGGAACAAGAATTATCGTGGAAGGACAGGTCACTGCACAGCTTTTAACGGCAGATAGAAGATGTGGCTGTTGAATAAATTAAATGGTTATTAAAATGTGTTTAGAATGTATATGAAAATATAGCCCAATTCCTTTTATGTATACTCATACTTGCCCAATAAAGCTGATACTGATGTGTGCAGAATATCTCTGTTGTTGCTGTACTTTATAAAAAAAATAAAATTAAAAAAAAACTAAGCAGTATTCAGGTCGCTTTAAGCAATGCTTAAGATGGCTCACTAGATGGAGCAACACGCTCAGACCTGAAACTGCACATATTCAAAAAGTAGTTCAGTTCAGTTATTTCAGTCAATTATCAGGGAGAAATTAAACTGAAGGAAATCACAGTGCTGACACATTCATACGAGTTTTGAACACAAAAAGTATGTCTTAATGTGTGAGCCAAGGTTATTATAGTTAACTTAAACTAAATAAAAACATTTAGTTTTTATTTTTATTTTAGTTCAATCAAACTTAAAGAACTTCACTTTTGAAATAAATAAAACCTATATAAAAAGGTTTGGTTAACTAATTGATCTACAGTCAATACAGAACATAATAAAGTAACCTCTATCATCTTCTTGATGTCACTTTGAGACACAGTGAGTCTCTCTGCTACTATAGTTACTCTACCTGTACAGGGACTGTCCAGCACATAACAGCAGGGTACAAGATTCTAACATGCACGGCATACATGGAAGACCATATACAAGTGGCTGGCACACTGTATAAAATACAGGAACATCTATGTTGATTATGGGATATACATGGACAAAATGGGATATACCCCACAGGGTGGCTGACAATGACCAGGCTAAGATCCTCCAGACTTACTGATACAAAATAAATAAATATTTTACTCAAAGACATTTTTGGTAAAAAATGTAGGCCCTGCTGTAGACCCATCACCCACAGGAGGCATAGTAGGAGTCTGTTGCAATGTATGCCAGGTAGCAGCCAAGAGCAGTGACTCTGCCAGACAGATCTCCAGCTACCCAGAATGGTACTTGGGATATGGAATGTCACCTCTCTGAATGGGAAGGAGCCTGAGCTAGTATGTGAGGTTGAGCGAAACTGACTATCAAGCTCGACTCAGTGCACGACTTGGGCTCTGGAACCAGTCCCCCGGAGAGGGGCTGGACGCTGTTCCAGTCTGAAGTTGGCCATGCTGAGAGGTGGACTGGTAAATGGTAAATGGACTGATTCTTATATAGCGCTTTTCTACTCTCTCGGAGTACTCAAAGCGCTCCATACAACATGCCTCATTCACCCAATCACACCCATTCTCACAAGCACTTTATCTATACTTAGTGCAGGGCCGTGCAGAGACGTTTAAAGGGGCGGGTGCTCAAAGCTAAAAAGGGGCACATTGAACCAGGCTGAATAACAACAACACACATTCATCGAGAATCTAATATGGGCAACAAGGCAAAGCAAACGTAGCCTATGTTTTACCTGATGGGTACAATGTTGCTGTTAAGGTGTTGCTGCTGCTCCTGCTGCTGATAGTGCTGGAGGCAACAAAAAACAGAAATAAACTAGACTGTGAATCACTCTTTGCTTCTCTTCTTCCTTCCATCCCATCATTTCATATATCACTCTCCACTTGCTGTCCATCTGAGAACAAGGCACAACTTGCTATTGCAATAAACTATTATTTAATTATCCATACTTAACAACTCTTACACTTAATCTATAATAAAATGATGACATAAAAATGTTATAGAAGCAAAACATTTCAGTTGTGCTTATTATTTTTGTTTATACTGGAATACCTCTCCAACAACTGGTACATGTGTTAATGTTACCTGTGCTCTTTGTAATCCAGCTGCTGAGGGATCCACTACCTTTAGTAGCCTCACACAGCTCTACTGTTTCCTCCTCATGTCCTTACCAGCCATGTCTGGACAATGTTATATCACGAGTAATAATTTAAAAATCCATATCCATAAAACACACACATGCACACACAGTGACATTTTAGACCTTCTTCAGAATACTGTATATACTGTGGGCACAAGTTTCCATCATGGTGCTGATCCAGAATCCTTCCCTTATTATTTATTACTAGAGCTACAATAATAAAGCAATGAGGGGGAAAAAGTAATAAATATGAAATAATGTATTTATGATGATTCCATTTGTTTCACTATCCACTCTGTGCAGGGCAAAGCTTATTACATTTTTAAACTGTAGAGATACAATAATTTTGCTGCTGTAAAATCAGCATTTTGTCTTATTTAAAATATAAATCTAATATAATCTGTTTCTTAATGTATGTTCTTTAAAATACAGTGTGTTTTTTAAATATTATAATTATAATCATTATTATGTGGACATGCATATTAGATCGTTTTTTAGTGAAATATAATCCCTCCAGAAAGGCAGGAAAAGCCCGGAAACTTACTTTAAAACTAAATATGTTCCCTAAAACGGTGGACAGAACTACAGACCCATGACAGCCTTACACAGGTAGCCAGCAGCTATGACCCAAACTTGTGCCCACAGTATATACAGTATTCTGAAGAAGGTCTAAAATGTCGCTGTGTGTGCATGTGTGTGTTTTATGGATATGGATTTTTAAATTATTACTCGTGATATAACATTGTCCAGACATGGCTGGTAAGGACATGAGGAGGAAACAGTAGGAGCTGTGTGAGGCTACTAAAGGTAGTGGATCCCTCAGCAGCTGGATTACAAAGAGCACAGGTAACATTAACACATGTACCAGTTGTTGGAGAGGTATTCCAGTATAAACAAAAATAATAAGCACAACTGAAATGTTTTGCTTCTATAACATTTTTATGTCATCATTTTATTATAGATTAAGTGTAAGAGTTGTTAAGTATGGATAATTAAATAATAGTTTATTGCAATAGCAAGTTGTGCCTTGTTCTCAGATGGACAGCAAGTGGAGAGTGATATATGAAATGATGGGATGGAAGGAAGAAGAGAAGCAAAGAGTGATTCACAGTCTAGTTTATTTCTGTTTTTTGTTGCCTCCAGCACTATCAGCAGCAGGAGCAGCAGCAACACCTTAACAGCAACATTGTACCCATCAGGTAAAACATAGGCTACGTTTGCTTTGCCTTGTTGCCCATATTAGATTCTCGATGAATGTGTGTTGTTGTTATTCAGCCTGGTTCAATGTGCCCCTTTTTAGCTTTGAGCACCCGCCCCTTTAAACGACTCTGCACGGCCCTGCTTGTGCAGTTAATAAAAGGACAGTTATGTTTGTCACGCTGTTGCACACACAGCACGCTCGTTTGTTTCAGTTCATCAGTTGCAACAAGACAGCTTACCAACGCGTACGTAATAAGCTAATACTCCTGTGTACTATACACTACAGTGTACGCTGTACACCTACTCACTGGTTTTGTCGCATCAGTCTGTGTCTCTGAGTTAACTTGTGTTTCTCCTACAGCTCCGGGCCACAAAAAATGCGCGTGCTCTTTGTGAGCTCATTCCCGACTCGTAACCAGCGCGTTCTGCCGTCAAGGGCGATCATTGGTTAAATGTGATCATGTGACTAATACAAGCCAGATCCTTTTATTTAGCAAAACTATGATTAATAGCTAAATATTATTGTTGAAGGGGCACAGACAGGACTCCGCACGCACACACACATATAAAAAAAATAATTAAAAATTAAAAAAAACAATTGCCTCAACAAAAGGGCACTTTGGGAACCCATCAGGAAAGGGGCGGCCCCTTCAAGCCCCTTCCGCCCCCCCCTGCACGTGCCTGACTTAGTGCTATCTAACTACATTCACACACATTCATACTCCGATGGATGCATCGGAGAGCAACTTGGGGTTAGCATCTTGCCCAAGGATACTTGACATGCAGACTGGAGGAGCCAGGGATCGAACCACCAACCTACCGATCAGTAGGTGACCTGCTCCACCTCCTGAGCTACAGCCACCCCGTAGTGGGCTGGGTGTCCTTGTATCCCCTTGGCCTGACGCCTATATTTTGGAGTTTTCGCCATTCGACAATAGGGTCATTTCCCTGTGCCTTCAGGCCAGGGAACAGGTCCTGACTGCCGTTTATACTTATGCCATATTTTTTTAAGTGATTTCATGGACTTTGCTACAGTGAAAGAATTAGGAAAATAATTTGTGTCATCTTTTCATTTGATTTCATGTGATGTGTTATGTGTTAAGTGTTCATCCTTCTTAGAGTATTTGTACAACCTTTCCACAGTATAGCAGCTTTAGGGTTTAAAGCCCAAAAATGTGACAAGTAGTGCTAAAATGCATCTTAAAGCACGTGTTTTGGATGCCTACACCACAGCTCTGTCTTGTCCTAGGTCTGAAGCAGTTTTTCTAAACAGTTTAAAATAATTCTGAAAACTGTTTATTCAAACTGATATCAAGGCATTTGGAAAGATGTACTGTATGTCTCTTTACAGGTGATATAAAGAAAATACCCTCTTTTTAGGGTGTCTTTGAATTCAACCTATGTATGTTAATTATTCTCATTTCCACGTGATATCCTTTTGTTCCTAACACATTACCAGGTCCATATCAGTATAGATATCCTTCTCTTTTTTGAGCAGTGTATAAAACACTGAAACCAAAATGGTGTATGGGAACAGAGAGGCATGGCTGAATAAGAGACAGTGTATGCTTTATTCACACTGACTAAATAACTCAAATGATTAATATATGAAAATCCAAAAGAACTTTATTTTAGACTTTCATGCAAGGAAGGCAAACCTTAAGTGGTCCTGATAAAAATATTTGTGTAACCTTAGGTCATGCTTGGTGTTAAAACAAATCTTTTACTGTCAGATTTGCATAGATGCAAAGTGAGACAAATGTTTGTGTGGGTTCTCATCCAGGTGATGGCAGCATTGAGAGAGATCTTGACGAAGGAAACTGGACTTATGAGAAGACTTATCTCATCCAAGAGGCTTCTTCGGTTCTAAAAACAAAAGGTGGAGAGTCCCGGGAATTTAATCCCTAGTGGGATTGTCCCATTTGGAGGCGGTTGCCTTCCTTCTTGCAACCAATCTGCAGCGGCACAACACGCCAAGTTACAAAAATTAAACCTGGAAAAGAGTAAGATGTGGGCGGATCGATGCATCGATACTAGCATGATGGAATGGATGCTTTAGCTTCGTATTTTGAGGCATGTCTGTGCAGACGGCCGTGGCGTCGTCATCACCCCTAAAGTACCGCGGCATCTTGTGGCATCACCTTAAAAATGTCAGATCTACACATGATGGCATCACCCCAAAACATGGGCCGTGGGAAAGGCTCGACCCGAAACGCCGCGGCAGTCGAGGCACCATCTGCTGACGTCATTTGTCCGCGACGAGGAATCTACGATGGCCGAATCAGAGTATGTGTTTGATTTTATAATCGTATCTAAGTTCATCCGTTCGGTTTCCTATGTGTAGATGTGCTGATTGTGCTTTTTCCTTTAAGTACGAATCTTAAAGATTCGATTAAGCTATCTATTTAGAAGGATGATGGGTGAAAAAGGCGTATTTTGAGGAGCTTACTTTCACATGGAGCTAAGTGTATACCGTCGGTGAGTCGAAGGTAGCTCCGAACTGAATAAGTATACCCACGGCCTCCCGACCTGGCGTCACCCCTAAAATTTCTGGGTCATGCTGTTTGAATTTGTGTCAGACAATTCTGTTCTCCCGGCCGTCCTAATACAAGGACGCAAGAAAAGCCTTGGGACCTCAGGCTAACTAGGTCCTCATAAATACTGTGTGTTTTTGGAGAATCAGTCTTAACAGACCTGTTATACCTGTCATACCCCAGTAACAAGTAACCTACCGTGGTAACACTGAAAAACCAAGTTTTAGGTGATTCCTAACAAGTTTTAGGGTTACACCTGAAGCTACTCAAAGCCTCCAGTTCTCCACAGCACAATCCTGTGACTGAGCCACGTTTATTTAGTTTGTCCAAAGCTTCCTTCTCTTACTTTTTGTTCTCTTCAGGACAAAAAAGGCAATCAAGTTGGTTCCAGAGTATCTTCTGAAAAAGAGGAAGGCATACCAGGCAATCAAAGCCACGCAAGCCAAACTCGCACTGCTCGAGAAGAGAAGGGTAAGCACTGATGCCCATATTACATATATACAATACAATATATCCAAATGTCATGACTGTGCTTTGTAGTTAAAAGTTGTATGGAATTTATGTACTGTTGTGCATTCATGTGTGTATTTCTGTAATGCTGTAGGTGGCTAAAGGGAAAATCAAGTTCAAGCGTTTGGAAGATTTCTTAAAGGAAAGCCGCACACAGCATCGGGATGACACCCGCATCCAAAGGGTCAAACAGAGACCAGCTGAACCACTGCCTCCAGCCAAGAACAAGCTTGCCTTCGCCGTCCGCATTAGACAGTAAGTACTGGAAAGCAGACACGGGCTTCCAGAACCGGCCAACAGTTTGTTTAACCCGACTGGTTCTCTCCTGTTAGGACTAAAGGTGTCAGTCCTAAAGTGATGAAAGTGATCCAGATGATGAGGCTGAGGAAGATCTTCAGTGGGACCTTTGTCAAAATTAACAAGACCTCCATCGCCATGATGAAGATGGTGGAGCCTTATGTGGCGTGGGGGTGAGTGCATGAGACACAGTGTGCTTTAGAGGGTAATGCTGGCTTGAATTTGTGTTCAATCCTCTACATACTGGGCTGTGTGTCGGACAGATTTCCCAACCTGAAGTCGGTTCGTGAGCTCATTCTGAAGAGAGGTCAGACCAGGATAGGCAGAAGGAGAGTTCCCCTCACAGATAACACCTTCATCGAGGAGCACATGGGTGAGTCACTCACACTACAGCGCTGAGCCTCCCTCCCCACTCACCTGCAGTCGCAGTGCACTTCATTTCAGCTGTGCACTCTCTCTCTCTCTTTCCATCCCTTCCTCTTTCTCTTCCTCTCTTTCTCCCTCTCTCTCATGTTTTCTCTTTTATCTCCCTGTCTCTTCCTCCTCCCACTCCCTCTGTCATACTCCATCTTTCTTTGAAGTGTTATGTAAAATAAAATACATGGCTCTATTTTTACTTCTCAAATTATTTTTAAGATTGTTTTTTGTAGCCATTTCCCTCAATGCTGGGTTTTGTGGCGGGATTTGTTGGGGACCGCTGCTCTAGAGGGCAGATGAATATAGTTGTGCGTATCAAGGTTTTGCAGACTCATGATCAATAACATTGTAATGTTAGCTTTCCTGCTATCACATGTGATAATTAGAAAGGTCCATGACCATCTGGTAACCACCAGGTGAGTATATCCCAACCAGTTTTGAGTGGTTGATGGCAGTTGCTGGAGAGATGATGGCCAAAGTCCCAGTCACACATGCCTACATATGGTCAGTGACTCCCTGGAAACCATCTGTGTCTATATAATAAATGGGTACTTCAGGTCCAGTTAGGGAAAATCTCCTTGTGATCTTGTGATTGCTTTGGTTGGCAGCATATTGCTCTGATCGCAGTTTGAATAGAAGTGGTGGACTTGTCTACAAACAGCATCTAGCTGTAGTGAAACAGCTCCGGAAATGGAGATGGTCCTTAGAAACATGTTTACTGTAACACTGAGACACAGCTTTTACCTTGAGGTGAACCATCTCTATTTCTGGTTTGCATTCCACTTTTTCAAATTTTACTACCATCCTGCTTGGAATTGGGAAGAAATTAGTACAAGGTTCTTGGTGCCGCACCATGTTTGTAACTGGTTTCACCCAGCAACAGTGGCTGTCTGTAGTACTGTCATGCAAGGACGTGAGTTGTTTGTTTAGTTTTTTTAATGATACCTTCAAAAAGCTGTATGTTTTTGCAAGTAAAAAAGTGTGTAGCCACAGCCTTTTATCACGATGCACATAATTGCCAACTCGTTTCGTTCCTGCCCATCTCAATGGAAAGTTGCTTATTTTTTTATTAGTTACCCTTTCTTGAAGCCGGGCCCATTTTGCCCACTGCTCATTGTTTTTATTCACAGATATTGTTTTTATTTTGCTAACAATAAAGTACACAACCTTTTTCTGATTTTGACTCTAATGATCATCAGAATTTGCAAAATATAGATATTATGGATGAAAGATTATAGCTAGCGGCTACGTCTCTCTTTTAGGTACAGCTTTAATGGGCTTTCTTTGCTCCTTCTCGGCACACAGGTAAACACGGAATCATCTGCTTGGAGGACCTGATTCACGAGATCTACTCTGTTGGGAAGAACTTTCGAGCTGCCAATAACTTCCTATTGCCGTTCAGGCTGTCAGTGGCTCGTCACTCCATCAAAGACAAAGCTGGGCTCCTGAAGGACCTGGGAAACCCAGGGTACCGCGGCACAGATATCAATGTAATCATCAGACAGCTGAACTGAGGGGGAGCACGTGCAGGATGGACACTGGGCTGGACACCAGTTTCAGAGACACTGTACCTGTTGAGGAGCAGTTGTCACTTCTTTGGCAGAGAAGGTCTTATTACTCGTTCTGTGGAGGCTCTTGCCTTATCCTGTATGAATTATGTTAAAATATTAAAGTTAACACATACATTAAGATTCCTCAGGTTTTCTGAGGAACAGTCAATACTTGCTACTTACGCAAGGTTATTAATGAAATGATCTAGGAGGGCTGTTCTCCATGCTGAAGCCATCAGCCCACCTGCTATAAACTCTTATGGGGTCTGTAACCTCCAGTGTCAATAGGTTTAATGTGTGCAGCATGCTCACAAAACTGATTGCTGTTATTGAAGAGGGTGATGGATGGTATTGATTTATGTTATAATACTTGTTGTTTTACAATTAAAAAACGAAACTAAATGACTGTTCTTGTGATGTTTGTTGAGGTGTTTAACACACACGGTATGGTGAATGTTAAACAGAAGCTTGCACCACACAAGGGAAAAGAAAAAGACAAGTTTTTGTGTGACGAAACTGAAAAGGTGTCTGAGGAGGAACATTTTTTTGCAGTGTTTTCTAACAAGTGGCGAACAATTTGGAGGCTCAACCACCCCAGTTAGTCCAGATATGTCATCTGGACTAACTGCCTTTCTACTTTTCAGTGTCTTCATAAACCTATACCGTCATATACCTTCGCTTTTTAAAGCCAGCATACTGTAAACCATCAATAGCTACAATCATATTGCAATTTCTCCAGATATAGTAGTTTTCATTTTTCTAGACAGCTTGACCATCATTTGTGCAAACTCATGGTCTGAGAATGAATTTTTATATTTTTGGGGGTTTATATAAATGCATTCAGGTCAAATCTGAGCAATTTGAACTAAAAAACAAGCTTAACACAAGGAAAATTTACAACAAAGGAAAAACCAATTATTCCTTTGTTGTAACAGTGTTTCAATTCAGTTTTATTTATACAGCGCCAAATCACAACAACAGTCGCCTCAAGGCACCATAAGTATCTGTTTAGATACAATATTTCTAGGAACTTTAGGGCAAAGTACAATATGTTAGTACAATAACCTCATTTTTATCTGAATTTAGAAGCAGAAAGTTAGAGTTCATCCAGGTCTTCATGTCTTTAAGACATCCCTGCAGTTTAACTAACTGGTGTGTGTTGTCTGGATTCATACATAGATAAAGTTGGGTGTCATCTGCATAGCAGTGAAAATGTCTGCTATACCTTCTGATGATACTGCCTAAGGGAACCATGTATAATGTAAACAGAGGAATGGGGTCTAAAAGACACATTGACGGTTTGGAGGAAGTAATTACTGGAGTTAACTCAGAAAAGAGAAAAAGAGTAAATGAATATCAATGGTACTGAAAGTAGCTGTACATAATGTTACATCTGTGAGATAATTATGAGTATTTTTTCTCTAATGGTTCAAATTTTATTTGTGAAGAAGTTCATGAGAACTTGAGAAGAAGAAGAAACCTGGGTGATGATGAATAGTAAGATCGTCTAGCTTTATGGAGGGTTTTTTTTTTTATAAAGCAGCAAACTATTTCTCCAGGCTAAATGATAATCTTTAAATTTGTGAAACGCCATTTCCTCTCCAGCTTACGAGTTATCTGCTTTAGGTATGCATTTGAGAGTTATACTAGGGAGTCAAGTAGTTCTGATTTGAGGCTGTCTTTTTCACAGGAGCTACAGTATCCAGAGTCATACATAGAGAAGAGGTAAAATTATTAAGAACATAATCGACTTTTCTTGTAGTAGTTCTTGGTAGAACTCTCCCAGGTAGCTGCTGTGCTCTGTGTTGGTACAAGACATGGTGATAACAGTGGGTGAAATGTATTCTTAAAGTTAGTTACAGCACTATTAGAAAGTGGCAGAAATGTTCCTGGCAATAAATCTCATACTGTTTAAAGTTGTTTATTTCTCCTTACATGCTGCCACATATGTAAGAAAAATTACATTTGTGGGTTGCACCTGTGACAAACTTGCCAAATCTTCTCTGCCAATGAAAAACAGCTTCATCTGCTACTGATTGTGTAGGTCACACTGACATGAGCAGCACACTCAAGCTGATCTCACATGTGTTCAGTGGGATTGAGGTCAGCATTATCATGTTGCCCGACACCAGAGCAACAGCAGTTTGTCGAATGTACTGGCTCACTCCTAATAACCCTGCAACTTTGTTTTGCAGAACACCAGCTTTAAGTTTTCCAATGGCACAGTCCCTATCTAGGTCAGTCAGATGTGGTATTCTTGGAGCAGACACTGACCCTGTAGCAGGGTCCATGTTCACAGGTGTTGCCAACTCGGCTAACCTGATTGTCATCACCTGGGCTACCCGAAACTCAGAACAACAGTCAATATCAGAATAAGCTGTTTGGCATTGGCAGAAAAGACTTGGCTACTTTTGCATGGGAGCAACCTACAAATGTGTTTTCCTTACATGTGGGGCACAATTTAAGAGGAAATAAACAGGCTAAAACATAATGAACCAAACACAAATTTCCTTGCTTTTACATTTTGTGCTAAGATTATCTTTTCGTGCCTGTGTTTGAAGCCAAGGGATTAAAGCAGTCATTTGATGTTATGTACCCTGACTTTCTACAGTATCATCCCTCCTCTGTAGTGCCACCGTTAATTCAGTGAGGCGCATGAGTCACCAGCCGGAAGAGGGGACAGAGATGTGTGCAGCTGCGTATTTACCAATGCGCACTGGGAGCAGTGAAGGATGTCATGGGGTCCGTTTTGATAAATGTCAATAATGCATTGTCTGAACTCGGAGCGAGCGTGTGTCATCGGGGGTATGAATACTGAGAAAATGTCTTCATACTAGCTTTGGATATGGAAAAGGACAGGTAGGATACAACCGTGTGCGTGTGATCTGCGGGGTGAACGAGGGATATGTCAATGAGTCGGCAAAATCAATCAGCTGCCATTGCCATGGTGATCAATTACCAGCGATGATGACGTGTCCCGGTTCCCCGGTACTGTTGCGGCTGCTCACTGGCATCACGACAAACATCGTCATCATGCCCGAAACGATTGCAACAATTACAGTGCTCCCATGTTCTGTTGCCTCAATTCATTCCCGGTGGAAAACTAGAGCTCTCAAATCATAGTCTAATATTTAATGATTTCTAGAGCGCCAGAGCAATCTATTCCCTTCACAGATTTTAGAAAGACTAGTTTTATTGGATTTGGGAAATGGAAAGAATGGGCTGTGAACGTATTTCAAATAATTGCAAACCATTTATTAGCATTCTGATTTATTCTTCACATTATTAAAGCATCCTTTGGGTTGTGTCTCAGTGGTTTAAATAAAGTTGCCACTGCCAAAGATCTTTATAAGAGCAGCGTCAACAAATTAGCAGGATCTTGTATTTAAGTACCGTTAAGTACAAAGTTGACATGATGGAGTATTTCAATTTTACGAAACTACTTGTGTAACATATTTAGTAGATACCCGGCAGTAATTTAAACCCAATGAAATATAGGGAGGTGGTTAGGTTTAATTTTAGTTTACGGGGAGCACGTGAAGGCATCTAGTGTCAAGGATAATGGGAGGTCCTACTCATGAAGTGGCTTCAACCCAGTGATGTGTTGCAATTACAGCAGGTTGCCAGCGAAGACTCGTCCACAGGTAAGCATGCTGAGCTAATAAATTCACTCAAGAGGAAATATTATCAAGGGCGACTGGTATTCGCTTGTTTAGCTGTCGCCGAGGGCTCTGACAGAGCCGGCTATCAGATTAGTTTCACGTTGGTGCACGCGGTACCAATGTGAAGTTTAGGTCAGGGTGACTGGGAAACAAGACCATGTGGGCGCACTGATCAGTATTTACCTGGCTTCGTCTGGTCGTGCTTCTTCTTTAGGGTTAAGTAATGTCTCTTATAGCTATCCTGAAAACGGAACTGCAGCTACGTAGCAAAGGTGAGCCGATTTGGCTAGCTGTGTGGCAGGCAGCTGGAATGAATAAGCGCGTGGGGAGTCTGTAGCCTGCTAATGTGTCAGTGTTTGCGTTTCCACGTTAATGTTCCTTACTCTGCTGGGAGCAGCATTAAGTGGAAGGTTTTACGTGTGTTTTTATGTTTCACACTTAGCATAACAATACAGCAACCAGCAATTCCACTCAATGTACTGCTTACGGTGGCTTAATTACCCAGTGACGTTCACGTCAGTATTTACGTATTCTTAAAATTGTTGCTCCACTCTGCTCTCAGGTACTCAGAGATAAGTACGGCGAATAACTGTGTTAACGGAGCCTGTCTCTTATCACAATTTTTATAAGTCAACTACAAAATCATAAAATATTACATTACAAGAGATCCCTGAACTGGAATTTGATAACTCTGCATTTTTGTAGGGTCTAGGATAATGGATGTGTGACAACCGTTGTGATTTGACGCTGTATAAATAAAGTTCATTTGTAACGTATTTATTTAAGGACATTCTTCTTTTGCTGCCACATTTAAAGTGTCGCCCAATCTAAGTGTCCGGTTTTCTCAGCTTATCTGTTCTGCTGCCAGTGAGAAACTACACCATACTCTGCAAGTCAGTGTTCAGACACCTCTGGCGTTATGTTACCAGTTATCGCTAAAGAATAACACACTGTCATCATTCACTACAACAACAACACTTGCATTTTCATAACAAAGCTCATTAAGTGGTGATATCAGGGTTGGGGTGTAAAACAATCACTGGTGATTGCTTTATACTCTGCTTTGCACTATGCACTTTATCTTTGTTGCTTATAAAAAAAACAAAAACAAATCCACTGTCTCCAGTCTCCCCCCACCCCCTCTTACCTTGATATCTGTGCTCGTGGTGATTCTTTTACAAAGCAGATCAGGCTGTGGCTCAAGGTTTAATGATTGCTCACATTATTGGGCTTTTAGGGTAACTGAGATACAAACTCAGTTGGACACTGTGGCTGCACAAATTCCAGAGATGATGACAGTAGACCAGCTGTGCCTGTGTGTAAACATGGAGCTTGAACATGTACAGTGTCTCTGAAAGTGATGCATTTTTTAATGGTCAGTATATACAGTAGTTGTGGATTACCTAATTTCTTATTGTCATAACCTCATAGAACTCATGGTCCAGTAGACAAAAGAAGTTAAATATATTTACCAGAACACACCATTTTTATCCACGAGTCATTTTTCTTATTGAGTTGAGGAATCCTGTGACCTTTATGCCACTTTTACAACTGACTTTTATATCAAGTGACACACTGAAACTAGGTTTGATCACTAACAGCAATGGTGATTTGGACGGTGACTTGGGCAACATACTTAACCTTGAGTTGCTCCCTTTGCCTTCACTGAATTTTCAATTTCAAATTTATATTGCATCAAATCACAACAACAGTTGCCTCAAGGTACTTTATATTGTAAGGTAAAAACCCAATAATACTACAAAGAAAGCCCCAGCAATCTGATGATTAAAATTAACATACCCAAATCTTATTTAGCCTGTCCGCAGTTGCTACTCCTATACAAGCCACTTTGCAACCCATTTCTGCTCCACAGTTTGTCCTTTTCATCCTGTGTCCGATTTAATAGATGTTGATCTTTTGTATGCTGGTGTCTTGATGCTGGTTTCACCACCTTCAGCATTTCATTTAATTGGGGCAGAGGTCTTGGAACATGTCAGGAAATGGAAATCAGTGTTTTCTCTTCACTGAAATGGTCCTCACTGTCCAGATAAGTATAAATTTAGAAAGTCACTTGGAAAGGACAAGTTGCACTGAGTTTGGTCAGACTGTCCTTGGAATTGCCTGAAATTGAATTTCAAAAAAAAAAAAAAAAAATCTGTTGGATGAACAATCAGTTGGATTTTTCTATTGGAGATTATGTATCTGAATTTCAGGAGCGGGACCACGCCCCCAAACACGCTCCTTCCAGTTGCCATCTATATAGGTTCTCCCCAGTTCTGCAAACTGTTCATTCTCGTTTATGTGCCCCTCCCTCCCTCTGTCCTTGTTCTCAATTCTTTAACTTCTTCACTTCTATTTAGTACATTTGGATTTGCCAGGCCCGGGAGCCGTTGCCAGTCCCCTTCGAGGCCTTCCCCAAACCGCAGCTCAATTCATGTCCAAGCATTCACCTTTACCTACTAAAACACTGTCAATCCTAAAATGAGGACGTGGGCCCAGCTAGTGAATTACACTACAAAGGATAATAGGACATTGGTAGTATTCTTCCCATTTGCCTTGTAGTCCCTATTCTTAATATCCCGTGAGACCTAAGTTGCTTTAAGAGGAATGTTGGTGTTGAACTCTGATTGTCTGATGAGGAGAATGAAAGCGCGTGGGTTGCTTTTAAACGGATTGTACAAAGCATTGGCCCTATTCAGGCATTGCTCCTGTACAGATGCAAACCTTCCCAGGCTCACCCTCCCTCGCACCACCAAAAAGCAGGTTTCCGGTTTTTTTTCTCTACAACTCACACACTACACAAGGATGATGCCACCAGCTCTGCTTAGACTACCTCACGTAATGTACAATCATTGTCCCATAGTTGCTAGGCAACCATGACCTCCATGACCTCGTTGTGGTGTTTTGCGTAAGATGGCGCAGCCACCGCTGAAAACGCACAGGCACACAGAGCATGGCTAAATAAATAAGTTTGCGCTTGGACCACTGAGACCCTGTACACCATATAAAGGAATTTTCCCATTTTCAACTGGTGCAGAAGTAAATTTCTTGCCATGAGTCTTCCTTCCTATTGAGCAAGCCATTAAGTGTACACTATTCAGACTGGAGAAGCATGTGGGGTTGCTGTCAAGTGTCCGGTTAGAGGCCACATAGAGTGAATGTTCTGAGGCCCACACAGCATAATTGCAGATGGACATGCAAATGGTTGTCCACACAGAACTTGTGCTCACTTTTTGAGTTACGCAAGTGTAGTCATCAATTTCTAGTGAACTCACGGACAGGAAAAGTACAGTACTGTGCAAAACTCTTGAACCAGCCCTCATTTCTTTATATTTTACTTCCAAGGACCTAGACCTTCTTGTATTTTTATTTTTTTTAAGCACTGGTGTGGACAATAATTCTTCGGTCTTTCAAGCTTTTTCTTTGGACATTGGCTGCTTTTTCAGTCATTTTCAAACCACTCAAAGAATGAACCAGCATTGGCAAAGAACCAATTTTAAATAGTATCTTTAGGCTTTTTATTAGCAGTCTGCTACAAAAGGACATAATGTATTCCAATTTCTTTGGTTGAAAAATCCCACAGATAACAGATGAGCATAAAGTAGTCTTGGACCAATAAGACGATTTCTGAAAAACTATTAGTCCAAATTATGGTAATCACTAGGTCTGTATTCAGACCTGTGCTGCTCCTCTCTTGGACTTGGGCCCACTGTGGCTGAATAACAACCCCGGAGTAACTAACCTTGGCTACTGTTTGTCAAACTTAAATCAGCAGATTAACTGTTCTTAAAGCTGTTTTTTTTTTTTTTTTATCATTCAGGGTTTTTTGTTATCATTTTTATTCAAGATCAAATATGTCTTATCGTTTAAAGTTTTTGAATATTTTATTCATGCTTTTATCACAACTTGCTTGAACCACTGTAATGCACTTTGCATGGGCCGTACCAATGCTTCACTCACATGCCTCAGTCATTTCCCACATCCTGGCCCCCTGCCACTGGTCTTCATGTTTTTTTGGGGTCCATTTTAAGATTTCATTTGGTTTTAAAACTTTTAAAGGCTCTGTTACTACTTGCATTTCTGAGCTGTTGACTCTGTACATCCCCTTGAGGTTGCAAAGGTCCATAGACCAGCAGCTCCTGGTAATTCCCAAAAGCTTGAGTTAAAAAAAAACAAAACAGGCTGACCAGGCTTTTTCAGGTGTAGCCTTTAAACCCTATAATCATCTTCCTGCCCATGTTGGAGTGCCTCACTCTTAAAACTCATTTTCACTCTTTGGCTTCTAACTCAGAATGACAGCACAAGTTATTGTAGTTGTATTGTAGTTTTTGTTTTTATTGTTTTAGTGTTTTGCCATTTGGTATTTTTGTGTTATGCTTTGTCATGCAAAATAAAACTGGATTGGATCATGTATGGGAAAAGCCTGGTATTTTGCACATTGTAAGCTCAGTTGATAGCAAGCAGTAAATCTGTGCCGTAAAGGTCATTTCATGTGGATTCGGGTACTTTGATGTGAGACATTTGGATAGCCCCTGCTCATGTCCCATATGGAAAAGATATATCTGAAGAATCCATAGCTATAAGGCCATGTGAAAGGATTGTGTTAAAGGTAATTATGTCACCCCATATGGAAAAGAAATAGAAAAAACATCAGATTTGGCTTGCTTATAGCTATGGATTCTTCAGATTTCTTAATATATATATATATATATATATATATATATATATATATATCAATCATTGATTCATATAAAATATTGTTTCTACTGTATCAATAGAATCACTACTTAACAAAAAGTTAAGTGGTTAAAAAAAAACGATTATGTCTTAAAACCTTTTAAAACTGCATCTACTAACTGCCTGGTGGGCATTTGAATTTGCAAACCATGATGAACTGTTACGACAGATCTTTATTGCTGTTGTGAGTTATTCTGCTCTGTTTTTATACTTGTACCTTTGGTGAGTAGCTTTGCATGTTTCCATTACAAAATGATCCTCGTTATACTGAGCCTTCTTGAAACCCCTCATTCACTGATTTGAACAAGCCGTCAACAAGGTTGTTGCCCTCGTTTTGCCTCTTGCAATCAGAAGAGCTGTACAGCTGAGATGAGCATGAAAGCAATATTTGCTTTCTGTGATATCATGCAGTTCCAAGAGTGAAAAAAGAAGATCCAAAATGGTTCATTTAGAGCAGACTAAAGGCTCATATTTTGGCTCTTAGGGCTTAGTGCATTTTCAACTATGAAGCAGTGACTTCAGTGTTTGAAATCTGACTTCTTTGAGGCTGCAGACCCAAAGCTCACTATACATACGGATGAAAGGCAAGGTTTACTACTTTTCTTTCTTGGACTGAGCTGGATTGCATCTACAAAAGCACATGTGAATCTGGATTTAGATACAGCGTTTCCCACAGAAGAAGATTTTATGTGTGTGCATAACCACACATGCACAAATTTAGGCACAGTCACACTGTCATGATAAATAAGGCAGCAATATTTTGTTCCCTCTCTAGTAAATTCCCCATTTCCTAGTCAGACTCAAACTCTGCCATCTTTGACTGCAGCTTTCTTTCTTGCTGTGCAGATTGCTGAGGAACAGTATAGCTTTATCAGTTCTTCATTTTCTCAGAGTTGCCCTCAAGCTTGCAGCAGATCTCCAGAGCAGAGCAAGGGCTGCTGTCACCAGCTGTTGTGCCAGACAGTAGAGTTGGAGTTTGACTGCAGTGTGAGAGATTGGAGACAATGGAATAACAAGCACAATAGAAACCTGTCCAGCCTTCCCATAGGGAAACAGTAGAAGAACAAAGGTAGCTGTTTACAAGCTACTTAAAAACAAGAGCGCAATAGTGAGCTAATCATGTTACTGTCCTGAGCAGATGAAGAAATAAAAAAAATTCTTGGGTGGCCTGCATGTGGGCAACACTGATATAAAAGCGACCCATTTTGTGTTGTGACATTAAACAGCAGCACTGTAACTCTGCTCTGCGTTATGAGACCTTTTGAATGAAACCAGCTACACTGGCAGCTGCTTCTGTTCCCAACCTGTCACAGCTGTGTATGTTAGACATAATGAGCCACTGGGATATAAGTGGGATTTAAGAACTTGTTTCATTGGCCAGTGTTTGATCAAACTAGCTGAGAATATTACACAGACGTGTGTGTGTGTGTGTGTGTGTGTGTGTGTGTGTGTGTGTGTGTGTGTGTGTGTGTGTGTGTGTGTGTGTGTGTGTGTGTGTGTGTGTGTGTGTGTGTGTGTGTGTGTGTGTGTGTGTGTGTGTGTGTGTGTGTGTGTGTGTGAGAGAGAGAGAGAGAGAGAGACTGGACTGACACACACACCTTCATACACCAAGTTGCTTTCTGCACAATGCTCAGTCTTTTGCACATTTCTATTGCACTGACGTGTCTGCACTGTCTTTGTTTTGTTTGCAATTTTTGCACATTGCACTTTATATAGACCTGTGTTGATTGTCTATGTCATATGTAACACCACAGTCTTGGAGGAATGTTGTTTGTTTTCATTGTGTACTGTACCACTGCACATGGTTGGAATGACAATAAAGCCAGTTGATTTGACTTGACTTGACCTTTAAAGACATTCTCACACATCTAGTGTCACTCCTGCTAATCCTTCCTGAGCTTGTCTTTTAAAAGTTGCTAGAATGGAAACAAACAAGCGCTCCAGCCATGAAAATCTCAGATCTTTCACTACTTGTCATTTGAAACATTTGCACTTCAGGTGCCATTTACTGCTGCCAACATATGAAGATGTATCAAGTAGCTTTCTGAAGAGCAGCTGAGCAGGTGTCCATGTGAAACTGGTATTTGTGTAAAGGCAGACAGTGACATTCCAGATGGAAATCTCATAATCCTTGAAAAGCAGTCGGTGTCAACAATGTTGGCAGTTTCCTAAAGCACCACTTTTGCTACTTCTTCTTCTTTCTTTCTTTTTTCCTTTTAGTAAGTTGCTCTCACACATTCTTTACTATCTGATCAGACAGTTAACCTTTGATCAGCTGTTGGGTGACACATTAGACACAAACAAAAACTGATGTTTCCACACAGCAGGACCTCATGGTTAAACTAAGTAATTGAGACTGACAAAGTCTCGCTCTTTGCTCTGTGCCCGACCTTTTTGCAATCAGCTGCCCTTCAGCTTTTTCTTGTCATAAGAAGTGTGGGATAGTGCAGCTCAACACGCTGTGAGAAAGCAACAGCAAGAAAGAAAAGCTGGTTTAATATGTAGAGGAGAGGGAGGAATATTTTCAGTTGAGCGCTGCATGGAGTGAAAATGAAGGGGGAGGAACAATGGGCGAATCATTTTTTCAGCATTAAACAAAGTACAGGGAACACGATTGTGTGTCTTGTTAAAGCATAATAACATGTTGGATTTTATTTGGTGAAATGAATCCTTATATATTGAATCCTTTGTAATAATATTGTGCGAGATCATTTGTCTTACTTGCTTCACAGGAGGGCTGCTTTTTTAAAAACGTACAGAGCTTCTCCTCTGTCTTCACAGTTCTCATGTTTGACCGCTGTGACAAGGCAGGATACTTCCTCCAGTAAACCTTAAGTGAGGGTGTTGAGTGTCTGTCAGCCTGCAGCAGCTCAGTCTCAATAGGTACAGTCATTTCTTCTTTTCCCATAATTTTGTTTGTGGTATTTGTTTGTTTGGTTTTTTGATACCTAAGAATTGCATTAAGTAACCTAATTACATGTTTGTCTTGCAAACAGTTCATTTATTAGACTGACACAGAAACTGTTACATCATGATGCATAGATACTAAAATCTTAGCAGACGAATAGAAACCACCCGTGTCATATGTAACTCTCAGCAGGTTAAACTGTCATAATGAGTATATATCAGGCATTTATTTGCACCATAGATGGTATAAAAATATAGCTATATAACTTCCAGATCTGAAAAGTTAAACCAAAGCGCAATTGCCTAAAACCTGCAGTTCTTAGTGGGCACCAAGAGATGATTACTGTTGATGCAAATGGATTTATGGGAAAATGGGCCTCTGTCCTGACCTCTGTAAATATCTCACTGTTGAGTTTATCATGGGCTCAGTCACACATTTCTGCTCCTGTTGAATAAAATATTAGGTGCATTTTATAAATTTTGCTATTTCTTAGTGTCATAAAGGAGCATATTGAGGTACCATATGCTCATTGGTGAATAACTTGTGATTAACTAGTTGCCAGTGAGTGTGGTCTTACATCCATCTTTTTTATTTATGGTTGATGCACACCCTCGACGGAGAGGCCAAAATGTTTCTGGAGAAGTGTCTGAGAGATGTGTGAGGAGATTTCATAAGAAATTCCAGCAGGCCCAAAGCCGGCCCTACTCAGGCTTCTGTGCAGAAGATTATGATTCAAAGAAAACTGAAAAAATGTTAATGAATTTCAATCCTTTAAATTCCAGAAAGCTAATAACAACTTTGAGTGAGGGAGAGTGTGGGGACTCAGTGGAATAAGTATTACACACTAGATGAGACAGTATCCTTCCACTAGCAAGAGCAACTAGTTATTGAATGACTAACCTGAACTGTGTCTTAATGGAAACTTTCCAGACCAGATTCTCCAAAAGTTTGTTTGTAAAAAAAAAAAAAAAAGAATGATAATAATAAATAAATAAAAATAAATAAATAAAAAATAAAAATGTAAAAGCACCAGACAGCAGAGCATCTGGAAATTCGAATGGTAATTATAGGTAGTGGATCATCTCTGTGTATCAGCATGGATGAGTGTTAGAGCTGGGAGTAATGCTGGAGTCTTATTTTGAGATTTGTTAGTCGCACCAAAGCGAAACAAAATGTTTAAAAACCACGCACTCCTGTTTCTGTTCAAAACCCAACTCTTTGTTACCAAACTCACAAAAACTGTCCCTTCAGAATTGTTATTTTTGCATACAATATCTCCATGCCTCTGCTGCCTCAGTATATTTCTGAGCTGCTGCCCATGCTTCCTCCAGGTTTCAAGTTGGATAAATAACTTGACATCCTTTCCTACTTCCTCTTGTTTTCTCCAGCTCTCAGCAGGTCTCCCTTTGGGTGAGGTGTTCTCTCTGACATTGTCATCTCAGCCTCTCAGAGGCTGTGCTTCCAAAGGCCTTCACTCTCCCAGCCCCTCCACGTCTGTCCTCATGGGGGAGGTGGTGCAGATGCACTTCACCACGGTGGACTATGTCATTTTTGCTTTGCTGCTGGTGGCCTCAGCTGGCATTGGCCTCTTTTATGCCTTCTCTGGGGGACGCCAGCGCACAACACAGGTAGGATTTTTTTTTTTTTTTTTTTTTTTTTATATTGAAAGAGTACAAAGTCAATTTTCCTTTTTAAATGTTAATAAATATTTGTGACGCCTGTGCTGTTTGCCACAGGAGTTCCTGATGGCTGACCGCTCGATGAGCTGCCTGCCTGTGTCCCTCTCCCTGCTGGCCACGTTTCAGTCAGCTGTGGCCATCCTGGGTGCTCCATCTGAGGTGTACACATTTGGGACAGAGTACTGGTTTCTGGGATGCTCCTATTTCCTGGGTCTTCTCATTCCAGCTCATGTATTCATACCAGTCTTCTACAGACTGCGACTGTCCAGTGCGTACGAGGTATTCACAAGAACAGTTAACATGATTAGACACCTGTATCTGGCCTTTCTGTTTGTGTTGTCCTGTTTTTGCTTTGTCATTGTCATAAGTTTCCTTGGGTTAATCTCTTATCTCTCACACACACCGTAAACAAGACAATGAACAACCATCAGGCACTTGTAGTTTGACCTGACTTGGTCTCTGTTTTCTAAAATGATTACAATTAATAATCTTCTTTTTTTTCTCTGCATTTTTCAGTTTTGCACTCTCTCAGCACACTTTTTTTTTCTATTTTTGCCTTTCTCAAGTATGATCTCAGAGCTTAACATTCTTATCTGTCTTATCTGTGTTACCCCTGACACATTCACATCAGAGAAACAAATGTCCTTGCCTCAAGAATCTATGTCTCTCTTTATCTAAACTCCAGTCACTGTTCCTCTATTGAGGCTTCTGGTGCTTAACTACAAATGACTGATGTCTAAGCCGAAGATCAGAACTTAAACAACCATTTCTGATCCTCAGTAAACATCTAATGTGCTGAATGCATATTACAGGCTGTCTCTGAGATGATATGTGGTTAGATTTTTGATTTTGCTCTTTTTTTGTTTTCTTTTACATTCTTTCTTCGACAGTATCTGGAACTGCGATTTAACAAGACTGTTCGCATATGTGGGACTGCGACCTTCATCTTTCAGATGGTATCTTTGTTTATTTGTGAATCTTTATGAATAAGTGATGTTTTAATGTGCAATAGATACCCAGTGAAAGCTTAAATCATCTGAAACAGAGATCATATATTGCAGATTATTCTACATTTATATATCGACAGTAACTAGTAAACTGGTATTACAGTTGTCTTTAAATCAGTCTTATTGCTTTGAGCTGTTTTTAGTCACATCATCGTGAGAATTTCCAGATACAATGCAAAATCTTTACCCACCCACTGCACTGGATCACACAGCACAGTTAACACTGGGCTTCACAGTTCACCTTTATGTGCTATTTAACACTGGTAGCTTGTGCCAACAATTAATAAGGAAAAAAGAAATAAAAATTCCAAAAAACCCCAACAGACCCATGGTTAGTTAGTTCAGTCTGGGGATGCATTAGAGTAAAGGTGTTCTGGTTGTGACAGCAGTGCTCGCTGTACTGTGAGACAATCATTAGTCTCTGTGTACGGAAACATCAGGCTCCACGTAAGACATTGTTTTCCTAACTTTGTATAATCTAACAAAATTCAAGAATAGATCTCTGATAATGGAATTTGTTAGTAAAACAATAAATGAAAAGCGGACCAAATTAAACAAGAACCACTCCAAGAGTTCAAACCTCCACCGAAGCATCTCACTCTCTAGGCGGCGTAATATTAGATATTGATTTGTGAATAACTGGGCATGAATGACTTGAGCTTATGACATAATATTATACTACAGTGCATTTCTGTGTAGCTCATTCTCTTTTGACACTTTCTTTATAGATTTAAAATGTTTTGGGGTCAGACTAAAAGAAGGGCAGATATTACTAAATGTTACTAATCCAAACAAAGGCAGCAGAATTGTAAGCTTAGTTTTAAAGTTAAAACATTTTATGAAAGTTTGACTAAAAAAAAGAAAGTCCAAAGTAACATGACATTTGAATCACTAGATATCATCCCTATATGTTGTCAGTTCAAACCATGGCTATAAGAAACAGAAGCTCTATAAAGCATTTTTATCACTTGAAGGAGAGGTCAGAGGTCACATATGTGACATATTTTAAATCTTTATATGGTGCATTTTATATGTGACACACACATACTTGTTTCATTATGACTTTCAGTCGCTCCCATTTTTTTCTTTACACATTACACATTTGCAGGCATTCATTTATGCACAGGTCTGTTAAAAGTAGCAACACAGCATTTCAATCAGGTTGAGATCTGGACTTTGACTGGCTCATTGCAACACCTTGATACTTTACTTTTCCAATAGTTTTTTTCCCCCCAATAATTTTTCCAAATAAACAAAACACATAAGAACAGAATACATGAAGCATAGTTTTCTTTGTCTTTTCTTCAGAACATGTGCAGACCTTTAGAGTATAAGACCGTATCATTTATCTTCTAAAAGATAACCCAGGCTGATAAACCTGCCCTGTACAGTGTATTTAAAAGAGCTTTATGAGTGAACTCCAAAATATGACCTCTGAACTGTGTTCTGTTTCTGGGAGCCTTACTCTTCTATATTGTTGGTTTCTTCCTCTGCAGGTCATTTATATGGGGGTAGTCTTATATGCTCCAGCACTAGCTCTTAATGCAGGTAATGCATGGGTCATTACTTCATTTTTCATGTTAGGTCACACCTAGAAGGTTGGACAACCTGTTGCAGTGTTCAATGTTTTCGTTCTGTTCAAATGCAGTGACAGGATTTGACCTATGGGGGGCAGTGCTGGCTATGGGATTGGTGTGCACTCTGTATACTGCTTTGGTAAGTCTAAATTCACCAATCTTAAGATACATTTATCAGTTTGTCATTTCGACAAAACAAGTCTTTTAAAAGATTTTCTCCAGCTGCAGCTTATATATTTCATAAGAACAAATCCTTACTAAGCAAGGGAGTGAAAAACACTGGAAAAAAGCTTAGGCAAATTTAGGAAGTTCAGATGAGATTACTTGTAATGATGAACATTATGGTCCGATGTTAATCTGCTACTGTTCCTGTCTCCCAGGGGGGGCTGAAAGCAGTGATGTGGACCGACGTGTTCCAGACGGTGGTCATGTTTGCAGGCCAACTGGCAGTCATCGTGGTGGGGACTAGTCAGGCAGGAGGAATAGCAGAGGTCTGGAGGAAAGCCATCAACGGTAGCCGTATTTCTGGACTAGAGTAAGTAGTTTGCATATTTGAAAGGCAACTAAATTAAAGGAGTTCTGCTTTACTCAATGACACCAGGTAGAAAACAGGAGGTAAAAATGGAATTCAGTGATTTGCAAATGTCACAAATCCATATTTTATTTACAGCGGAACATAGAAAGACAAAAAAAAATGAGCTGGAGTCAATAGTCACATGATCGGGTATAAAAAGAGCTTCTTAGAGAGGCAGAGTTTCTCAGAGGTTCACCAATCTGCCAAAACTACTGCCTTTACATATTTTGGAACTACTTCTTGCAAAGGAGCTCTTTCACTCTCTACCTTTGTAGCCTGAACCCCAACCCTCTGGAGCGCCACACCTTCTGGACACTTGGTGTTGGGGGGGTCTTTCTGATGTTGGCTCTGTACGGTGTGAACCAAGCCCAGGTCCAGAGATACCTCAGTTCCCGCACAGAGAAAGAAGCTGTCATGTGAGTAACATAAAGTTGTCAGAAAAAGCTTTGCTAACGCCTTCTGTTTAACAACCACTAAACCCTATTGATAACCATTTGTTCGTCACCCATTGTGCCTTTCCAGGTCCTGCTACGTAGTCTTTCCATGCCAGCAGGTTGTCCTGTGTTTAGGATGTCTGATGGGTCTGGTCATGTTTGCTCGCTATGGAGAAGACAGCCCTCTGGATAAGGGTTACGTCACGACTAATGATCAGGTGAGCTCTTATTTCATCTTTTAAAGTATCAGTAGATTATTATTAATGTTTTAATTAATAGTGTTTAGTTTCTTTTTTTTATTTTTTAGATGGTGCTGTACTTTGTGATGGATGTGTTCAGAGATCTGCCTGGGCTTCCGGGGCTGTTTGTGGCCTGCCTCTTCAGTGGAGCGCTCAGGTGAATAACCCAAGAACCACGACTGATGGTCGGGATTCACACACCCTTACACACTCTGTGTTATGACTGATTTAAGGTATTGTCATCTATTATCTCTTAGTGTTAAAAGAGCACATCACATGCTGTGTGAATCCACGTTGTATTCACTTTTTTTGTATTTTGTATTCAATTAAGCTAACAGAAATAGGAAAATATTAACAGGACATTGGATTCATGGAGAGATTGTTTGGTTTCTGGGATTAAATCAGAACTTCAGCTATCTGTCCCTGGTGTTTACCAGATGTTTATTCAAACTAATTTGGTAGCCTTTTTGACTATGTTCATAAGACTTTACTCACAAAAATCCAGATTAACCATTACCAGATAGGTGCAGGATAGCCAAAGTACAGCAAGCTGGCTAACCTAATCTTACTTGCTAACATCCATAGCAAAATCATGAGTCTGTGGAAATTCTAGTTGGCTAAACTACTAGAATAGCGTGATCCTTGAGGTTAACTATATATGATGTACAAAGGTATATTGACTGCAGTTCACTATGTTATTAATTGCACTGGTGTCATTATTAACAGTTGTTTCCTGGAAGTTTTCCAGAGCACTTTAAATAGAGGTCGTGTTTCTTGGATTCGTCTATTTATTCGTGGCACTGATGACACTGCATATATAGCTAGATTTTGTGGCATTCTGCTGTGAAAATGGTATACATGTATTTATTTTTTTAAGTCTTAAATTGTGTTTTTAAAAAGTGTTCTGCAAACGTAAAAGTAAATGACCGCTGAACACTTGGTCGCAATCCTTCCTGTATCAACTTTTATAGCTGGTTACTACCTTACCACCCAGGCAGAACTACAAATGGTGTTTTAACTTATTCATGTTATTTATAACCCTCGGACTGAACCCAGTACTTTTTTTTTTTTTATTTAAATTATGAGTTTTGGCAATAACAAGTCAGGCTGGCAGAGGCTATGCTGCTTTATCAAAATGTCAAGCAGCTGTGTGTGTGTGTGTGTGTGTGTGTGTGTGTGTGTGTGTGTGTGTGTGTGTGTGTGTGTGTGTGTGTGTGTGTGTGTGTGTGTGTGTGTGTGTGTGTGTGTTGTACTTGTAGCACTCAGTCAGAAGGCATGTCATTACCCTTTTAAGTTGGTTATTAAACAATAAAATGTAGTATATAAAAACATATTGAGTCCATGTTAACACTTTTACATGCATAGTTATCAGCTTTTCTTTGATGTGCAGCCCAAAACAAAGAGTATCAGCGACTCTCGCTTGAATAGATCTCACTGTAAAAGTCAGGCGTATGAGATGATGGCGTTCTGGTTCCTGGAGGCTTGTGCAGTACAGATGTGTTTAAACCACCCTTAACTTTCACTTAAACCGGTTTGTTTGTTGGTTTGTTTGTTTTCTTCTTCTAGCACTATTTCGTCAGCCTTCAATTCCTTAGCAACGGTAACTATGGAGGACCTGATTAAACCTCATTTTCCAAATATGACTGAAAGCAAGGCCACGCTGCTGTCCAAAGGACTCGGTGAGACAAGTGGTGGAGTTTTGTTTTCTCATCTGTGCTCTAAACATGCAGTTATGTTGGCGTTCAAGTACTGTTGTGTGACTTTAATCTGGGATTTGGTTTTTGTTTGGGGTAAAGAATAATTCACATTTTACTTGCATGCTTAATGGATTCGAGCGAATATAGCCCTTTTCTACTCTGCTGCAAGCCTCGTTCATTTGAGTGCTTTTATCTAACATTAACACTCCAATGGACACATCAGGTCTGACCCCCCCCCCCCACTACCTTCTGAGCCACATGCTTTTATTCTGGTATTAGTAGTAGATGTTTTCATTTTACTTGAGTGTACTGCTGTTGTTTTATTATCTTAATGTCGGTGTATTCTACGCCATATTTTTAGAGTAGGGTATCTAGGTCAAGAAATCCTTATTTATTCTTAACTAGGTGTAGGCCCTCATTCACAGTCTAAAACGAGTATCAAGTCTTTCCCTGTTCTAGACGAAGCTGCTGTGCTCATAGCCAGAACTGTGCTATCAAACGATAAAAATCATAGTAGAGAACAGACTCAGTCTGCAGCAATCTGAAGTCTGATCTAGCAACTCACGTGTGTGTGTGTGTGTGTGTGTGTGTCTTTACCAGAGTAAAGATGCCATACAGTCCATGCTTTGCTTTTTATGTGGTTCTAAATACTTGAAGTTGGAGGTGTAACCACTGTGTGCTTTTTTTTTCATCTGCTCCACAGCCCTGGGTTATGGTCTGGTGTGTCTGGCTATGGCCTACATTGCTTCTATAATGGGATCTATGCTGCAGGTAACTGTTCATCAAAAAGTTTGAAAACACTTTATTACATTTAAGTGAATTGAAAAGTTTTGGAAAGTGAATGGTGGTAATCATGGCACTGGTTTAAAAAAAAAAAAAAAAGACTATTCATACAAGACAGTTGTTAACTTTCTGCAGAATATTAACAGCAGCAACACAGAGACACTGTAAGTCTTTAGTATTCATTATTGTGATTTGACCTACAGTTTATTTGTTTTTTTAATTAGTTCTTCTCGTGTGTCCTCAGGCAGCTTTCAGTATCTTTGGCATGGTTGGCGGACCCCTGCTGGGACTCTTCTGTTTGGGAATGTTCTTCCCCTGGGCAAACCCCATTGTGAGTCCTGTTTTAACTTGGGGCTACTAATAATTCAGTGTCTGTGAAGGTTCTCAGTCATCCAGGTCATTGTAGTCTAAGGAGCTTGCAAAGAAAAGTATCTGGACTTCTTTTGGTTGCTTGAAAAGACTACTAATAATTCAGTGTTTGAAGCGGCTTTTGTTGCTATTTTTGTGGTCAAACATAAATTGACACTGCTTCTGTCCTCCTGTCAGGGTGCAGTGGTTGGGTTGGTATCGGGCCTTGTCATGGCTTTCTGGATCGGCATCGGGAGCTTTGTGATGCGCATGTCTGTTCCCACGCCAGCACCTGCACTCAACGCCACTGCTCTGCCACTGTTTGATAACATAACTACCACTGTCATGACCACCACAGTCAAGTCAGGGTAACACATTTCATCTCAAGATAAACCACTTTAAATATGGTTTAGTAGTGTTGAGTGCTGGTTGATTGTACAGATTACCAAAGTTTGATGTTATAAATATCAGTCAGCATGGACAGTAAGGCCAGCAAGAGGGAGGTCATTTAAACTGTTGTTTTTTTTTGTGTGTCTTTATTCCCTCTCTCAGGTCAGCTGGTGTGAAGACACTCTACTCATTGTCCTACATGTGGTACAGCGCTCATAATTCAGCCACTGTGGTGGTGGTGGGACTGATAGTTAGCCTGCTAACAGGTATACACATGTAGCTGTAGTCTGTGTCACAAATGGTTTACATAGTCTGTTATATAAGCTTATTGTTTCTTTCCTCTTTTCCACTAACCCAGTGGACACCTTGATTCCCCAGCCAACTTGGCCAATATAATGACTCTGCCATTAATGTTAGAGAATTAGCTCCATTTACAGGATATGACTAGCTAGGAAAACTTTAGCATTAGCATCTTTTGTGTTACAACTCTAGAAGAAACCTTCAGAATCATAAATTATTATTCTGCATCATTATATTTAAACCAAAAACTGATTTTGACCATCCATCCATCCATCTTCCTCCGCTTTATCCGAGGCCGGGTCGTGGGGGCAGCAGCCTAAGCAAAGCAATTTTGACCAGTACTAATTAATAATTTAACATTAACTTTGGGATTTTTTTGACCTGTGAAATGACCAATATAACTCTCACATATAGGTGTGATGTGCTGTTGACTAAATGTTGTCTTAGCTAGCATAGCATAATGGAATTGCGCATTCATTGCACCATGTTGGCATTCTGGTCATATAGCTAATGTGTACACTATAAGAACCTGTAGCATCCATATGCTTTATGGGCAGTGTTGGGAAGGTTACTTTTAAAATGTATTCCATTACAGACGGAATACGTTACAAAATACATTTTGGGGCATGTATTCTGTAATACATGCCCCAAAATGTATTTTGTAACGTATTCCGTTATGTTACTCAATGAGAGTAATGTATTCTGAATAGTCAAAGGAGCTTGCAAAGAAAAGCGTCTGACTTCTTTAAGTTGCTTGAAGACGTTTCACCTCTCATCTGAGAAGCTTCTTCAGTTCTAAGGTCAAATGGTGGGGAGTCCCAGATTTAAACCTAGTGGGTTTAAATCTCCCCGCAGAGGGACAAAAGGACCCCCGATGATCCTCTAATCGCCTGAGCCAAGGTGTGAAACTGGGGCTACGTCCACACGTACACCGTTTGAAAACGGAGATTTTCCGTTTTCGTTTTAAAAAATAATCCCGTCCACATGTAAAGGCAGAAATGAAGGAAAACGCTGCTAGGAACATGCCAAAGCAACAGGTGGCGATATATTCCTAACCGTGCAGAAATGTTGGCCAATCAGAAGTCTAGAAGCCTCGGTGGGAAAAAGTAAACAAAGCTGGGGCATAGAAGCAGAACAGAGTCGTATGTGTGGAGGGACAGTAACTGTGTGTGTATATGTAAGCATTTAAACACTGCAGAGAGAACAATTAAGAGTAACAGTGTTGTAGAAATTCATTTCACCGAAACAATAACGTGGCGGACAGTGTGACGTCAAAAAATGTGCACACCTTTGACGCTGCGTTTTCTCCGTTTTCTCCGTTTTTCTTGTCCACACGTAAATGCAAAATTCAAAAATATCCACCCTGACTGGAGTTTTTAAAAATCTCCGTTTTCAGTGACCAAAATCGCCGTTTACGTGTGGACGAAAGGTGCAAACGCATAGAAAAATCTGCGTGTGGACATAGCCTGGGTGTGGGTCCCAATCAGCCAGGGTTTCGGATGAGCTCGTTGTGAAACCTGGCCCCACCTTATCATGCGAATTTGCAGGAATTTGGGTTTGTGGGCCAGGTTTCACAACGAGCTCATCCAAAACCCTGGCTGATTGGGACCCACACCCAGTTTCACACCTTGGCTCAGGCGATTAGAGGGTCATCAGGGGGTCCTTTTGTCCCTCTGCGGGGGGATACTCCCACTAGGTTTAAATCTGGGACTCCCCACCATTTGACCTTAGAACTGAAGAAGCTTCTCGGATGAGACGTTTCACCTCTCGGATGAGAGGTGAAACGTCCAGACGCTTTTCTTTGCAAGCTCCTTTGACTACGATGACCTGGATGACTGAGAACCTTCACAGACGTATTCTGAATACTTTGATAATATAATAGGTAATCCATTTTTTTTAAACTACGTGAACGTACTATTGCTGTGTGAATTATTACTTTTACTGAAGGTTACTCGCCATACCAACACCGACAAGATTTTTTAAATCTTAATATAAAATGAGTAACAGTAGGGTGGACGGCTACAGTAAGGCTGCACTTTATGCAGCGATCTCGTATAGAAAACTGTTTCACGCGTATATAAAACATGTCCGCGGCTCCGAACCGTAGTAAAGGGACCTCTGGCTAATACGTCGGGTTCCGTGTCGGGCTCGTAGCCGAAAACTAGCTTTACTTTTTTTTCTGGGTCAACTTTGCTAGCGAGAGACAGAGAGAGGCGTTGAAAGGCTGCTTCAACAGAACTTGTTTCAGAGAAAAACACAAAAGTGTACAGTCAAGTCTTAATAGCTTACTTACAACTGAGCTCGTCAGGCACTCTTTTTGGCTGCAGTGGTTATTATATTTGCATGCTTCCATCTCCCGCTTCTGGTCGATGACAACTCGTACTTTTCCTTTTTCTCCCTCCCTCGCTCACAGACACATAACGTGTATGGCAGTCCATTCTCCCTGCAGCACGGACTACACTGCCCATTCTTTAGATAGCCCTAAAGAATGCAGCTTCTATTGCCTTCATATTAAATCATTTTTGTGAATAATTCTTTAAAATATTTCTTCACGTCATTATGCGGGCCGCAAGTAGGGGTGACATGGGCCGCGAGATTGAGACACAGGAATTACAGCCTCTTAATGCGTGTTTTGTTTGGTGCGTGGAAACCAAAAGTAGAGAGGGCATAGCCGAACATATGAAACAGGAAAATAAAGCTGTGTAATCCCTTTATTTCAGCAAAGTAACTGTATTCTGAATACCACCTTTTTAAATGGTAACTGTAACGGAATGCAGTTACTCATTTTGTATTTTTAAATACCTAACACCAGTACATGTATTCCGTTACTCCCCAACACTGTTTATTACACAGAAACTGTGTAATTTGCTCTTCTGATAAGGTCCAGTCAGCCTCTTCTGCACATATCACCCTGTTACTGTCATCACACTAGGGCCTATGAAAGAGAAGGAGCTGACCCCGGGCACAGTGTACCCCGTCCTGGGCACGCTGCTCTTTTTTCTGCCCGACCGCTACAGAGAAAAGCTTTGCTGTATCACTCCTCTGGCTCAGAAGGTAACCTCATATTTCCACTTGTTTCCACTTTTGTTCGTCTTTCAGTATTTGTGCTTTCAATAGTGTGTTTACCCTTGTTGGCCAGCCCACACAAATCAAGACACAGCCTTATCAAATGGCCCAAAAGGACCGCAACGGAGAAGCTTATTCCAAAGAAGACACTGTCACAGAGGAGAAGGAGATGGAGAGCGACAGAGCACAGACGGAGGAGGAAGACTCGGAGGATTCGAGAACTCGGCCCTCGTGCCGGCTGACGGCTCACACGGTTCACATGGTTCAGGAGACAGCCTTGTGATCCTCTTTTTCTTTTTTGATGCACAAATACACTTTCAGACCAACTGCTACTCTGTGCAGTCTCTCTCTCTTGGTGAGAAGTGCAACAGATTTAAAAAAAAAAAAAAAAAAAAATCAGCGATGATTCTGTGGCACTAAATTTGAGTGTTGCTACTCACAATTATTTTTCTTAAACAACTTCAAATGAGCTTCTGCCAGGCTGGAACTGAGCTTTGGAAGCACAGGCGTCAGCAGAACTCCACCGGTTATTCTCCATTTGTAACAGGCTTTTTAGACATGTCCCCACATGTTCAGTCTGAAGTAACAGACTTGGGCGGCTTTCATGTTTGTGCTCGACAAAAAACAGAGAATCAGCTAGTTAACAGATACTTAATATAAAATGTGTTATTTTTATAGAGATGCTGGAAGCACAAATTCTAGAACATGTACAAGAGAAAATGAAGTAAAACAGACTGAACTTTAACAGAGGGCATGACAGGTTTGTGCTTCTATGATAGTGTAGTGTCTTAACAGGACCTCAGTTTGAATAGTCACCTTCTAGCTGCTAATGTAGATGTCTAAATACAAGTCCATTAAAGTAGAGCTGCGAACTCTGATGAGGGCAGAGAGGGAGTCTCAGTAAATCCCTAACTTTACTCCAGTGTTCCTACACTGGGACAATATAACCTGCTCAGCATATTTAAAAGAGCCCAATATCATCCATAACCTTCACACATTTAGCACTACTTTTATGTTCCAGTTTAAAATCCCAGTCAGTAAATGCACTGAATACTAATTGTAGTAAGTAGTCGTTGTGCTCTGCTGCATCAGATACACAAAACTGCACAAACACTCCCAGCATCCTTTTCTGATGAGCTGCTTGAAGAGATGCTGATAAATATAGACAGTAGTTCAGTTTTTTCTCACGGTTTTAATATAAACTTTAAACTTGTCCAGAGAAGACTTTTAAATTTAAAAATTTAAATGTTTTGAATTTGATGCCAGCAACCAACTGACAAAAGACTAGAAAGCTTGTGTGATGCGTGAAGAAAAACACACACCCGCACGCTTCTAGCAGAACACCTCACAGTTATCCATCCATTTTTTCCACTTACTGTGGAGGGACTGGAGCCTAGTTGCCATAGGGCTAGAGGCAGAGCACACCCTGGACATGTTGTCAGTTTGTTGCAGGGCTAACAAAAAACGACAGACTATTTCGTATCTTGCTGAGCTGCTTATGATGGTAACTTGGTTTGGTTTCATTTTGTGTAGTTTTCCGGTGAGTGTGATTGCACATATCCAGGTTTATCTGTCAGGATCTGTTGGAGTCCTGCTAAAGTGCCTCACTGAGTGAATGTTTTAGCTGAACTCCTATTAGCTGTGTTTCCATGAGCTTTGCATGTTTAAGCACAAGTAGCTCAGTGTAGTCCATTACGGGAAATGTGGACCGTTCTCACAGTTGCTTATAGATTCACCTCTGCCCCCATCTGATGGCAGCACCGCTCCAAAGCCATCATGGACCACAAGAGAGTAACGTAATGTATTTAAAACTGATGGAGTCACTGCTTAGAACTTTGTGTCGAGCTTCTTTTAAGTGCCCGTTCTTTTAAATTCAGGTTGCTGTCGTTGACAGTGTGTGATTAACATGAGTAATATTGTGTATAGTTAAATATATTTTCATTATCGTTGAAACTTTTTGGAATCCCAGAATTCTTGGCCATCATCATTTAAGTGTTTGAAGTCATGTCCTGGTGTTGGATGTCTTTGCGTGTCCAATGATTCTCAGTCAGTACCGTCTGTGCTCTTCCAAATGGACACAAGTTCATTTATTTGCCATGTTTGCTCAGCCAAAGTAGTCTGGCATTTTTCTAGAGAGTTCACTTGAAGCATGTCTACACTGTTTACCCACATCCCATTTCAGTAGTCCAGAACTAAGACTTGGATGTCTTGGTTGCCTTACGAAATCCTGGAGTTAGTCCAACAAATGATAAGACAAAGGTTAGAGACTCAGGACCACCGTAACTCCTGTCTGATGGAACTCTGGCCCCTTGTAAGCAGCTGTCCGTTTACAGAACCAGCATGTTTGTACCATCATCCCAAGACTTGAATACCTTGATTTATCCAAAGCATATAGAATATGAATTCATTCTTTCTGATGATTTGTTTTCTGTTTTGTTTTTGGTTTTTTTACCAATAGAATATGTATTTGAGGTCATGTTTGTATATTTTTGTAATTTCACACAAAGCCTATCCACATTTCTTGACGTGAAATGTGGAATTCTATATGCAAGAACCATAAAAAGTTTTTTGTGAATGTTCGGCAGAAGTGGGATGTAAAATACATGTTGGTTTGTTTTATGGGAACAAATGATGTTTGTCAGGCTGTTTGTTGTTGGTATGTGTGTTTCTGCATGTGTTTGCGTGCACTGCTTCCCAAATTCTGCCAGATTCGCAACAATTTAAAACTTTTTTAATGGTTCCTATAATTGTAGAACTACTTGATGACGTATAGTTTCTTTATGATTGCGTAGTATCAAATCCTCCTTCATACCTGAAATTACTTGAAGTGTGTGCCTGGAGTAATAAACGCCCTTTATGATGTGAGGGATCAAAGTTCAAGTGTTGGTGTGCTGTATTATTATTAATGCTGTTAAATGTGTCATTTCTAGGCCTGGACAGGGTGCAGCACTGTGATTACAATAAATACTAACACGTCTAATAAAGCACAAGAAGTCAGTAGTTCTGCTACTTGAAATGAGCAGAACCTGCAGCCATCAAGCCACGTGAAACAGGTTGGAGGCAGCGTTTGTAGTTCTGGAGATTGAGTTTAAAACTGAAAATGTCGATGTGTGCTCCTCTCTGGCCTTTTTCCAGTGAAGCGGCAATGGCACTTAGTAATTTCCTGAAACAATAAATATTGTTTGGAACAATATTTATTACATTTGTTTTCCCATCAACAAGAATTCTTCCTCTTGTGTATTCCAAAAAAGAGAGAACCTCCATAAGCACTGGAGCCCACAGAACTCCTCTGCTTTGGCTGTGCCTTCATTTGTGATAAAGTTTTGTTTTTTTCAAACTCAATGTATTCTTCATGAATTTAGCAGGATTCTACCATATTGCAGTCTGTACTCAAACATCTGTCCAGGAGTGGACCAAAGTCTGCGTATTGCAGAAGTGAATTTGATTGAAGAACAAACGGCTGCTGTCAGCAGCAGGAGTGTGATGCTAAACTGACTTTTTTTTAATTATTATTATTAACCTGTTGTCGTGATTCACTGTTTTTCAGATGTATGATTATTAGATTTCTGATTGAACTGAGATGGCATTAAAAAATGATAAATTAAAGAATGTTCATGGTTGTGTCTGTCAACTTCATTGCTGTGAAAATTAACCTAATTTTAGTGGCACTAATGCGAAACCTCATCTTCTTTCTCTAGTAATTAACACACCTGTTGAAATGGAAGGATTTGTAGCTTCAGCTTACCTGTGGTTTGTTATTTAACTATACACATTGAAAATACAAAGACATTATTTATATACACTGCTAAAAACAACAAGGGAACTCTATTGAATCAAAGTGTATTGAGTCAATAAAACTTGTGGGATGTGGTCAGATAAGTATCAAAGGGGTTGTTAATCAGTGTTAGTGAAATGAACAACATGTCCACTAGAGGGACAACAAAGACACAACCCCCAAAACAGGAAGTGTTTTACAGGTGGAGGACAGGTGGTTTTCACTAGTTTTGCATTTGGCTATGGTCAGTGTCACTGCTGGTAGTATGAGGCGATACCTGAAACCTGCAGAGGATGCACAGGTAGTCCATTTCATCCAGGATGTCTGTGTGGACCGAATGTGATGTGCCAGTTTTCAGCCATACCACCCTGAGCATGCCATTTTTCATCTCAGAAGCTAAGCAGGGTCAGGCCTGGTTAGTACTTGAATGAGAGACCGCCTGGGAATACCAGGTGCTGTAAGCTTATGGGTGGCTGTAGAGCAGGTCACCTACTAATTGGAAGGTTGGTGGTTCGACACCTGTCTACTCCGGTCTGCAGGCATGCATTTACTCCAGAGATGGCAAATTCATTTTCTTTAATGGCCACAGTGGAAAATAAGAACCACAAGAAAAGCCAGACACAATTTATATGACAAATGGCATGGTTTTATTTAATCAACAATGTATGTTCAAAATCTAAATGGGAAGAAGAATTCGGTATCAAGAATTAGTCAAAGGAGCTTGCAAAGAAAAGCGTCTGGACTTCTTTAAGTTACTTGAAGACGTTTCACCTCTCATCCGAGAAGCTTCTTCAGTTCTAAGGTCAAATGGTGGAGAGTCCCAGATATAAACCTAGTGGGAGTAAACAAAAGGACCCCCTGATGATCCTCTAATCGCCTGAGCCAAGGTGTGAAACTGGGTGAAACACACACTTTTCTTTGCAAGCTCCTTTGACTACGATGACCTGGATGACTGAGAACCTTCACAGACATATCAAGAATTAGGTATCGCAACCACAGACATTCAAGAGGAAGAAGGTTTGCAGAATATCCATAAATGCTCCTACAATGCAAGACACTGATTGATTCCATTTAAAGCTTTACATCGTCTACACTTTTCAAGAGAAAGGAGAGACCTTCAGGGTATATTTTATGTAACCTATCTGCGAGAAATGCTCCCTAACTGAAGATATGTTGCCACAGTTTTGTTTTTTGTCCCAAGGTTAAAAAATATTGAGTCGACATCTTTGATTCAATGTCTCAAATTCTTCGGAAAGAAACGTATTCTCACTCACTGGAAGAAGAGAGATGCACCCCCTTTAAAGCTCTGGCTTAATGACCTTGCAAATACATTACATCTGGAACAAATATGAGATACTCTTTCTGACAGACTCTCCTCTATCAGTAAAATTTGAGCACCTCTACATTTCTGCAGCTTTAACCATGTTATAGTTTTTTGGCTTCTCATTATGACAAACTAGCTGGGACTGGGGTTGTGGGCGCGTGGGGGGGTATTGTATCATATTAAGTCATGTTTTGTTCTATTTTGTTATGCTATGTAATCTTAATGTACAAAATATACAAAATAACAGAGCTACTATCTGATTCTGTAAATTCCATTGTCATACAAACGTGAACTGCTCAATAAATTTATCTTGAAAAGAATATTTATAACATTGAGTGAAACAAAAGTAAGAAATCTCTAAACTTTGCACATATGTTCTGTTTCATAGATCTGAGTATGAAAGAAATGAAAATTACATACAGATACAGCCTTTGGGTATGGAACTGGCTGCATATAAAACAAAAGCTTTAATTTACAGCTCCAGCTCTCTCAGACTGGGCACAAAGAAATATAGCCTGTTGTTCTGCAGCTGCATGCCTCTTTTAGTTCAGCAGCTTCCAGGAAACTCTGTTCCAAGATGCCATATCTTTGCTGGTGTGTGGATTCATCAAACAACAATAAAAAAAAAAGGCTCTTGGCACACTGACACACAGGACTCTCCTTATACAAAGTATGAACAGGGCACACTTTCTGTTCAGAGCAGCTTGTATGTAGTTGGCTAAAATTATTGTGTAATGCAAGTAAGCTTGGTGATTTGGCCTGCTTTCGACTCTTGGTTTACTAAGTTGTCTGGTGTTGGCTTAGTTGCTTATTACATGGTCTAAGTATTGCTATGTGATAGGCATTTTTCTGGATCTCATTATCGCAGCTGATATTAAGCCTCATTAAGCCATAAAGTTTAGCTGCAGCTCTTAGTTTGATAAGGCTTATATTAGGTTATTTGGTAGAAAAAACCCATAGATAGATTAGTGTGGTTTGCAGTTTGTGGAAGCTGATGTGTTCCCCCACTGCATTTCAATATAGTGGCTGGGGAGGACATCTGTACCCTCACTAATCGCATTTTATGTACGTGGCTAGAAAAAAACAGCACTGACAGAAATGTTAAGCTTATCCTCAAAAACTGAGAATGCATCAAGAAGATCCTGAGGTGAATCATCTCCAAAAGTAAATTCTGTTCATCTGAAAGTAACGTTTTCAGTGGGAGAAATGTTTCGTCACTCATCCAAGTGACTTCTTCAACCTCAGCTGACTGAAGGTTTTCCCAATCTTATAAACAGTACATTTGCATAATGACTGAAACCAGCCCACTGAAGGAACAATGGGCTGGGAGGTCAGCTCCTTCAACATGATTATGCAAATTCTCACAATCATTGATCAACAACCGCTGACCAAAGACCACTGATCAATGGCCATAAGTGTCAGCTGAGACTGAAGAAGTCACTTGGATGAGTGACAAAGCGTTTCTCCCCTTGAAAACGCTACGTCCAGACGAACAGAATCATCTTTTGGAGATTTACTTACCTGGATGATTGAGAATGCATCAAGATGTTTTAACCCACTTTGGCAAGGACTGCCTAAAGCTTGTACGTCAGTATGAGCAAACAGCACGTAAGAATGTGGATTACAGAAACCACCTGAGATTCAGCCTCAGATGCAGACAATACAGGATTACTCCTAAAAGTCTGCAAATGAGCTCTTCAGTTAAAGGCTTCCGGGCAACAAAAATCCTCCAGAGGGCACAGCACCAGCTGCTTAATCTCACGAGGAGCGGATCTGACAAAGACTTACGATTCTTGTAGATGAAAGTACTCTTAAAAAGGTGTTTGATTTCACTGAGAAGGCTCGTCTAGCACAGCACAAAAAGTCTAAGACCACACATCACTTAGTAATAACAACAACATTATCATCCTTCCGGCAGACAAGGGTAGGTGCACAGTATTGCTAAACCAGAAAGACTATCATGAGAAAATTTTGTCACTGCTCAGTGATGAAAATACTTATGACCCCCTGAAACAATACCCAGGAAGTGGTTACAGGAAGAGGGTGATAGATTGTCTGAAACAGTTAGAACGAGACAATGCTATTGACCTCATACCACAGGCTATACCCAGGGGAATCTACACCAAGTCTGTATGGTTTACTGAAGATACATAAACATGATGTACCTTTAAGACGGATTGTCTGTATGATCAACTCTGTCACCTATAACATCTCTGGCCTCGATCCTCAACCCTCTGGTAGGCAACTCTGAACACCACATCCAGAACACCCTGGATTTCGTTGAGAAGGTGAGAGATGTAGTGGACCAAAGAGTAAAACAGTGAAATGTGGATTATTAAATATTAGGTCTCTCTCCTCCAAGTCTCTGTTAGTACATGACTTAATAATTGATCAACAAATTGATTTACTCTGCCTTACAGAAACCTGGTTGCAGCAGGATGATTATGTTAGTTTAAATGAATCAACACCCCCGAGTCATTCTAACTACCAGAAATCTCGAAGCACAGGTCGAGGGGGCGGTGTGGCAGCAATTTTTCACACCAGTCTATTAATTAATGAAAGACCAAGACAGACTTTTAATTCATTCGAAAGCCTGATGCTTAACATTGTCCACCCCAGCTGTGAAACTCAGAAACCAGTCTTACTTGTTATCATCTATCGTCCACCTGGGCCTTACACAGAGTTTCTGTCTGATTTCTCAGACTTGATATCTGATTTAGTTCTGAGCTCAGATAAAATAATTATTGTGGGTGATTTTAACATCCATGTAGATGCTAAAAATGACAGCCTCAACATGGCATTTAATCTGTTGTTAGACTCAATTGGTTTCTCTCAAAATGTAAAAGAACCCACCCACCACTTTAATCACACTCTAGATCTTGTTTTAACATTTGGCATAGAAACTGAACATTTAACAGTGTTTTCTGAAAACCCTCTCCTGTCTGATCATTTCTTGATAACATTTACATTTACAATAATTGATTACGCAGCAGTGGAGAGTGGACTTTATCAAAGTAGATGTCTTTCTGAAAGCACTGTAACTAAGTTTAAGAATATAATCCAGCCACTGTTATCATCGTCAATGCCCTGTACCAACACAGAGCAGCTATCTGAACGCTACCCCAACAGAGGTCGATTATCTTGTTAATAATTTCACCTCCTCACTACGTACGACTCTGGATACTGTAGCTCCAGTGAAAACTAAGGTCTCTAATCAGAAGTACCTGACCCCGTGGTATAATTCTCAAACACGTACCCTAAAGCAGATGACTCGTAATCTGGAGAGGAAATGGCGTGTCACAAATTTAGAGGATCATCATTTAGCCTGGAGAAATAGTTTGTTGCTTTATAAGAAAGCCCTCCGCAAAGCCAGAACAGCTTACTACTCATCACTGATTGAAGAAAATAAGAACAACCCCAGGTTTCTCTTCAGCACTGTAGCCAGGCTGACAAAAAGTCAGAGCTCTGTTGAGCCAACCATCCCTTTAACGTTAACTAGTGATGACTTCATGAACTTCTTCACAAATAAAAGTTTTATCATTAGAGAAAAAATTACCAATAATCATCCCACAGATGTAATATTATCTACAGCTACTCTTAGTTCCATTGATGTTAAGTTAGACTCTTTTTTTCCAATCGATCTTTCTGAGTTAACTTCAATAATTACTTCCTCCAAACCATCAACGTGTCTTTTAGACCCCATTCCTACAAAACTGCTCAAAGAAGTCCTGCCATTGATTAATTCTTCGATCTTATATATGATCAACCTATCTCTAATAATCGGCTATGTACCACAGGCCTTCAAGGTGGCTGCAGTTAAACCTTTACTCAAAAAGCCATCTCTAGACCCAGCAGTCTTAGCTAATTATAGGCCAATCTCCAACCTTCCTTTCATATCAAAAATCCTTGAAAGAGTAGTTGTCAAACAGCTAACAGATCATCTGCAGAGGAATGGTTTATTTGAAGAGTTTCAGTCAGGTTTCAGAGTTCATCACAGCACAGAAACAGCTTTATTGAAGGTTACAAATGATCTTCTTATGGCCTCTGACAGTGGACTCATCTCTGTGCTTGTCCTTCTTGACCTTAGTGCAGCATTCGATACTGTTGACCATAATATTCCTATTAGAGCAATTAGAACATGCTGTAGGTATTACAGGTATTGCACTGCAGTGGTTTGTATCATATCTATCTAATAGACTCCAATTTGTGCATGTAAATGGAGAGTCCTCTTCACACACTGAGGTTAATTATGGAGTTCCACAGGGTTCAGTGCTAGGACCAATTCTGTTTACATTATACATGCTTCCCCTAGGCAGCATCATTAGAAGACATAGCATACATTTTCACTGCTATGCAGATGACACCCAGCTCTATCTGTCCATGAAGCCAGATAACACACACCAATTAGTTAAACTGCAGGAATGTCTTAAAGACATAAAGACTTGGATGGCCACTAACTTTCTGCTTCTTAACTCAGATAAAACTGAGGTCATTGTACTCGGCGCTGAAAAGCTTAGAAATATGGTATCTAACCAGATTCTTACTCTGGATGGCATTACCTTGGCCTCCAGTAACACTGTGAGGAACCTTGGAGTCATTTTTGACCAGGATATGTCCTTCAACGCACATATTAAACAAATATGTAAGACTGCGTTCTTCCATTTGCGCAACATCTCTAAAATTAGAAATATCCTGTCTCAGAGTGACGCTGAAAAACTAGTTCATGCATTTATTACTTCCAGGCTGGACTACTGCAATTCATTATTATCAGGATGTCCAAAAAACTCACTGAAAAGCCTTCAGTTAATCCAAAATGCTGCAGCAAGAGTACTGACAGGGACTAGAAGGAGAGAGCATATTTCTCCTGTTTTGGCTTCCCTTCATTGGCTTCCTGTTAAATCCAGAATTGAATTCAAAATCCTGCTCCTCACATACAAGGTCTTAAATAATCAGGCCCCATCTTATCTTAATGACCTTGTAGTACCATATTACCCTATTAGAGCACTTCGCTCTCGCTCTGCAGGCCTACTTGTTGTTCCTAGAGTATTTAAAAGTAGAATGGGAGGGAGAGCCTTCAGTTTTCAGGCCCCTCTTCTGTGGAACCAGCTTCCAGTTTGGATTCAGGAGACAGACACTATCTCTACTTTTAAGATTAGGCTTAAAACCTTCCTTTTTGCTAAAGCATATAGTTAGGGCTGGACCAGGTGACCCTGAATCCTCCCTTAGTTATGCTGCAATAGATGTAGGCTGCCGGGGGATTCCCATGATGCATTGAGTTTTTCCTTTCCAGTCAAGTTTCTCACTCACTATGTGTTAACAGACCTCTCTGTATTGAATCGTATCTGTTATTAATCTCTGTCTCTCTTCCACAGCATGTCTTTATCCTGTCTTCCTTCTCTCACCCCAACCAATCACAGCAGATGGCCCCGCCCCTCCCTGAGCCTGGTTCTGCCGGAGGTTTCTTCCCGTTAAAAGGGAGTTTTTCCTTCCCACTGTCGCCAAAGTGCTTGCTCATAGGGGGTCATATGATTGTTGGGCTTTTCTCTGTATCTATGAAGCGCCTTGAGGCGACATTTGTTGTGATTTGGTGCTATATAAATAAAATTGAATTGAATTGAATAGATGTCATTATAGAGGCAGATGAAACAATGGTTTCGTACGACGTTACATCTCCCTTTGCTTGCATCCCAGTCACGGAAGCGTTGGAGGTAGTTTGTAAGAGATTACAGGATAACCCCATCTTCAGCAACAGGACCATGCTCAGCATCGACTAAGTGTGTTTGCTTTTGGAACTGTGTCTTCGTTCGACCTACTTCACAAACAAGGGTCAGTACTACAGGCAGAAACATGGGTGTGCCATGGGTTCCCCAGTTTCACCCATCGTGGCCAATTTGTACATGGAAGAAGTGGAAAAAAGGGTTCTGTTGTCCTACCCTGGAAAACCACCAAGTCACTAGTTCAGGTATGTGGATGACACCTGGGTGAAAATCAAATCTCACGACATACCACAATTCACGGATCACATTAACTCGGTGGACCAACACATCAAATTCACCAGGGAGGATATGAAAAGTGGCAGGTTAGCCTTTTTAGACTGTGAGATTTCCATCAGTAATGGGGGACATCTAAAAGTTGATGTGTACTGGAAACCTACGCATATGGATCAGTATTTAAGGTCTGACTCTCATCATCCACTGGAGCACAAACTGGGTGTCATCAGGACGCTACAACATAGAGCGAACACCATCCCCACAGACACAGCGGCCAGGGAAGCAGAAGAACAGCACATCAAGAAAGCCTTGAGTAAATGTGCTTATCCCAGCTGGATATTTGTCAAAGCTGAGAAGGCGCCAAAAGAAAGCTCCAGTCGATCCAGGAGATAAGGACAACCGCTGCCCAAGCGAAAACCTGTAGTGATCCCGTACGTGTCAGGAGTATCGGAACAGTTGAGACACATTTTTTCTAAACACCGCATCTCAGTGGCTTTTAAACCCCAAAACACATTGCGCCAAAAATTGGTCCACCCCAAGGATCGGGTCCCTCGACAGAAACAGAGTAACATAGTGTACGCTGTTAAGTGCCAGGAGGATTGCCAGGACTTATACACCAGGGAAACCAAACAACCTCTGTAGAAGCGAACAGCACAACACAGAAGAGCTACCTCCTCAGGCCAGGACTCCGCAGTCTATTTACACCTACAGGCCAGTCGACACTCTTTCAGTGATGAGGATGTACACATCCTGGACAGGGAGGAACGCTGATTTGAGCGCAGAAAAACTCTGCGGAAGTTAGAAGCACAGTTAAATATAAAATTAAAGAGGATGAAAGATGTCCTGTTAATTATTAGATCATGTATCCAGGATTAATCCTGCAAGTTTAGCTTGGTGATAATTCACTTATGCTCAATTGTAAGCATAACTTTGAGTTGAGCATTATGTTATCTGAGACTGATCAAATGTGATCCAGAAGCAGACGCTGAAGCAAAAAAGAATAATTGGAGAGCATCCTGCTTTTCTTTTACTACCCCCCCCCCCCAAATCTCCCTGTCTTATTATTTCCTATCCATTTTTTTTGCTCTCTTCTCCTGTCCTTTGTTCTTGTTCTGTATTTATCTTTTATCCCACTCTCTCTACTCTCACACTCTTCTCCTCTACCCTCCCTTCTACTCCATCATCCTCCTCTCCACTCATCTTCTTCCTCCTCCTGCTCATTGTGATCTCCCTGGACTTCCACACAGTTCCAGCAGAGGTCCAGCCAAAGTAAAGGGGAGTGTGGCCTCAGAACTTCATAAATCGAGCCCGTAATCAGCATGTACCGGCCATAATGAGCACAAGATAGTAAAAATATGTCTATTATCTCCCAGCATGAGGCGGTGAGGGGGTAGACACTTTGGATACACACTTTGTTGAAGCTCTTCCAATGGCATAAATAGCTGTCTTTAGAAGGAAGCATGGACAAACACACACACACACACATACAGAGTGTACTTTAAGGGCTCTCACTGGCCTGTACATGGAGTTGTTTCATCGAGTGTAGGCGTTCTGATGCAGTGTATGTATTACTGTAAGTACACCTAAGGTAAAACCACCATCAGAAGAGATGGGACACCATCTAAACTCACACATAATAAATGAACAGAATCCAATAAAATTATTTTAGCCCCGTCTGTCCATACTTAAGAGAAAATATTGTAAAACCAAAAAATCTAATTATGAGTTTGACGCTCATTCTGATATTGATAACAGCAACACATTTTTAAAATGGTCAGACAGAGATGGCAAAAAACAAGACAGCAGTTGGAACATCTCACCTTTTTTAAACATAATGTAGCAAACAATCTGTGGATGGCATCATCTACAGCACATAGTCTAAAAAAGAATCAAATTACAGAGGCAATTTCTTGTACACACTGCAAAATGCCCGAAGCCAGGGATGAATGGACTGAAAAGATGTAGGAAAACTGTCCTCTGGACTAACCAGCCACACTCTGAGTTCATCTTTGGAAATAATGGGCATGTCCTTCGGGCTAGAGGGGAGAGAGACCACCCAGCTCGTCACCAGAGCACAGTTCAAAGCCTATGGTTTTATGGGGGTTATTAGTGCATATGGTTCTGGTAACTTCCTCACCTGCGAAGGCCTCAATAATAATGAAATGCTGTTTTTTCAGGGAAGGCCTTGCTTATTTCTGAGGGATAATGCCAAATAGTCTTCTGCACATATTACAAATTTAAAAAATAAAAAAAATTAAAAAAACTACAGCAAGTTATTTACTACATGTCCAAACATTTACAGGGTGTTGGTGAAAGAAAGGGTGGCAAACTGGTACATTTCCCCTTAACTTTTGTGAAGAACTTCTCTCAAGATATTTATGGACAGGCAAGCCTAGAACACAACACCTCCATCACAGTGGAGTAACAACAACTAGAACAGACTGCATTTAGGAAACTTTAGAAGTTATGAACCGGTCACCGCAGATGGCCACCCCTCCCTGAGCCTGGTTCTGTCGGAGAATTCTTATTGTTAAAAGGGAGTTTTTCCTCCCCACTGTTGCCAATGTGCTTGCTCATAGGGGTTTTTCTCTGCATGTATTATTGTAGGGTATACCTTACAGTATAAACTGCCTTGAGGCAACTGTTGTTGTGATTTGGCGCTGTATAAATAAAATTGAATTGAATTGAATGAAGCAGTGGTTAAAATATAAATTCTGAAATAGATGACATTTAAGTGCAAGCACTGATATATGTTGTTGGGTCACTTTGGATGTGGTCAGTGAAAGTGCAAATCCTGAAAATAGTTGCAGAAGTTCAGGTGGAAATGACATTGTGGAGGTCTTGGTTAAACTCACTGGGTTGAGCCACAGGTTGTAAGGCTAATGCAGATTGCTGTGTCTCTTCCCCCGGTCTTCCTTCGAGCTTGCGCTCTTCTTTCTATTATCCTGCACCAATAAAGGCAAAAAACTTTAGCCTTTATTTATTTTTTACAAAAAAATTAAATAAACTACATCATGCATCAAACAAGTTAACAGTGGGTTTAAAAAAAACGTATAAAATTGGACTTTTGACATTTTCAGAGCTGTGGTCCATGTCCTTTAAGGAGAAAAGGAAGTGTTGATGTCGGTTGATAGAAAAACCTTCCTACAACAGCATGAGCGTGTCATTATTCACTGTTTCCAGGCTAACTTAAATAAAACATTTCAAGGGTTTGAGTTTGTTTATAGACTTTTTTGCACACTCACAGACTCACGTTGTTGTTGCTTTACCAAATAGTCCAGCTTGCCCCTCTGTAACCTCTGATGTAGTAGTCAGAATGCAGCAGCTCCAAATTAGTCATCGCTACACATGGGAAATTGAGGAGACCCCCTTCCCCCCCAAGCCCCAGACAGATTTATAGAAGTAGCCTTGAACGTTGGGCTGTTGCTTGTGGAGCTGAGCCCATTTTTGTTCAAGGGGGAGACGCTTCCAGTTAGTCTTGTCTCCCATCTGTACTACACCCAACAAACATATCCACGTGACTTACTGGTTCAGGTTCTTATTTTTAAAATGACATCGGGATCATTCAGCACAAATATGAGAGTCAATGAAATATGACTTGAGTGGGAAAAAAGTGGGGAGTGTTTTTTATCTCAAAGCGTTGTTCAATCACAGCACACTAATGTCAGGGGAGGTTGTTTTTTATAGGAGAATGTCTTTGGATATCATCCGATTGGGTTTTAGTCAGAAATAAAGTTATTATAATTGCACACAGAATATACAATGCTGAATCTCCAGAGTAAAAGATCCAAAACGTCCATAAACGATTCTGAAATTTCATCTTTTTTTTTTTTTAGCTGCATTTGTTTTTTGTTGTTGTTGTTTTTTTGGGGGGGGTTTTGGGGTTTTTTTTGGGGGGGGGGGTTGGTGGTTCAAGGCAAACAGATATACAACATCTGCTTCTCTCTTACCAAACGTCTTTTTTAACTGTGTGATGACCCCGGTGCACTGGTCACTGCTTACAACAGACTGGAGTGATTTAGTTTGAAGTAAGTCCAGCTGTGCATGAACCTTGCTAAAGTCTCCAAATAGGAGCTTCCCAGAAACAACTTATTTATATTTGAAACTGTAATTGGTAGTTGTCACATTTCATGAACAGAGGACTGTTGGATTTGTCTTTGCAGTATTGTACAACTGTGTCGATCAGACTGTGGGTGAGCCTCACTGGTGGGGCAGGTGGATAGGGGTGGGGAGAAATAAAAGTGAATTCATGTGATTTTTGTAGCAAAAACATATAATAAACAGGACTTTATTTCACTTATATTCAACCTGGATCCTTTTCCATCGTTACCGATTACTGCAGTCTTAAAAACTCTTAAAACTTAAAAGTTGAGGGATGGAAGGTCGGTGAACAAGCTGCTGGTGGGGGTCTGGTGGCACTCTGGACATTTTCAGTGATATTCACTTTACTGCTCAGTAACTCTACAGGCTCAAAAACACCACAGAGCTATTCTGGAGTGATTTCTGATAATTACAATCTCTGTGTTTTTATGTTACAAGGAGATCATCTGGGGTAGGTCGAGCATGGATGGGATGAGTTGTATAGGAGGTCTTACGCTACGCATTATTGAACCTGCGTGACCCGTTAAGAGTCGCTGCTGTCCTAGTGCAAGTAAATGGTTACATTCTGTGGCACTGCTGTAACGAACACTCAGTGATCACACACACACACACATTCAAATAATAAAGTAGGAAAACCTCACAAACTTAGACTTTATTTTTTTTAAAAAGAAAAAAAAGAAAACAGGTGACTCTTCCTTACAGGGAAAATGTGATTTTTTTCCACAAACACATTTTATTTTCTGTTTAAGACACATGACCACATTTAATTTAAAAGAAAGAAATCCAACACCAGAAAGTAAAAACTTAGCTGCAGGTTCATTAAAGTTCATTTAACTTCCGCATTTAGATTAAAAAAAGTACTTTGACAAAAACATCATTGTTTATATGTAACATAAAAATGTGTGCCTTGCTCGTCTTTAAGCACACGTCAGCAGCAGTGCACCACATCCTTTGAAATTTGCCTATCTCTGCACATGAGTGTCTTTTGATGTCAGCTTTGCTACCAATAGCTGGTTACGATTAAAGATATAAAACAGCATAAAACAGGCTTTCACTCATCGTCTCCTTCTAAGGTAGGACTCAGTGGGTGTGTCCTGTCCTGTCCAGGTGGAGTCATCTGACTGGCTGACAGCAGCTCTCCCACACTCCCACAGTAGAGCAGAGAACGCATGGGCCATTTCTGAGAAGAGACACAGATTAAGCCTGTGATCAAACATGACTCTGGATAAATGTAAGAACAGCTACACATTCTGCAATTCTGTACATTCTGTATTTGAACCAGCTCATTACACTCAACGTGTGAACAAGCCACACTTGTTCAGTCTTACGGAGACAAACGTTAACATTTAACATGCTAACTGATGCCTGGAGATTCTGAGGTATAGCTCTTACTTCGTGGTACTGTGTTAACAAACACCTGAATTTTTTAACAAGCACTAAAGGTGCATCTAGGAACTGCAGAGAATCCTGTGAAAACCTCTTTTACTCGACTGTAGCTAAAAGTATTTTGCGCAGGCACAGTGAACATATTATTGACTAGTGATGGCCAATTATCAAGTCTTTTCAAGTTGTATAATATATGTGACTAAGACAATAATGGGCATAGCATGGAAGGCAGTGAGCCCTCACTTTCTAACCTTAACAGGATGCAGGTATCCACCCGGCCTTGAGGCCGTGTGCTCCGTTAGCATCCCTCCTTGGTCTAGGGTCTCTGTCAGGTGAGCTATGTAGTTAGTAGCCAGAACCAGAACATCCAACTTTGAGAGCTTGGTGTCAGGTGGGACTGAAGGTAGAGCTGCCTGCAAAGAAGGGAGAATCAGCTGTGATGGCCTCTTTTTCAGCCGTCACCAAAGACGGGCGTACAGCAGAACTACTGAGAGTGCAGTGTAACGTAACAGCTCTGAGGCAAGTGTGTGTGTTTTGTACCTGCAGAGTGTGAAAGGCCTGCCGCAGGTTGCGTACTCTGCTCCTCTCTCGGGCTGCGTTTTCCGGGGAGTGCTGAGCCCTCAGCGCCCTGTTCAGGACCGCGGACCCACAACCAGAACCGGGGTTTGACCTGGACCCACACACTGATTGTACCTGCTGCAAAGAGCATGCCGAGAACCTGACATTTCTGCAGACTAATTATCAAATATTACTAAAAGAAACAAAAGCGTTCTGATTTTGTGACTGCATTATTGCTGCTTTCAGGTAGTAGAGAAAATAAAGAGAATATTCATGAAGCTGCTCTGACAGTGTACAAAACACTGCTGCTTTAAGTTCTGCATTAATGGAGAAGAAAACAGGTCAACCTGCAGGACAGACCCAAGCAGTCTGCTCACAAATATTTCATCAGCACACATCCACACATGATCGCTGCCGCTCACATGTAAGTCAACAAGGTGACACAGTGACTACTTTGTTTGTTCTCCAAGCGCCCTTCTCTAATTGTCTGGGTTTCTCGGCGTTTCCATGTCACTACGGTTAATACAAACTGATTGAACCAGACCTCAGAAGAGGGAAGATCCTCCACACATTGTATGAGGCTGTGCCACAGCTGAGAAAAATACTGACTATATTTGGCTACTTTAAATAAACACATATTTTAGATGTTCTCATGAAATTCTTCATATCATGCAAGAAAGGTTTTGCAGTCTCCCACCAGCTGCTGGAAGTGATCAATCACTGCATTGCATAATTTGTCTGCAAAATCAGGGTCATGTTTGAGTTTGAGAAGAGGAAAAAACCTGGAGCATTATTTCAAACTCACCCACTTCTTGGACTCCCGACTGCTGCGTACGCTCAGCTTGTGTCCGTGCGGGGAGGCTGGGCTCTGGGACGAAAGAGGCTGCCGGCTCTGCGGCTCGGCTGCACAGCCAGAAACCAGCCGGTGGTTTTCTGCAACCGACATGAGACCTTCCAGAGGATTCGCTGCCATGAGTGCTGCCAAAGTGCTGCAGTAGATTCCCTTCAAGTCTCGAGAAATTAAATTACATTCAGTGTGTTTTCATTGGACGGATGAAGCTTTATTTTCCAGTACTGGAGATTGCTATGAGAGATACTTTCTTTTCCTAGGTACTTTGCTGGACCCAAAAGAAAACAGAATCTGAGGTCATCCCTTCATCTAGTGTGAGCACATTTTTGAAGTCAAATCTGTATATGAGATGTGACTAGTTAAGTGAAGAACAGCAGAAATGCTCATCTGATCTCATGAAGTTATTAATGAGATGATTTCCTGCTGCGGGCAGCTCCAAGCTCCTCTTTAGAGTTCATGAGACTTCTGTGGGACACCAGTTCCACCCAGACCCTTAAACAATGGCTGCTTCTCTGCGAATCACCATCCACCCAGAGACATCCTCCCAAGTCTGACCGTCTCTGTCTCTATCCCTCTCTCGCTCTGGCTTTCCGTGAATCTCTGCTCGTTTCCTTATCGGGTGAGGTAATGTGGGGAACTTCATGTGGTCCTTATCTCAGCCGCCCGGTCATCCTGATCCTCCCCTGGCTGCTTGGTTGCCAAGAGTTCCAGGCAGGCAGGCAGGCAGGCCTGGGGGAGTATTGCTCTGGGAGGGTGTCCTGAGCCAGGGCACTGTGGGGGCCTTGGGAACCTCAAAGCTGTGCTAACAGCTGGAAACAGAATTCTGGGGCAGCGCGACATGGGATGTAACGGAGCAGTGAGAAATACATTTATGGCCTTGGAGCACTTTTGACTTGAACAGTCATGAATCTGATTTTGTGGCAAGCTAATGCTGTACATCACACCAGCAAGTGTTTAGGAGTAGGAAGGTAGTCAGAGCTGTCAAATCCAAAATCTTGGGCAACCCTAGCAGTGAAGCTCAGCTTCCTATTCCATGTAAGAAACGGAGAACTGAGCCTGAAATCTGCCTCCGAGGCTTTTTGCTCAAAGGTTTTATTCTCACAGAGAAGCATGTGACATGCAGCAAAGGTCACCCAAGCTGGTTAGCAAGAACAGACACAGCAGGCATGTGGAGCATTTTAGCCCTCATCTGGATTACTGAACCTCAGAACCAGATAAGCTTTTTAATAACGCAAAGCTGGACAAGCACATCTGCATAATTCACTTATTAGATCCCACAAACACAAAAGACTGTTTAAGAAAGCGGATTACATAAGAATTACTTAATCTGATCATTTTACATTAGAAATTGATGTGAATGGATATGAAAAGTTAGAAAGCTTTCTGCTGAAAGTCACTCAAGCTGGTGAATACAGGCCTCAGACAAACACACTATAACTACAATAAAACGTTTCAATACAAAGAAATATACTGAACACACAAACTCATGCACAGAGGCTGGAGGAACACCTTTTGGCAGCACAGAAAGATTAAAATATTTTCTGAAGAGGTCAGAGTGACTTGTGAAAAAAAACATTCCACTAGAGCAGGGGTCGGCAACCCACGGCTCCGGAGCCGCATATTTAGATAAATAAAGACATTAGTCTTTATTTTGCGGCTCCGGGTGGTTTGGGAAAATAAATTGTATTTAGCTGAAGTGTATTTTATTCGTGTTTAGTTCTTTTTTAAACTTGTAGTTCTAAATTGGAAGATTATTGTGATTTTGAAATATAAAAATAAAATTATCTCTTATTATATCACTCGTGGAAGCCGCCGAAACGCCGTGCATTTATCGAGACTTTCAACCCCAGGTAGGCCAATTATGGATCTTCAGATCCACATTATGTCAGCAGCTGATGTGAGGCCAAACACCGCTCACGCCTCACGGATGACAGCTTACAGTCCTGCGTAAAGATGAAAGCCCCGATTTGCAGACGCTGTGCGCAGAGGTTTGGGACCATAAGTCTTATTGTGAACATATCACAGCAGACCCTACGATGTTTGCATGAACATGCTTTTCAGCATCTCTTTATTGACCGCTTTCCACACACGGTTGCTGTACGCATACAGCCAGCTGTAGCTTTTCAACAGCACAGAGAGCACAGACTTTAAGACGGCGAGGTGAGATTGCTGGTGCCGCTAAGGTGCGTCCGCCTCCCCTGCAGCAGCGCTGCAGACCACACCCCGCCACACACATTAACCAGGTAAAATACATATTTAGGCAGAATTTTGCAAATATCTTTTTTTTTTTAGCAACATAGTGCTTTTTTTTTTTTAATTATTTTTTAAAAGTCAGGTCAAGGCTCCAAAAGCCCAAAGGCGATATAAGGGTGGTAGCTCACAACAGTTTTTGTTTGCTGGATCATTTTAGTCCAGCTGGGTGTCTTTCCTTTTGTTATATTTCTTTAAGAGTTCAAAATGTGTTAATTACATAAATAAAATGTAATTTTCTCTGTAGCACTTCATGGATTTCATAAACAACACACCTTAGTTACTCTGTGGATTCTTTTAAAAAGCAGTTAAAAACCTTTCTGTTCAAACAAGCCTTTTGTTGATCTACGTATTTTATATTCTTTACATTATTTACATTTGATCTTTTACATTGTGTATAATGTCTATTGATTGTATTGTTTATTTTAATATTTGTGTGCAGCGCTTTGTGACTGCCTGTCTGTGAAAAGCGCTTAATAAATAAACTTTACTTACTTACTTTAGTTGTTCACACAAAGCATAAAGGTAAAAAAACAAACAAACAATATATACAGTGTTATCTTCATTTTAGATTTCAAAAAGTATTTGCGGCTCCCAGTGTTTTCTTTTGTGTGGAAACCGGGTCCAAGTGGCTCTTTGGGTGTTAAAGGTTGCAGACCCCTGCACTAGAGCCAAAGACATTTGGACTTGGGTTGCTTACTGAAGAACACAATTATAATTACAACAAACAATGAAGCTCAGTTTTAGCCAAAAAGCACGGATTTGGAATAAAACAAAACAATCTGGGCTACTTGTTTTCTCATTGTTAACAACTAAATATATAATTTAGTCCTTTTGAGTTTGTTTGCAAACTGTTAAATATTTAATCCCAGGTTGCAGTTTTCAGGCTTCACATCTTAACCAAAGACCACCTTGAATAACAGCTTTTTAAAGGCACTCCAACTTGTTAAATAATAAAATCTTATGCACAATTACAATAAAGTTAATTTTGGACAAAGTGGTAATGTAACCAACACTCCCATTAGCTACCATTTCCAACCACAACTTGAATTATCACACGTCCAGACTGTGTAGACATGTGGGACATTTTAAATTCTGTCTGAATTACAGAATCCTAGAACTGCAAAATGAGCTGCAGACTGGGAGCCAGTTTGGGTCTGTGGCTTTTGTACATTTCTACACAGAAGAAACTTCAGAAACGTGCAAACACACAGTAAAGTTTACACATACTTCTCAGAACGAGTCTTTAGCAGTGGAGCTGTGTCAGAGAGTCAAAAACTGAAACTGAAATACAGAAATTTAAAGCAGCGTCAGTTTTATTGGGTTTAAAATGGAGCCAGAGGTCAGTCTGGTGATTTTGGAAAGGCAACATACACAAAATTGCAGCTTACAGTTCTGAATTTGACATCTTTATTAACTTTCAAAGGCAACAGCAGATATACAAGGAAACTCTTAAAGAGACATCAGGAGCTCTGATTGTGATTTAACTCGTTTTGCAGCACTGTCACTATATTGTTAGGCCTCGAATGAGGAATTTCTAGCCATGATAGTAAAATATATATTTTAAATTAACTTGCACCAACATCAAGGTGGGGTAAACTGCCGCCAATCAAAAGCTAACTGACACAAGATGTAAATCTGATGCACGTTACAGACCCTGGCAAGTAACTCCAAGGCAGTAAAGGATCATCTGCGTAAGAAGCTGTGGAATGTCTCAACAGACGACTGACTTCAAAGGTTTTCAACTTCCAAGTTAGTTTTAAATGACTCTGAAAAAAAAATTTAAACATAACCTGAAGCTTTAAGCCAATCAAGTGTTATTATTGTTGTGGCTTAAGTGCAGAGGTTTCGTGCTATCAGTCAGAGGAATGCCTGGCACCTTGTTTATGCTGTCAACACAATCCCACCATGTGCCCCCTAACCTCCCATCTGCAGCTGCTTAGAAACTGTTCTCACAACTACGAGGCTGAGAGATGCTGTAAGGAAGTTAGAAACTAGTGAACGGACCCCTGGATTCATGGAGTGGGAAGTTGCAGAAAGACGCTTTTCTTTCCAAGCTCCTTAGACTATGATGACCTGGACGACTGAGACATCACAGACATAAAAGATGGATCTAACCACTGTCACATCACCCACTACTTTGTAGCTATTTTAAACCTTGACTTCAACCTCGCAACTATTGCCATCTTGATGTTTTGAAACCAGACATCATTGGGCAGGGTAAATCTGACTGAGAAACTGAGAGACTCTGCACAATCATTATTGCAGCTGTGCGATTTTACCTTGTTTTGTTACCTACTTTACTCCAAGTAGATCAAAGAGAATGCAAAGATGGTATCATTTTATATTTAACAAGACATGAAACCTTCAGTTGACACCAAAAGCCTATCAGTAAAGTTTTTTCTGAGTGCATGTATCAAGTGAGAAGCTGTGCGGTTTTTCCATAGACTTCTATACAACCAGGATCATTTCTTTAATCAGATTTGCCACCCCCTGCTGGTCTTTAGCAAGAATGCAGGTTTAAGCTCTAGTTTTCACCAGAGACCGTCCAACTTTTCCATAAATTTCATAAAAATAAACTGCAAGTTTAAGAATGAAAGGTGTAGCCTTAAATTCTAAACAGTAGATTGAAATTTTGAATTTCAGCTACCACTCATTATTTCACCATTAACACTGCATATGACTTTATCATAGTGTCACTTAGAGAGCTATCCTATCTTACAGAATCCAGTTCAGATAAGAAATACAAAGCTTAGACTCTGATTCTAGATGAAGTATGTCCACTTACTGCTCAGAACTTTGTCCCAGCTGATGTCTATTCATACTTCTGTATTTGTCGGTACATCCTCTACTCTTTCACCTTCCCTTCCACAATCTTTGTGAACTTCTGGATGTCCTCTGCCATCAGCTGGGGCTCTTCCATAGCAGCAAAATGACCACCGCGGTCCATGGGAGTAAAGGTCACAAGTTTACGGTATTTCTGTTTGACCCACAGCTTGGGCGTGTGCATCAACTCGTTGGGGAAGCAGGCGAAACCCGTGGGGACATAGACTGGTATCCTGGGAGGAGACGGTGACAGTTGTGAATCAGCATTAGATTTTACTAAACAAGTCATTCTGAATATTTCAAAATTAGGTTTTTAAATGACAACGTTGGGTGGCACAGAGCTGTTGGAGACTGTTAACAACAAACACCTTTCAACCAATAAGATGTTGCTGATGTGCTTTATGGGAATTTGGCATTTGTTCTCACTTACTTTGCATGTGGAGCATCAAGACCTTGGCCAAAGTTTTCCTTGTAGAACCTCATGGAGGAGATAATGCAGCCAGAGGTCCAATAGATCATGACGTTTGTCAGCAGGTCATCTAGAGAGAACTTCCTGCAACACATGACCCCACTGATATAAGACTACTGACAACTGAAAAACTAAGGAAACAAGCCTATTTCAGAATAGACAGCTGCTGCTGTCTATTCTATTGTCTACTGCTAATACACATGCTACTACTCAAGTTCACAACTTCTTATAACCTTCAATTCAATTTTATTTATACAGCACCAAATCACAACACCAGTCGCCTCAAGGTACATACATACAGAGAAAACGCCAACAATCAAATGACCCCCTATGAGCAAGCACTTTGGCAACAGTGGGAAGGAAAAGCTCCCTTTTGACAGGAAGAAAACTCCAGCACAACCAGGCTCAGGAGAGGGGCGGGGCCATCTGCTCCCACCGGTTGGGGTGGGGTTCCACTAATATTAGTGGGACATATTCTAATATTCTGCTGTATTCACCGTGTGAGTCCTCCATCATCCAGGTTCCTGAAGTCATGGCTCGTCCATGTGGAGAACTTCTCCAGAATGTAGGCAGCTAGACCCACTGGAGAGTCATTCAGCCCTCGACCTCAAGGGTCAGAAAGCAAAATATAATTCAATGTACACAAAATATTTTAGGAATCTTGAGCAAATAAAATAATTTGAAGGGAAATTACAAGTATATTAAGTACAGGAAAATGCAACCAAGTTCCCCAGTCAGACTTGAACTGGGTTATGCTGCTTGAAACCATCTTCTCCAAGTTCTTACCCACAGTGTCAGGCTTGGTGGCCTGGATATGCATGTAGCCAGTCTCTTTGATGAATTCTACCACCAGTTTCTCCATGCAGGGAAATAATCGCTGAATATCAAAGTCAGTGAAGCCAAACAGCTTAGGGAAGTGCCGGCCAAGCATCATGGACAAAGCCATGGACAGCCCTGGCTTGGAGGGCGGGGCAAAGTTCAAATGCAAGCCTTTGACAGTTCTGGGGGTGAAAAAAAAAAGGACTGCTTACAAAAAAAATGTCCAGAAATACAAAAATGTTTGCATGCCTCACAGAGGTCTACTGTTCTTTGAACAAGTATACTACAGAAAACTAGTGCCATGCTCAGAATTTGGTGTAATATTTCTCAATAAGACGTCATTTATACCCAGTACATTTGGTGTAGCTCTTGTATCACATACTTGGGTTCCAGCTGAGCCATGTTGGTGGTGACCAGCCAGCCCCAGTCTCCACCGTGAGCGTAGTACTGCTGGAAACCCAGACGCTTCATCAGTTTGTGGAAGATACGAGCCGCGCAGACCGAATCAAAACCTGTTCACATGGAGACAGAGTTAGAAAACGCAGCATTCTTGCATTTCCTTCACACTGACTTTACTAACAGTGAATTCCAACATTTATTTTAGTGCTGCTAACCACTGACCATCCTGTTTTCTCTACCAGCTGGCTCACTGGCCAGGTCTCTCTGATCTAATCGTGATAACTGATATAAATCAGCTGTGTCTCCAGAGAGGATCTCATCCTTACAGTCAGACCAACTGCAACTTTTAACATCTGGAGCTCAGCTGTGAGCTAAAGGGTAACTCCAATCTGGCTCTGCAAGAGGTTCATGAGGCACTACACTAAAATTGGCGAGTACTGCTGCCACCATCTGCAGTCCAACCGCTACAGTTGAGAGACACAGTGGAGAAGCAGCTAATTATGTTGCTCATTTATAAAAAGTGGATGTGTGCACATATGAAAAAGTGCCTGATTTCTGATTTCTTATTTTTTCACTCTGCGACCTCTCCAGGGTCTGGGATAGGAAGATGAGGAAGGTCCCCTTCTTTCTTACTTAGCTTATTAGGGTCAACCTGGATTTACGCTGTTTTGTGTATTTAATGTCCTTTGTACACTTTGTGACTGCTTAGGGTTTACCAATTAACAAAAAAATTACCCTGCACCCAACTTGTATTAACAAGTTGGGTGCAGGGTAGTTTTTTTATTTCCCCTTCAACAAATATGGTTATTTTAAAGTCTTTGACCATGATAAAAGAGTCTGGTGATACTGTTACAACAGTGATGATGGGATAATGTGGCCAAAGTAAAGAAATCCCAGGCTCACCTTTCTTATGTGGTGCTTCAGAGAAGCCATACCCTGGAATGGAGGGACACACCACCTCAAACACGAGGTCGTGTGGGTTTGACAGGTCTGTGAGCAGAGGGATCAATCCATAGAACTCATAGAAGGAGCCAGGCCAGCCATGGACCATAATCAGTGGAACAGCACTCGTCCCTTCTGGCACCTTTTTGGGTTTCACATGCAGGTAATGGATATCAATGCCTGGACAGATTTTTAACAGGTTAGAGACAACCAACAGCATTCTTCTTCATGAATGTGCCAGCTTAGTCTCACCCTCAATCTTGGTTTTGAAGTGAGGGTACTGGTTGAGCTTGTCGACCTGCTTCCTCCAGTCAAACTCATTTCTCCAGTAAGAGACCACCTTCTGCAGGTACTGCGAGTTGAAGCCATAATTAAACTGGCTGTCCTCCAGTGAGGGAAAAGGACGAGTCAGATCAATCCTCCTGTAGAGGTCCTGACAAGAAATAAGAGAAGATGTACAAGTCTATTTGTGCGAGGTGGAATTTCTTAGCAGCAAATGCACCATCTATCCTGTGTGACCAACTGAGAGGAAAACTAACCTCCAGCTCTTGATCGCTGGTGGTTACCCTGAAGGAGCGGATAGTGTCGTCCTCCCCAGCATCACGGGGTGCTCCAGAACCCCACCAGCCATCCTCTGTTGTTAGGACCTGATTCTTACTCCTCTGAACCAGGAAGTAGATCAGTCCACCAATCACCAGAGCAAGTAGGACCTCTGTGAACATGATGAGAGTCTGCAAGAATGAATGACAGACAGGACAGAGGAAAAAAATGAAACAACATCTACACCCAGGCATCATTTAAGGTAGTAGCCATGAATCTGTCATCTATAGACTGTGCTATGCTGTGCCTGTATTTTGCCACTTTGTCCAAAAATAGATAATTTTTTTTAAAAAAGAAGGAGTTTGCATCCATCCACGTTAAAAATGTGATCAATTTACTACTGCACAACCCCCTTACTCTTATTTTGAATTGAATTGATATACCTTTATTAGTCCCACAAGGGGAAATTTCATAAGGCTGCCGACCTATTGCACGCAATGGTTGGCGCCATCTTACCCTCCAACCATACATACATTACACAAAACATCACATGGGAAAGACAGGTCAGAGAGGTATAACAATGGAAAATGCACCACATGAGGAAAGATAAAGAGAAAAAAATAACTCCCCCCAGACTGAGCTCCAACAGGGAGATCAGTTTGAGAACAGGAAAAAACACCTCTGCACATGAAAAAACTCTTAATACACCAAAGAAACACATGACAAGCAACAGGGGTGGGTAAAGGGTGCAGCATCGGAAGGGAATAAGCGTCGAAGGCGTTTGGAAAGGGGGGGGGGGGGGGGGGATGAGTGTGTGCATATCAGTGTATATGTACGTGTGTGCGTGTCCAGAGTTCAGCTGAGACAGTGTCCTTCGCCTTGCCAGGCTAAGTAAACAGTCTTCCAGCCAACCCAGGTGGCCTTGCATGTAATGGGAAGGAACAGACTAAACACAGTCGTTATCAGGGAAAGTTCAGTCACTGCTGAATTAGTCCAAATCCTGAATTTTGGTTCATAAGGATTACCTGCACCAATGCTGACCCCATTATTGAAAACTTTGGCCGGGTTCATTATACTCTAACAGAATACAGCATTGTGCCACTCCTTGGATCCTTATATTTTTCAAGGAAAATCGGAAATGGGTACGTTGATTTATTCATGTGCAAATTAGCATACCTCAGCCTTTTCTCCCTTTATACCTTTCCTTAAGAATGGCTGTATGACAGCCGCCCTTCTAATGAGACCAGTTCTGATGAGGCTTCAGTAAACAATAGATGGATCAACTGAAGGCCCAGATGCATCTCTCATCTCTCAGGTCCTGTCTCAGGTCTTTGCTAGATTTACTTACTATGAGCATGATTTTCAGATATCTTTTACCTTGTGACTTCTTATTTTATTGTATACTTATCCAGTTTCCTCAGATTTTTTAAAGGACTAAAAATGTGCCAAGACTTGTAGCTCTTTAGGAATCACCTCGTTGGTGGAAAAATACTATGTCTGTCAACTGTGGCATCGTTGACAATTTTTATAGATTGAACTGAAGAAATGGTAATAAATTATGTGTAAATTATGTGGCTTTTACTCATAATAAAGCTACTATTGGTACTTTTAGTGAAGTTCAGGCTGAGAATCTGAATAGCAGTATTCCAACAGATCGGACAGACTTTAACTTAAGTTGAGTCATTTATCATGGCCATGAGTTTAGGGGAAAAAAAACCGTCTAGCACACAAAGTGTCAGTGTTGTGTTGTATGGTTGTTTTGGGGTTAGCTAATAGGATTAGACAGCAAGACCGAGCGGCACCTCAGTCACAGAGCAGTATGGCAAAGCTGTTCACGATCAGTGCATGCGCACACTCACACAGTGTATTAATCCACGATAACCGAGCAGCGAACACCGGACACTTAGTGGTGTGCGATACTGCATATTTTGGTATCGATCCGATACCAAGTAAATTCGGGCCAGTATCGCCGATACCAATACCGATACCGATACTTTTCAATAAATAAGGTGGATGCCTCATTGAATTGCTAAATCGCAATTAATTTTCATGACCTGTGTTTCAGTGTTTTTTGTGATGTTTCCTTTGGTATTATTATTTAGTTAAAACCCAGGACATAATTAGGAGAAATAATTTATTTATAATTAAATAAAAAACGTTTTATTATTGTGGCAGCTCGTGGTCTGCGATGCCGCTGCAGGTGAGATGGACTCACCTTCACTGCATCTACAATGGTGCCTCGCCGGCTTAAAACCTGTGCGCTGCTTGTGCTGTTGTTGTTTTTGGTGTTGATGTGTACAGCTGGCAGCAGGAGGGCTGCAGCCATTGAATGCAGGCTACTGTTACAGCAACCGTGTGGACAGCGCGCGGCTCGGGGTGAGCCGGAGGCTGGCGCGCCAGCGGGACCTGCCAAGCTGGAGACGGAGGTCGAGGTGCGCGGGGGTCCTGCCACGCCTGAGGGCGGCGTGCTGTCCACTTCGGCACGCAGGCTGCATGGTCCTGCGTGCCCAGCTGCCTGTGAGCCCCAGCTCACTTCCACGCCTGCTGCACCGCTGCTGCTTGTCATATGGGTGGCCATCAGGTCAGCTCCGGGGCTTCCGCTGGAGGCGCGGGCGACCGCCAGAGTGGACACTTCCCCGTCACTGGGCTGGGGCATGGTGCGCCGATGGTCCGGGCCGATTTCCTCGCCTGCTTGCGGGGTGAGGTGAAGCGGGCGAGGGGGGTATGTGGCAGGGTATGTGGCAGGGCATGTTCTGCGATGCTGCTGCAGGTTTGGTGGTGGTGATGTGTACAGCTGCCAGCGGGAGAGCTGAAGCCGTGAATGTACTGTTACAACAACCGTGTGATTATTGTAAGAATAAATGATGCTGCGAAGCATGAAAATGCCATCGGGTCTGCCGTGGTGGCGATCTTTTTTTTTTTAATCTTAAGTAAACAAATGAAAACAAATACTGTTGATAAACTAATACAAAAATTACAATTAAAATTCTCAACAACAAAAACAAAAAAATATAATTAATATGTAAACAACTTAACAACCCCCAAAGTGTCTAAGTCACATCACGTTGTCAGTGCAACACCAAAACATAAGAGTGGAGGAGAGGGAGCAAAGTGTGCCTGCTCTCCGCTGACACAGGAGCGGCGAGTCCAGCGACCTGGTTGTTTCGTTTTTGCCGAAAGCACAGCGTTGTAAATGAGCAGAACTCAAAGTAAAGAATCGATATCGCCAGGCTAGTATCGATCCGATACCGATGCCGACTTGGGATCGATACTGTCGATATTTGGATCGATCCGCCCTCCACTACCGGACACATCAGAGGTAGCTAACATGGCCAGACTGCAATCCACTGGTGGAAAAGTCTGGACTGAGACCCTGTTTGCATGTGTATTTATTCAAAGAGGATACACTGTATAAAGTTCAGCATCCCTGGTGGCTGTTAGCCGTTTTAGTCAAATGAAATAGGTCTGTTTTCTCGAACAAACTGCCCCATTCACACGAACACTGCAGCCAGAAATAGATCTGCCGCTCTAGATCCGTCCAAAAACGCTACAGTGTGGTCAAGCTACGAACACAGATTAATGACTATTTTTAATATTTTTTAAAATAGATAAACAAAATAAATGATATAACTTGTTTATATATGATATTTGATATTGATATTTTGCTCACAGGTATTATCATAAAGCTATAAGTCACTAACAAAAACTGACGACGACAAAGTGGGAGCTTTCCCACGCACTATTTATGTCAAAGTTAATCGCGTCGAGCTCTTTACTGGAGGTATGCGAAGTGGCCGTACCTTTTAGATTGTTGGTCGCTTCTTCTTCTGCTCATAAAATCAAAACAATTCAGCAGTCAGGAAAAGTAACATAGCTCTTCGTAGTTTTACTATTAAAGGTCCGGTCCAGAAGGCTGCTCGCTGCTGGCGGCGCTTTTCTGCTCCACTGCGAAACCAGCGTTTTTCTTCCCTGTCCCTGAACTGAACCAGAGCTGAACGCAGCAACAGCACGAAGCGGGAACAGGCAAGAACTGACTTTTGTCCTAGAAACCACATGCATGTGGTAAGGGATCATGGGAGTTGTAGTATTTTATGGTGAAAATGTTTTTAAATTGGTTGGGAAATAAAAAGCAGGGGGAAATGGAATCCGCGGTTATGATAGTCAACTGAAACAATGTGCACACTTTGCTGTACAACAGGAATAATCCTGTTGACTGTGGAGCCTTTCCGTGTCTCAATACGAGAAGTTCTAGGGCTCTCATCTTTTCTCATCTCTTCCCCAGAAGATGGCAGGCATGAGGGGGCAGGGAGCTTGGATTAAATGGGAGAATCCAATAAAATGAAGACTCACTGTTTGTTTTTTGGGGGGGGTTTGCCCTTTATCACCGTTCCTCTTCCCCGCTGTTTTTCTTTCCCTACCTCTTTCTTTCTCCCTTTTCTTTCCCTCAGTCATGTCTGTCCTGTGTGTAGCAAGTAAAAATAAAATAAAATAAACAATTAAAACAAAGGTGAATCAAATAGACCAATACGGCAAGGCTGGGATGGTCCATTTGGTAAAGTAAATCCGTTGGGCATCTTTCTTTGTCTTTAGACAATAATTGTGATGGCAAAAGAACCAAACAGGACAGGCAAAGAAAAAAAAAATGAAGGCTCACTTGGACAGATATCTAATGCAGAGCCCTAGGACATCAAATGTCTAATCCAAGCTGTATGTGACATCTCACCCAGCCATACAAACCTCCAGATGTGGAGCAATCTGGAGGTTGGAGATGTGGAGCAACCTGGCTGTAGCTCAGGTGGCAGAGCAGGTCAGCCACTAATCAGAAGGTCGGTGGTTCGATCCCAGGCTGCCTCCTGGCTGCATGCCAAATATCCTTGGGCAAGATATTTGCCTACTGGTGGTGGTCAGAGGGCCCGGTGGCGCCTGTGTCCGGCAGCCTCGCCTCTGTCAGTGCGCCCCAGGGCAGCTGTGGCTACAATGTAGCTTGCCATCACCAGTGTGTGAATGTGTGGATGACTGAATGTAGTGTAAAGCTTTGGGGTCCTTAAGGACAAAGCTATACAAATGCAGGCCATTTACCTTCCTGTCCAGTCTGTTCTGGGAGAGAGACACTCACTTATGTCTCATTAAAGCCAACACCAACATTTCTGTTAATATTGCAGATGCCCCATTTTCAAATGAAATAAACAAATACAGACAAGAAAAGGAAATACTGTAATTCTTTATTTCATGCCGCAACATTTGTCCAGTTGCTGTCACAGAACTGATAGGCAGCCTCCTGGACTAGTTAATATCCTTATTTATTGCTGTCATATATCAAAATACATCCAAAGTATTGCTCACCAGTCACAGTCAAAGCAAACAAGTTTTGTATTACCACAATGGGTCCTGGAGCAAAGAGAATGGTCAACGTCTCAAGGATCAGACTTAATTGTTTTCCCCTCTCTAATCAGGTGAAGAGTATATACACCTTTCTAAAACGCTTTAATCAATTCTGAATTTTGTCTAGAACCATGGCAGATCTAAGTGTGGAAACATCTACAGTGGTCAAAATTAAAAAGCAACATTAAATATCTAATGAGCAACATTACTGGCATTACTACTTTTACTTACTTTAATTAAAACATGATTAAAAAATATTTACATGGTATTCAGTCAGAACAGCATAAAAAAAAAAATGCTACCCAATGGAGTTATCTATTGCTACTTGTATTATCGCCTACAGTTGCACAGGCATAAAAATACTTAATTTGGATTTGAAAATGCACAGGTTACAAATGCTTACACAGTCGACTGCTCCTCATGTTGTCACAGTATAAACTTCACTAAGTGGTCACTGTCAGCTGACCTGGCAAGTTAAAGCTTGAAAAGATAAAAACACCAAATTGATGTGACACTGCAGAGAAATCATCACCCAGAACACAATGAGGCAAACATCTAGAAATAACTGTGGGAAATGTGGGGAGGTGAAAAACAAACAAAGTTCCATCACCTGTGATGTGGAGACTTGCCACATGTTCATATTAGAAAATTACATATTCACAAGTTTATGTCATGTAGCTGTGACATTACACTCATAATTACACACACTGCCTCCCAGAGAGCACCAAGGAGGAAGAAGTGGACAGTGAGTGAATTTGAGGTAGCAAAGCCAAATTTAAACACTTTGGAAGTGATCACGCAAAAAGAAAGAAAGAAAAAAAATGCTTTGACGCATTAGTGCATTTTTCTCAAAGCCTCTAATATCATTTTTACAATTTCAAATCAAAACTAGATCTCTCTATAAAAGTATTCACATCAAAATTAAGACAAAACTTTTCTGACTTTCTGACAACATCCCTGGTCCTGAGAAGAAACACGAGTCCTAGTTCCACTGTACAGCTTATCAGAGAGGGTAACATGTTTCCATCCCATCCTTCACAATATGCACAAGCCACAGAATTCCTAACAGGAAGCCATACTTACAAAATCATCTGTATTAGCCAAGCTGATGCTGTAAATTTTTTAGAATTGGGGCATGGTAACATGTACCAAAAACATAAGCATGTGGTGTGTTATTCTTTAAGTATAAAAACAAAATATGTATATACAAAAATATACATCCTAACAAGACATTCCAAGCAGAGGTGTTTCATTTTCCCCCTCATTTTGTAAACTTTTACGTATACATTTAAAAAACTTTTTTTTTATTATAAAAAAGGCAATTTTCAAAAAGTCCATAATATCATGATCATCAAAAATTCAGTCCTCCTTCAGTTCAGAATTAAGCAATCAAAGAAATAACAAAAGGTCAAATCGGTCAATCCATTCATATTTTGGGAGCCTTCACACAGCTGTTTATACTGGGTTTAAAACAAACAAAAAATTGTCCTCAGCTCTGAGTGTCAAGGGTCGATTTCCTCAGTAGACGCGGGGGATGATCCGGTAGCGGACAGTCCTGCAGTACTCGTCCCACGCCGAGCCGTACTTCCTCCTGCACTCGCTCATGTCACGTGAGTCTCGGTGTACGAGCAGGATGATGAAGTAGATCATGTAGTACCACGGCAGGAGGTGGCTGAAACCTGCAGTGACAAAACAAGGCCCACATCGCTTTAGCCTGACTGTACTCCAGAACATTTTTTTCCAAGTTAATCTCAGAAACATCAGAGAGACACTCAAGACAAATGGAAACATATACAGATTAACTACGACTTCCAGGGAAAAGTTCTAAAACATTTGGAGCAGAATTGAGTCTTTAAACCAGATTACACCATGGCAATGTGCAGTTTTTATGTCCCTGTGAGGATTCAAACTAGTACCAAACATCACATTGTGTTCACCAGAGGGCAAACCAACACAATGAGAGGCTGAACTACTTACATGGGTACATTAATTTCAACATGAGATTTTCCTTTTGCACACATCACAAAATGAACAACTGAAATAAATAATAAACACAGAATTTCAAAACTACTGAAAAGATATTTGATGCCATGAGTGGGTTCATGAAAAAAACAAAGAAGTCTTCTTCAAGAGAAAAAACACTGACAGAGCTACCAGATAAACAGGTAAAGCTTTGAACTCTGTGGTGCAGGAAGTAAAGATGGATGGCAGTGGAGCTGCTTTGTTTTCCCACTTAAAAATTATTAGTGGGATTGTTGCAAAACAAATATGTAATCAAATTTACTGACAGCCCACTATGTAAAGGAGCCGCAGTTTACCATTAGTTTACAGATCACCCCCACACAATGGTCGCCCCTCTCTGGGCTTGGTTCTGCAGGAGGTTTCTTCCTGTTAAAAGGGACTGCTTCCCTCCTATTGTAACAAAAGTGCTGGCTCACAGGGGGGCTGTCTGATTGTTGGCGTTTTCTGATTTATTGTTGTGTCTTTACCTTACAATATAAAGCACCTTAAGGCGACTTGTTTTGATTTGGTGCTATATAAAAATGACATGAACTTAAAAATAATCGGGTGCTTCTGTGCTGCTACAAACTCCTCTGCCTGTCCTGCTCTCGACTTGTTTTGTATTTAGCATCCTACATTCTTTATTACATTAACTGCAAATGCCAAGCAAACTCACCACAGGGTAGGGACCAGGCCAGAGCCATGATGAGGTCTCCCAAATAGTTAGGGTGGCGAACCACTCCCCACCAGCCAGAGACCAGCAGACTTTTCCCTGTAGCTGTAGGGATCGTTTTCAAATCTGGAGAGACAACAAGAATAAAAAGATGACTGAATAGTACCAACATTTACTGAGAAACATGCAATAACTCATTGGTGTTTAATTTCATTTTCTCTTTATGTAATGTTGATAATTAATATGTAGGCCATTCTAACACTGCATCAGATTGCTGTTTAGACTGATGAGTATTATAAACTGAATGAAAAAAAGGACTGGGTACCATGTGGGCAATAGAACCCCATCAGCCTTCAACAGCTGAGGGGTTAATTTAAAAAAAAAAAAAAAAAAACAGAATCAGAAAAATAATGTGTATTTAGTGGACTATTTCATCTTAGTACAGACAGTACAGACAATAAAGAATGTTCATCAGGAAAAGAAACATGAGCCTGTTGCATAACCGAGACTTAATTTGGGATAAGCTCACAGGAGAACTTACGGGACAGTTTAGGGTTGGATGGGTTTCTCCTGAAGGCATTCTTCTCAGAGTTGGATTTTCTGAAGATATAGAAGCCAATCACTGAAATACAGAGAGAAAGGACACATCAAACACCAGAATGACTCAGCAAAATATTAAAAACATATGAAGAGGGTGAGTGAATTCAGTTTCATGCTCTCCCTCACATTTGAGTGTGACGATGGCTATGACTGCTGGCAGGCTCAGGGCGTTGGGATGGAGGACCAGGTAATACGCTTGCAAGGTGTACGTTAAAGGAACCCACACCAGATCACCAAAAGCCAACATGAAGCCAAAACCATCATGCATCAAGTCCATGGTGGTCAGGATAGCCTCCTGGGAAACAAACACATTCATTCATCATTCATTTGGTCTGAACAACAGATAGACTGGCAAGTTTACAACCTGTGAACCTGACCAGTTACTTCGTGTAAAACTGGCATAGAAAAATACTCTGCTGAGCTTACCTCATTCCAGAGGCCGTCCACCACGTAGAGCAGCTGGAACAGGTTCACTAGGATCATGGCATATGATGGAGCATCAAGATTGTGCTTCTTCATCTCAGCCAACGCCATGGCAAAGTTGATCAAACACTGCATGCATAAAACACACAGAACTAAAATTATTAGGAAAGATTCCTGATCACCCGTAACGCAGAACTGCCATTTGTGGAGAACGCAAAAAATGTTAAAATGTGTGGGAAAACCTAATGCATCAAAGCAGCATACTTTAAACTATTGAGGTTTTGTAGACACATGACCACCAACCAAGTGACATTAACTTTGGCTGCCATTTTGGACATGTAACAACAAAGGATGACATGAATAAGGCCCTATTCACGCAGGTGTGACCAGTCAGGGATACCCCTGAGATACAATATTATACCAGTTTTCCTACCAACCAGTGGTTGCTACACATCCAATACGCCCAACAACTCTTGAGTCACTTGCAAAACCACAAAAGTCCACTGCTCTGTCTCTCCCTACCCATCTCACCTCATATCTCCATAAGTGTCATCAAGATTAACAATCTTTCCACTCCTTGTACTCTTTATAGCTGCCCTCACGTCCTCATTCACTAACTGTCGTTTATCGGTCTCTTATGTCTCATTTTCTTTATTCATGAACTCCTCAAAGGACTCATTCCATCTTCTTAACACACTTTACTTAGTCAGTAGTACATTTCTATCACTTTCCCTAACCTAAACTTAAAAAAATAAATAAATACATTTAAAAGATTCAAAGATATTCAGCTCAATATAGAAGGAACGTCTTTCTTCTTTAAATCAAATCTAAACTGATGGTCTAATTTAACCCTACAGCAGCAGACAGACACAAGGAACTCTTTTAGTTATATCAGATGACTTAAATTTAAAAGGTATTTCCCTGGATGGCCAGCAGAGAGCGCAATGTGTGCTTCAGACTAATTTTAAACAGATGAAGCAGAACTAATGAAACAAAGACAACCCACCCAGCCAATGAGTCCAGGGCGCATCTCACAGAAGAATTTCAGATCAAAGTTTTTGATGCGGGGATTAAGTTCACGTCCTTTGAAAAAGTCATAAACCACATTGCCTGGAGAAAAGACGGAAGCAAACTCAAGGTCAGCTGATTTACATAAACTGGCAAATTAAACAGATGAAGGGGCACAACAGAATGTACGCAAGCTTCTTACCTGAGTTTCCCCCCAGTGCCAGCTCTTCTGAGGCGGCATAGCGAGAGCGGACATACAGGTAGATGCTGAGCAGGACGGAGATGATGAAGGTGGCAGTCGCCAGCTGGAGGAAGTGGCTGTGGATGTAGGTAAGATCAGCACCCTGGTGCACTGCTACTGCCACCACTATAGCACTCACCATTATGGCAAAGAAACCTGGAAGTACACACAGAGGCTGAAAAAATATACTGAACACCACAACTAGAATAATAATAATAAATATCATGACACAAATAAATGACTATAGTTCTTTGCTATAAACAGTGTAGCACAAAAAAAAGGACAGAGACATTTATCGGTTCAGATGAAGCTACAGTTACAAATGAGTGATCGTCAGTGACGTGACTTAGTAGTATGTTCTTATTGGGAGTTGCTTCACACAGACTCACCATTGGTTCTGTACTTCAGCCTCACTCCAGACCTCAGTGGCATGCCCTCACTCAGCTAGAGAAAAAGAGACAAACACCGGCAGCACTTTAGTGGAGCGACTTGGAAAAAGACAGATTGAATTTGAAAGCCAAACATCAACTTAGGATGTGCATGACTATACCTCTCACAAATTTGTCTTTGTATTTAAAAATTTCAGATCTTCTCACTCACTTTTCCAACTGGCAGGATGTAAAGCAGTGCCTGAAATAAGATCCAGAGGATGACAAAGCAAAGAGCCTGGGCATCCCAGAAGGTGTCAAGTGGAGGCAGAGGAGGGGGAGCGTTGATCAGACTGGGGTCCGTTAGGTTGCCTTGAAGTATTACAAAGAGAACCCAGGCTGGCAAGAAGAGCAGCCAGAAGTACGCTCCTGTAGGCAATACAAGAAACAGCAGGAATATTAACAATATCAGTTTGGTCAGGTTCAGCTTTTCCTCGGCATCTCTACCACCATGCTCCAATAGATAGACACACAAAAAATTTACTGACTGATTACAAATACACCGAGTTCCGTACAAGCTCACAGCAGTGGGGCTGTGGCATGAAAATGCATTTTTCCTATCCTCCTACCTATCTTCCCTCCAAAGTCGAGTGGGACGGAGTGGATGGTGGACGGGGCTGCAGCCTCCTTAGCCTTTTTTTCTGGCTGATCTGGTTTGGCTTCAGCTGGTTTGGCATCTCCGTCAGCCTTCCTACGCCGTAGATTATAAGGGCCTTGGTTTTTCTCAGACTCTGCCTCCACCTTAGCTTCAGACTTCTGGAATAAGATTTTGGGTTATTTAGAATTGGACACAAGTCAACAATTCATATTAATACAACTCAAAAGCATAACAATTTCAGCCAATCAGTAGGATAATGCAATCCAAATATTTGCATCTCATACAGAGGAAATCGATAGAACAAGAAACAAAGTTACTAATATCGAAATATCACAACACAAAACTGCCTACACCTACAAGCCTACACTACTACCTACACTGACAAAATACATGAATGAAATAATTAGGAGATTAAGTGTCTTAGCCCAATAAAGATCATTGCCGTTTGCTGCTATGAAAAGAACATCTTTTTTCAGCAAAAAACAACAAATAAACTGTCAGAAATCTGCAGTAAATAAACATTAAAGTCAAAGAAGGAAAAGTTTTATATCTTAACTTAAATGCAGCACAGATTACTGCACACAGGACTTTAGACTGTCAGAAACAGGCACAGTAAAGAGGCAGCACATGCTAGTGCAACATGTGACTAGTTAAATGAAGTACAGTCTTGTGAGAGGAGCCCCCCTCAGTTAGAAAACATACATGGGCCCCCAACGTGCATGCATCATGACATTCCATCAGCTGCAACTTACCTCAGAGCCTTTTAGTTCTGTTTAAAACCTTTTCACTTGGAGTGGTCTGCACAAATGTTCATCTATGAGCCAATTATTTTGAGACACTTGAACCTTTTTAAATAAAAGTTTTGACACGTTTTTGGGTTTTTTTTTTTAAATTGCAAGACAAAACTCACCTCAATCACTTTGCTAGCAGTGTTATTCTCCTCTTTCTTTTCATGCTTATTGTTGCTACTGTTCTCTGCTGCCTTTGTCTGTTCCTGCTCAGCAAACAATGGAGGGTGATTGATGGAAATGACAGAGACAAAAACAAAAAAAATAAAAAAAACAATGTGAGGAACATACAGAGGGACTGTGATTGTGTTATGGTCAAACACCAGAATGAATGACTCACAATTTCCCCACAAGGACAAGGTACTGATGAATTAGGACATTTGATAATGGATTGGATCTTGCCAGAAACCTGTGGGCTATTTCACAGTTGATGGGACAACTTCTGTACTGCACACACTTTAAAATGTATTTTGGGTAGGGATGTTCCTGGCAACAAATCTACAGTTATCTAAATGAGGGGAAAAACCCAAACATTTGCATTAGTCCAGTCATCACGTTCCTTGTTAACCAAATCATGTGTGGCACCTGAATTTCCATTCTAGTATTTCACACCCTGGTGCATAATTTGGCCAAATCTGTAGGCACTATAATGGCTTTGAACCAGTAACTTGTGTTGTACATTAATAAACTAAGAATATGTTTATCTGTCTGGCATTAGCAATGGCAGCAATGTTTACATATCTAGTTTTGCACATCCTTTGTATGCACAAGAAGAATCCACAGTACACATTACAATCTCATGCTATGGCACACTAAGGAGCACTCTCCACAAAAAAGAAATATATAAATAAATAAATCACTACAAGTGAAATAATATACTCATGTGGCAAGGTGAAATAGCAGAACTTCATTAAGCACACAACCACTATCAACAAAAAAAATAAAAAATTTAAAAAATGAACCCATTGGTCCAGGACCTTATGAAAGATTACTATAATTGAAACAGAAAGCAATGTAGACAAGTGCTGCTCTGAGGGTGGAGAGGACTGTCATCTAGTTACAGTTCACCTTTATCGTTGCAAGCGTCCCATGAAGTACTTAGTGCGTCCTTAGCTTTCTGCTTCTTAATTCTTCAATTTCCAACTCCAAATATTATCTGGACACATTTCTTTCTCAAATATCTTTTATTAGGCGCAAGTATCATGGTTGTTACAAATTGATAGAGCGTATGCCCCTTTTCTCTCTAAGCTAACAAAACAGACAAATAAACAACAACAACAACAACAAAAAAAGACTCCCACTAAAGGCCCCAATCCCCCGACTGCCAGAAAAAAGGAAAGTTTATATTTTCCCAAGGTATGTAAGTAAAGGGTGCCAGATTAATTCAAAGTCTGTTACATTATCATTCATGGTATATCTTATTTTTTCAAGATGAAGAGTATTTGTAAGTTCTGTAAGCCACGTCTTTAATACAGGAGTCTCTTTGCCTTTCCAAAGCTGCAGGATCAGTTTCTTTGCAATAATCAATGCATATGACATAAACCTTTTTTGAGAGTGTTGTAAATTTTGTGTTTCTTTGGAGATCCCAAAGATAATTACTATCAGATTTGGCTCAATCTTACTCTTAAAAATATTAGACAAGTAGGTAAAAATGTCACACCAAAACCCCTGAAGCCTTGGACAAAGTGCAAAACAATGTAACAGATTTCCATAATGTATCATACATTTTTCACAGAGGGGGGAGCAGTCTGGGTACATTTTGTGAAGTCTTTCCCTTGAGTAGTGTAACCTGTGTATAATTTTGTACTGAATTAAACAGTGACGGGAATTAATAAAAGGCGTGTTTACTTTGTATGCATGGTTGTACAGTTTAGATAGATATGGAACAAGTTTAATCTTGAAGTGTTTGTAGAATTCATTCCCTAACCCATCTGGACCTGGACTCTTGTCATTTTTTAATAAATCAATAGATTTAATGATTTCTTCAGTTGTAATCTTGGCATTCAAAATATTGCGATTCGCCTGATCTAACACAGGAAGACCACACTTATCTAAAAAATCCTGCATATATTTAGGCCCTGCAGTTAGATGAGAGGTATAAAGAGATTCATAAAACTGTCTAAAGTTATCATTAATATCTTTATGTGATGTAACCAGGTTTCCATTACATGATCTAATTTTGTGAATCGTTCTGTCATTTTCTAACTTCTTTAGTTGTCTAGCTAACAACTTGTGTGGTTTATCCCCAAATTCAAAATACTTCTGTCTTACAAAAATGAACGCTCTATTGATATTGCTAGTTAATATCTGGTTTAGTTTGTATTTTAATGCACAAATAGTGTTGTACTTATCTAAAGAGGGAGCCTTTGCATTGTTAGCGTCCAAATCATGGATTATTTTTTCTAATTTTAACTGTTCTAGTTTATTATTTATATTCCTTGAAGCTTGATATGATATTATGGACCCCCTAATATAAGCTTTAAACATTTCCCATAATATGTCTGGTGAGGTCTCGGCATTATCGTTTATATCAAAGAATAAAGAGGTTTGAGAACTTATATACTGTTGAAATTTTAAATCGCTCAGTAGTTGTGGGTCGAATCTCCAATTCCTGTATGCTTTAGTGAGATTACTAAGTGCAAAGGAGCATGTGACAGGGCAATGATCAGAAATAATAATATTGTGGTAGGTTACATTACAAACTAGGGAGAGCATTTTTCCGTCCACCAAAAAATAGTCAATCCTTGAATAACTGTTATGTGCAGGAGAGTGGAAGGAATACTCTCTGCCTCATGGATTTAAAGTTCTCCACACATCACAGATATTCATATTGTTCATGTATGTTTTAATAAAGTTGCTACCTTTACACGGTGTAGTTCTTTTGGAGAGGGACTTATCTAAGTATGGATAAGTATAAGTATAAGTATAACACTAAGTTGAAATCACCTCCAATTACTAAATTACCATTAGGTATATCTGGAATTAAGCTGAAAACCGTTCTGTAGAACTCTGGATCATCATGGTTAGGCCCATAAATGTTCAGTAGGATAATCGGAGTAGCGTGCAGCTCCCCGGTCACTAATACATATCTACCATTCTTGTCAGCTATGGTGGAAGTATGCTTGAACGGGGTATCTTTCTTAATTAATATCGCTACCCCTCTAGTTTTAGCGGAAAATGTTGAATAATACACCTGTTTAATCCATCTACACCTAAGTTTATTGTGAGCCGCATTTTTCAGATGAGTTTCTTGTAAAAAAAATATATATATCCGCTTTAAGAGATTTCAAGTGTGATAACACTTTGCCTCTCTTAACAGGCTCATTTACACCTTTTTCGTCCAAAAACGAAAACAGCGGTTTGTAGCGGCGTGCTTCGTTAGGATCCGTAAACACCAGCTCCATTCCATTGTATGTCACCCTGAGTTTAGCGGGGTATAGAAGACCATATTTGACTCCGGGTTGGTCTCGAAGCAATCTGAACGCGAATATCTCCAAGCTTCAGATTCTTTCTGGTAGAAACTTTTCGAAGTATTTCTTCCATGGTGTGGTAGTAATGTATCCTCGCAATCAAGTGTCGTGGCGGGGCTTCGTCTTCTGGGGTCACTCACAGGGCTCTGTGTGCTCGGTCCAACAACGGAGTTTCATCCAGGTCCAATAGATCTCGTAACAGCTTTGCCACAAAATCTCTAACACGCTGACCATTTTCTCTGCCTTCAGGTACCCCGGCTATCCTTATATTGTTCCTCTTTGAGCGCCCTTCCAAGTCAATGCATTTTTCAGACAATTGTTCCACTTTGTTAGAAAGTTGTTTGACCTTTTCTTCTAATTTCACCACGGAGTTTGAAGTATTTGTCGCCGATTCTGATAAATCTTTCAGCTGGACATTATGGTTTTCCATTACGGTTCTCAAAGCTGAGATGGCCTCATCATTTTCAGCCCTCAGCGTTGCAATTTCCCCGCGTAGGGAATCTGGACACATTTCTGACTGATTACATCGTTTGATGGGTGTCAAGTTTTATGAAGGGTGACTTTGATAAGACTATGTCTGTCTAAGCAATCCATTGGCAAACGGCATTGCAGTGAAATGATTGATATAATGATGATAATAATAACAATAATACATTTTATTTATAGGCACCTTTCAAGACCTTCAAGGTCACCTTACTTTAATTTAAAATAATTAAAAACATAAGGTAAAGACAACAAAAAAACAACTATAAAAGCTAATTAAAGTAAAAACAGACTAAGACTGAGGCATGATGAAGTGTATGCAATTCTGAATAGATGGGTTTTAAGATGTGATTTAAAAGTAGAGAGAGGGAGTTTGTAGTCCAGAAATCTGGTGGATGTGTTCTAAAGTCTCACGGCAGAACAACTAAAGGCTCTGAGTCCCATGGTAGTCAGGTGAACAGGTGGAACAGATAGAAGGGACTATATAACACTGATTTGTCAGGTAACTAAAGAAGAGACTCTCTATATGTAGTATAATGTCTTCATTATAACAGTTGCCTGCATTTATACGCTTTCTGCTGGCATTCTTCAGCTTCTCCTTATCATGTTTTTGACAATCAATAATATACTATAATCAGACAATGACAAGGCAGCATAAGCACTTACCACAGGGCTGAGCCTCACTTCCACTGTATCCTTCAGTCTGGTATCTCTGCGAGAAGACTGTGTACTCTCTGTGATTGCTGTTGCAGCAACGGCTGCCGCTGTACGAGATGACGAACGACGTGTGGTCCTTGCCGGGGAGCGTGAACGGCTGCGACGGCGGCCTGGTGAGCGGGAGCGAGAACGGGAGCGGGTCTGGAAACCAGTGACGTTCTGAGGGAAAATAACAATCGGGGGGAGAAAAAAACTGAAAGGGGACTGCTATGCGTTTATCATTTAAAAAATGTTGCAAAGATTAAAAACTGAGGCTGAATTTTCACAGAGCATCATCTTACAGTTGAAATATATCCTGACCATACCCATGACAGTTCTACAACTTAACTATTAGTAGAATGCTATAGACATTACAGCTACAGTGATCCCTTTTACATGACTTAATAACTACATTCCAGTATCATCACTGATTAACAATCCAGTCTGTGTTTTCTCTTTTATCTTTCCTTTAGAACAAAATTATAACTAATTTGAAGCATTAGCGCTTCATGGTTCATGGTTTGAACCTACACCCACAGTGGTTAATGTGCAGATCTGACTTCAATGTTTTCTTGACTTCAAGAAAAAAGAAAAAAAACGAATTCCCAATAAAGCACTAAGTGAAACCGAGTGAAGAGTCAGCTGCAGTTCACAAGAGCACGTGACTCTGATCCTACCTTAATGTCTTGCTCCTTGAGCTCCAGCTCTGTACCATCTTTGTAGATGACAGTGTAGAGCTGGCTTTTGGAATCAAAGCCCAGCACCTTGACCTGATAGTATAGGCTGCTGCCGGGCCAGCGGCCCATCACAGTGTCCCCTTTCTGGTACTTCACACTAGGCATCTTCATTGACCTGACAAGGAGTTAATCAAAACAGAGCAAGAGTTCAGTACAGAAGGAAGTACAACAAGCAGGGGAGAAAGTGGCTGAAAGTGAAACAGAGAGGACAAGAGAGAGGAGCAAAGAGACTCGACCAGACTGACAGGAGATATCAGGAAAAGCAGAGCAGGACTAACTTGTTAAATAATAATCAATTTAAACCTGCCACTGGTATTTACAGTAAGGCTCAATCATTTGAGAAAAAAAGGCCTCGTCACTGCAGGTGGCCCCTTCTGTCTCCTTTCGTACCACTGAAGCCCAGCATGTGAAAGACAACGGAGCTTGAAAGACAACAATAGCAGCATCTCAACATCTCAGTGCTTTCACTTTCACTTGACAGCTTTGGCAGTAACTTTGAACTTTTGATAAAGTGCCACAGAGCAGCATCATGTTAGTGAGGTCCTGTTATGAAGCAGAATATTTTCACATAACCATCTTAACATTCCGAAGCCAAGAATGACAAGCCGATTTGCGTGATCCAACCAACAAATCAGACATTGTACATGACCGGTAAGCAACCTGTCATCCATCTACATGCAGTGTTTTTTGCTCCCTCTATGTTTATTTTTTATCCAAATTCTATAAACCACACTAAATGCTCAGCAGAAAAGCACACCTAAAATACAGCATTATTACTAGTTACTCAGCTGAAAAGAAGACTTTTAGATCATCACTGCACTTATCAGTCTTATATTTCTCATGACCAAATATCAAGCAGATGTGAGAATAATGATAACACTGTCACATGGAGGAAAAACAATGAAGAATGTGGATTTTATAACCTAGTAATAAAAAGTTCTTAAAATGTGCTCTTAAAATGAGAATACGAGCTCTTCCAGTGTAAAAAAAAAAACACAGCCTGTGGACACAGAGTGTAACCGGCTTTATCATCTTTCTGGACACTAGACCAGAATTTACAACATTAACAGGGTGATATATCCAATTATTCTTGTAACTAGCATTTAAAACCAGAAACCCAGCACTTAAGTGTCTAATGAAGTGACAGCAAACTTCCGTAAAACCACTGATTTCTCTCCCCCAGACAGAGTCACTGCCCCCTGCTGGATTTACAAAGAATCCAGGTTTGAGGCTTTTCTGCACCAGAAGCTTAGACCATCTTTTATATACAGCCTATGTTTGCAAAGTACTGCAGGAAATATAATTCATAATGTAACTGCACAGTGCAATTGTATTGAGAAAATATTTAAAGCAAACATGGAGAAGATGTTGCTTAGAGCCGTGAGTCTAAACAGGAACTTAATTAGAGGAGGAAAAATAAAATTCCACTATAACTACAACCTGACCAGAGATAACTAGCCTGCTGTGGCCACTCACCAAAGATTTATGCTTCAAAAGAATTAAGGCAAAACATATCTAACCTGAGGACATCATAATACAAGGCTACATCCACAGTTAAGGCTAAAACCCCAAACTACACAGGAATACAAAAAGTCCACTCTGTCATCACTTCTGATTTTTTTTGTTTTGTTTTTTTGGCAGATGTGTGAAACCATCTTGGCAGAACAGGGGTGGTGCAGCAGCTTTCTGAGGTCATCCTCATATACAGAGGTTAAATGCCTTTTTTGGCAACCAACTGTCAAGCTTGTTTCCTGTGAAAGTTATTCCTCGGCTACATAATGCAACCCTATCCTATAAAGAGATGAGAAGTGATGAACTGTACTGTAAATTTAAATGATGATCAAAGTCAATTTCTGTCTTTTTTATTTCTATTTGAATTTAAGTTGTGTCTCTATTTATCCACCCAGAACGGCAAAATCCAACAGGAGTGCTCATCACTGGACACAAAGAGGAGGGCCAGGCAAAGTCAGCATTATAGAACATCAGTGACCTGGGAGGCTCAGTGTCTAGAAAACCAACACACTACTGCAGAATTGCTGACAAGTCTGTCCCTGCGAGGTTTATCCAGAGCTGTCTGTCCCAGTGAGTTGCTCCATTCAAGTCACAGCAACAGGCAAGGAATTTTACACAAACTGTCTCTGTATTCATGAGTGAATTTACTGCTTTTGACCTGAACATGTATTCACTGGTTTACCTTTGCTGATAACCTCTTTGGGCAGCAAATTATCAGAATGCAGTTTAACTCTGTGACTTCTAATATTTAAAAACTTATTTTATGGAAATAAAATGTTTTAAATTGTTTATTTTCCTTTGGTAGAAGTCAAGATATTTTACAATTGCAAATAAATAAATAAAAACTTTTTTTTTTAAATCCTGGTTTCCCTTTCTCATTAACCATTTGCTTGATAATAGTTTAGTACTGAAATGTTGAAAATTGCATATATTTCTACAACAGAATAATGGATCAGTACTTTAATAACCACATGAAAGGAATGCCAGACTTTACAGCATTCAAGAAGAGTTTTGGTTTCAAGCTTTAATCCCGATCTGTTCTGATAATAGTTATAATACCCCAATGACAGCCAATGTCAGCAGTGACGCTAATTAAAATTCCATACTCCAGTAAATGGCAGGTAGGATGTGCTTTGAGTTATTTTTGTTTTGTTTTTTTAACTTTACACAACATTTACTGAGATGTGACTGTCTCTATTGGTATATTATTGTATTGTTCTGAATGTCCTAGATCTTACAATCTGAAACTAAAAAGTGAAACTAATAAAAACTGAATTAAAACCTTTGTAAATATTACAAATTAAATTGAAACAAGTACATTCACCAGGAATCTATCTGAAAGCAAAAAGTCAAACTATAGTGAAACAAAAATTAAAATATAAAACATAATAACTCTTTGAAAGTTGTACTTTCTACCATCAAACGTCAGAAATTAAGCAAGGTGTACATGAAAGACTTTTTCTTCAACTTGACAATCAATCTCTTGCCTTTATAATCACACAGTAACTCCACTAACTTACAAAGGCTCCAACTGTCCAATCATCACCGTTATAACAAAAAAGGCAGGAAAAGTGATAAATTTCCACTGCTAACTGGTCGAATCTTGGAAAAACACAAAAACCCACAGCATCTGCGCAAACACCCCATCTCACAACACGACACACCCAAAGTATGTCCCAATGCTGCTTTCCTGGCTCGTGCAGGCTTCCATATGGGATACGTGGTGTCCCCTGACTGAGGAGTGTTCCCCCTCAGATCCCCCCTTTGGGCTGATGAATGGATATAGCTATAACGTGGGTGGGGTTTAAAATAGAAGACAGGCAGCCACCCCTCAGCTTTGTGTTGAAAACTGCCCCACCTGGTACGCAGTCCATTTGAAATGTAACATGCGAGTCAAGTTGTAAACTCACACCAAAAAGTTAGATAAGTCATCTAAAAGGACAAAGGGTATGTACTCGAGCATCTCTGGAGTAGGACAAACCGAACCGTTTTATTTTGGTCCACATAAAAGGAAAGGCAGATAACCCACAGCAGCACAAACTTCCCTCGGACTATTAAGGCGCCATCAAATGTCAGGTTACTGCAGTGTTTTGACATACTGTAGTTCACACAGTCCTACACTGGTAAAAAGAATACTGAGTATAAACCGTATCACGACCGAACTCATGTGGCTTCAAATGTTAAAAAAGGCGCACTTTTGTATGCATTTTTCCTTATCCTTTTTCACTGCGTTCAAATATATGCATTATACAATTATATACATATGTGTATGTGAGATATGACATACATGTGAATAACTGGAAGTTCTTGTCAAAGCGGCGCTTTTACTGATCGCTTTAACTGCAGTTTTTGCGCTTGGGCTAGTGGGGTAAGCGACACTTTTCACGTACAATCGGATAACAAAATGGTTATTGCCAAAGTGCAGGAGCTGTTTCTTTAACGAAATACGCTAGCTTAGTTAGCTTCGAGATAGCGCGGATGCAACTACAAGCGACAGAAAAGGAAAGGAGGGAAAACGTCATGCATTCAAATACTGTTGGCGAAGAAAGCAAAAGCACCCGCCATAGAAAAAATACGTGGGCACGCATGAATAAGTTCGGCAAAGCTAAACTCGCTGACGATAACGCAACAAACCGTTTTAAAAAGGACACACAGGCAGCTGAAATTACGACTGAGTTAAACGTTCACGTTACGATCGCTTAAAGACTGTTTCACTAGCGGGCACCGTCTAATTTCTGAACTGCCTATTGTTAATCTGCTTGTTGGCGAATAGCCCGAACAGAGGTGGGTAGTTACACTCGCAGTTCCGCTTACCAAAACCGACAAACTCTAATAAAAACTTGACCTATCGAAGAGCAAGGTTACCACCACACGTTAAAACAAATTCGTCCAACTAATTTTTTTTGTTGTCGTTTTTTTCCACTTCAACCAACAGAAACAAGATAACCTTTCAGAAATTAGCCAAAGCCTACAACGCCGTTATACGACCAGCTTGAGTTAGCTTCGGCTAAGCCCCAGTTTCCCAACAAAGAGAAACGTAAAGAGTAGTTGCTCTTTGCATTGCCAACACATGCAATTGGAAGACGGACTTACCTTAATATTGTGCGAATAATTCCAGTAAGTACGACTGCTAAAATATCCCGATCACGACGACGAATTAATAAATCAAGCTTAATATTTTTAAAAACGAACTTTGCTAACGTTTGACGTAGAACTCGTTCTCCCTCCCTCTTCGGGCAAAACCCACCAGTGACTTCGAAGGCGCGAAGGTTTTCGATTGGTTAGTCCAGCGTTCATTTCAAACGACTCTGCAATTTCATTGGCTATCGGTGGATTTTAACTGTGTTGGGATTGGCTTTGAGAGAGTCACGACTACTTTGTTTACCGGTATCAAATTACTGTCAGACAAAACAGCGGTATTGACAACAATATCCCAAATTAAACTGTGTATGTATAATAGGAATACTTTTTGCTTCATAAACGCGAACATTCTGGAGGGCATAATGAAAATTATTATTATGACACTAACAATGTTGGAATAAAAATAGTAATAATATAAACGTATTTTTCAAACTGTTAATACTTAACAGTTGCTATTTTTGTTTGTACAGCCTACTTTAACTGATTGCAGTAACAAAAAAAATGCGGTAAAAGTGAATGGGAATCATTCACTTAATTCTCACTTTGCCTTGTCCAGGCAAAGGCTCTGCAGACACATGCTTTCACATAAGTCACCTGTGTGACATTGATTTTAATGCAGTTTATCACGATGCATTACAAAATCTCTGCATTTAAATTTACACGAAAATTGCATCACTATTTAGCAGTGTTAACAGTTTTCTGTCATCAACTTCTTTTTTGCTGTAATGATGCAGCAACAGGAAATCCTTAAATCTGTGAGTCATAATGCATTTGCTTTCTCATCATAAAGATACCAATTAATTTTAGTACCCCTTCAAAAAGGTTTGGGCCTGTCTCCAATGGAAAATGACTAGGATTATAATAAGTAAGGTTTATTTAAGTCAAGCATAAGCAAAAAGTCATGCTTATCAAATGTGTAGTCACTCACTAAAGACCTATTTTAACATGGGGAATAAACCCCCTGATAGGTCTTACTGAACCAGCTGAAAAAACTGGAGTGAAAACTATTTTTATTTTTCATTTTTATTTTTAAAACAGCCTGTCCAGTTTAAAGTGAATTTCTTGCACCTGTTTGAATATCTGCCAGATTAAAAAGAGTTGATTACAGTATGCTGGACTGAGTATTTCACTGTTGTATGTATGTGTGCTGAGGAAGATTGCCCCAAACAATGGTAGTGAAGTGAAGCAGAAATGGCGTCTGACAGCAGAAGAGCATGACTTATTTGCATGGGGGAACCTGACAGTTGACACATTATTGGCACCTGCCGCTCAAAGCTAAAGCTCATTAAGACAATAAGAGGAAGAGGGCTTGATTTTGAAAATTCAAACTCGCCAATCGAGTCACAGCATCGGTGTTGTCTCATCTTCCTCGTTCTCATCTCTGCAGCTCGGGGTGTTTTCCTGTCTTAGTGCAGCTTTCGCCACAGCACGGCTCCTCTGTGGCTGCAAGTCAAAGCAAACCTCAAATGAACTGCAGATGCACTGGCACAGAGCTCTGTACGCTCCACCCACAGGAAGCATGGCTGTGTATGTTGTAAGGTGAAGCTGCACAGGAACCAATAAAAGAGGTTTATTCTCTAAACCAGGACTCATGGTGTAACCCAGAAAATGTATGAAGTTATTAAACTCACAACAAATACCATAATCAAGATGAACTCTGATAACTAGAAGCCTCTGCAAGTAACTAACAACAATCCCAAAAACGTGATTTTGCACTTAAAAAACGTTGCAAGATGTGGCTCCTTCACATCTTTTTAAAGAGTTTCATTGTAAACATTTTCCTTTGACACGAGAAAAACCACAACTTGCAGTGTTAGGTTAAACTTTTAGTCTTGAGATTCCTGTGGCCATCCTTTCACGCAGCAGCAGTTTGACTGAGCTCACAGATGTCAGTGGCACTACAAGCAAGAAAATGTGCACAACATGCAAGCTTTTGATAAATGAGCTAATTTTTAGTTAGTTTCCCCTCTTCCTGTTCACATCTGCTCAGTGTGCACGTGAGATGACGTGGAGCAGTCCGACATTAAATCACTTGACAGGCTGTGAAATGGCGTGCAGCAACAGATCTGGGAGGAGAAAAAGTCCTACAAGGAGATCGAATGCTGATTTCTGACCAAGTAGTTGGAATCTGCTCATTTCCACTTCCATGTTTCCATTGTTGAACTGCATTAAGATTAGTTTTGTATAAGTTGTTGTTTTATCATAAACTGGGCTTTGGTACTTTATTCCTCTCGAGCCATTTCAGCCAAAGTCTTTGTAGAATAAGAAGCATTTATTGGGGCGATTATTCTAAAATTTATTTCAAGTAACTTTTATTTCAGTGCATGTACAGGATCACGAGGCCAAATGATAAAAACTGCTTTCAAAGGTGTGCTGACTCAGGGCACCCTCATTAAGTCCGTTTCGGATTGTTTGGTGGGACACATTCACAGTGTCCTGCTGAAGGTCATTTTGTAGCTGTGGCAGTGCTCACCCTGTTCCTCCATGCAAAAAGGAGCAGATACCAGTCCTGGTATCATGGGTTATAATGATAATTTGCCAGGGAGTCTCTGGCATCACCAGCAGTTTATACTGACCATTATGGAAAAGTAATCTTGACTTGAAGTTGACCCATTAGAGCATTAACTTAAATGTTCCCATTAAATAGTGAAAATAGGCCCAAATAGTTGAAATCAGTGATCATTTAAAAAGAAACCAGTTCTAGTATTGTATTGCAATTTTTATTTCATTTGCTCAAACAAAAACAATATGTTAGCATGTAAGAAAAGACTAGACATGAGAACAGTATGGTACATTTCAGATGATAAAAGAATACGTCTGGAAACCCCTCTACAAAACTTACTTCAGCCAGTCATCTCTGCCATTATTCCCGCAAATTCACAACTTCCATTCCCTCAGCTGGATTTACAAAGTGTTTCCATCATTGAGCAGACCTCACAGCCAAAACCAAAACGTTTTTTTCCCAATCAGAGATTTCCAAGCATGTAAAGAAAGCTAAGCTGCTGATCACAAAGAGTTTCTGTGACATTTAAAATGGCATGAGGGAACACAGAACACTGCAGCCAGACTCATTGGGACTTTCAAACAGGGCTTCAGGTTTACAAAAAACTAAATCACACACACTGAAGATCATCTTTGAACCCTCGTAGGCCTTGTGTATCAAAGTTTGATTGTACTTCTGAGCTGTAAGAGAAGCAGCTTCACAGCTGCATGGAAAGAAGTCATGAGTTATGTTGAAAGCAAACAGAAAAACACTTGGTGCAAAGATGTTTTCTTGGAGGGAACAGTACCAAAGTGATTGAAACTCTCCCTTTAAAATCAACTTAACCATGATGAACAAAGAAAGAAACTGCAGATGATCATAATGACAGTCCCATAGATATTATTACTAGTCAACTTTAAATCTTTGACATATTAAATGCAACTTCGGAACAAGGCACAAACTACACAGCTCCACAAAAGAGAAACTTTTCTTGATCAAAACATTTCCACTTCCATTGTGACATGTTTCTGCTTTTGACAAAATCATTAAAACCTAAAATAAAAAGGCGACTTTTCTGAGATTGATCATGTTTAGCAGGAGACCGTCAGGGTTAAAATCCTTTGGTGAGAGAGCCACAATGTTGGTGACAGAGGCTCTGAGCGACAGCTGTCACGGTGGATTGCTTTGTATGTGTGGGCTTTTTTGTCTTAAAGTGCAATCGATGCTGTGTAAACACTCTTGGTGAATGAGTTGATGAAACAGCCTTTTTTTAAGTGGATTAACCTAAACTGTCTCCAAAAAAAAACATTCCTCCATGGATCACACCATGTCCACACATGAACTGAAACTGCTTTCATATTGTGTTCACAGTATTTTCGAACCAATCTCAAACTGATGACTGTAACTGAAGAGGAAAATGACATTTCTCAATGTGTGATGCCTGATCTTATGTAGCAAAGCTATAACATCAAAGCCCTTAAACAGTTGTGTAGAATGAGATCCACCAGAGGCGCCAACAGCCACTGAAAGACATGATTATCAAGCCATCTGTTGGGTTAAGTAGTATAAAAACTGTGGTGATAACAACAACAACAAATTAGCCAGTTAACCCAAAGATTCTTCTAAAGGGGGCATGGCCACATATTTTACACACAGTTTATAGACGTACCATTAGAATTTTGACGATGGTGTAATGGTTTCTTTGGTCTGGTAGGAATTTCAAAATTCTTCCTCATGAATTCATAATCAGGTCCTCATGGTCATCTCAGCCTGCACTACAAAGCAAATCTGGCATTACAATGTTGGAAGTGTGCTCTTTAGATTCATCATGCAGGTAGCTGGTTCATCAAAACTTAAGGCTTCACTCGCACTTAATTTTTCAAGTGCCAGCTAATGACATCACCTGCGAGGCAATGAAACCGTCATGAAAAAAAAGAGTTGCTTGTGCAATCTGCATATTTGCAAAGTTGCACACAGATAGCTAGCTTAGTTAAGCTGCGTTAGCCTGCCTTGTGAGTGAATAGTTGTTGTCAATATGACAGTAGTGTCTGCAAAGATATGCCCTCAAAGGACACGAACAGCCACTGTCTGGCACTAAAGCAACCTCTCCACATACGAATACTGCCTCACTGAGGCTAATGGAGTTAGCAGTTAGCATTATCCAAGTTAGCCGCCTGTCACCAACTTCTACAGAAATGATCAATTGCTTCACTTTGATCCCAAACAGCATGTTTCACTGGTCTGCTGCTCTTTTGGGATATTTATATCATTTTGCTTGCTACCAGCAGCACTGAAACATGTGCACAATATGGCTGGCAGGTGCTAACAAGTTTTAGCAGCCCTCTCAACAGCACACAACTAGCAAAGAATCACCAAGCCAGATGAGCACTTGATGTTACCCCTATTCAAAGTGAAAAACGGGTGAGAATGTTGGAAATGTAACAGGTGCCCAAGGGAGCTAGTATTAGCTGTCACTAACTTTTAAGTAAAATAGTGATTACTCAGTGCAATTATCAGCTTTTCCATTTGATGTTAAATTACAGGCTGAACAAGCTTGTTTGCTCAGGCGTTTTTAGAATGTAATCGAAACATTGCAAGCAACACACTGCATCCAAGATTGTGTAGGCAACACAAAATGTCACAAGTGAGAGTTGGAGTCCAGAGAGACAAAACCTGAAATGTGTGTGGGATTGCTGCCTAGGAGTGACCTGTGGAGATGGTATGCTGCTGCTTTTTAAGATCCCAGTCTGATGCTTGCAATATACACTAAAGACGCTCACATTAAAACGTCATCCCCTCTTGAATGCTTAAATCGGCTCCTGCAGAGCACACTGTGGCTGTTAGCTAGCCAAGAAACTCAATTACGTTTTGGAAATGGCCACTCTTCAGGATCTCATTCAGACAACAAGAGTACAGAACCATACCACAGACTTTAATCCATTGCCTCAACCTGTTGTGTTGTATCTTGAAGCTTTGTTGGGACATCAGTCTCTCAGCTGCAAACATCTCTCTCTTATACTGATTGTACTTTAAGCACTGAAGTTAAAGACATGCTGAAAGTGACAGTTCTCCTATCTTATATCATAGCATGATAGGGGTAAATACAGTTTGTCATTTTAAGGATTTGACAGCAGAGGGAGAAAAAGGCAAAGAAAAAAAATGACACAGTAAGCACTGGTGAAAGAATGAATGGCACATTCATGTCCTTGCATGGACACAATCTCTTAGATTTTTGGGTTGTCCGGTGCACCTTTTGAAAAAAAGTTTAATTTTATAAATGTTTTAAAATGAAAACAGAACATCCCCCCTTCAGAAAAAATCCAACAAAAAACAAAACTAATAATAAAGTTCATCTCCAATGTGGCTACAGATACAGTATCCTAGGATTTATAGAAGAAATATTCTGAGTGTGCTGTGATATAGAAATGAATTCCATGAAATTATGTCTTACAGTGTTGCGCTGTTATTCAATCACATCGGCCCCCCCGCAAGAAAAAAGAAAGAAAAAAAAAAAAAAGGAGACACTGAAATGTTTGGTGGTGTTTAGGAGCAGGGCTGTAAAAAGAGATGCTACACTTATTGCTTGTATTAAAACTTGTGACGGGTAATGCAAATTCGTGGCAGACCTGTGACCTTCGCCATACTAAGAAAACAAACATGCTAAAACAAAAAAACCCCACAACAGACTGAGAAGGATGGATGATAAAGACTCGTTAAATCAAGGGAAAGGGAACGCCTATCTATACGTCTGGTCGAGGCGCATGGCGGGTGAATCAGCACTTCTGTTCAACAGGTAATGTTTGGTAGAGAGCTACAGGCAGCTACACCCCTCAGTGTCTCATCCACCTGCCGCTTGACGACAGAAAAATGACAAAAACGCTCGCTTTGGGAGGGAAACGACGCCTCTGATGATGACTTCACAGATGAAGAGACGGGCCAGGGAGCATCCTGTATAAAGACTGGATTATTGAGCTACTCATATGGCCGTAGATCCACACTGAAACAGACGTTGGTGGAGAGATTTTATTTGTTTTGTCTAACTTTTTCTCTCTTTTGTATATGTTCAGGTTAAAATAGTATTTGAGGAAGACAAGCTTTACAGTGTCCTGCAGTGTTAGCCTCCACCAGAGACTGTCAGTCCTTCATACGCAAACACATGCTACCCCTATGGCATTATGGGAGAAAAGTTTCCATCTTTCGGCTCTCTGCACACTCTTGATAAAACTTTTGATAGTGAGCAACTTGTGGTTAATACAGTATCACAGAAGAGTTCACTATTGGATTTATTTTCTTCTTATAGGAGGACAAACAGAGAGGAGCCATCTTTGCATAAAGACTTTCGCTCCTCTGTCCTCCAGGATGCCCTCAGCAGGAAGGCGAGGGGAGAGAGGGGGTTGTGAGATGGGGCAGTGGGAATACGAGGCTTTGCAGAATGGATTCTGTGAGTCACAGCTATCAAAGGCTACAAATCTCCTACCACCACCAGCCTGTCTGACACTGCTCCGCACCAGATAATGTCCTCTCTGTGTGGTAAAATGATTTTTGTCGTAATCGCCACCGTTTTTTGTTGTTTCCCGTTGTTATATTGTCATGTCTTTAAGTTGACCATGGTTGTCTGTCGGTTCTTGTGGGTGTTTCTGAACGGGGAAGTCCAATTCCTCTATGCTGTGCTGGACCTACCCAGCTCCTCCCGGATTGCTGAAACACAGAACAAAGACACGGCCACATTCTTAACGTGGATCACAATAAACAAAGCCAACAACTGCAGTTCCTGTAACACTCACTCAAGGCTGGCTTCAAGGGTGAGTCAGTTTCCCCATGTTAAAATACCCAACTTTGGGTGAATCTTTGTAGAAGTGAAAGAATTGGAGCAAAGAGTTATGAACCACCACACTTCTCCAGCATGTTTGTGCTGTTGGCACCTATTATAGCAATGCCAATAGAATTTAAAAAGTATGAGCTCCTTTGAAGGTACACACCCAAGAAGATGATGCTCCAGTCGTGGTGAATGAAATTACAGTATTTTAGTTGTCAGTCAATTAGAACTAACAAGCAGATATCTGTATCCTTACATCACACTAGATGCACTGCAAAACACTGCTAACCAAACTTGCTAGCTTGCTTAATGGACAAGTTAGACCTTCTTGTCAAAATATGATCACTTCTGGCTTTCACAAAATAAAAAAAGTTTTAAAAAAAAGTGTCCAGAAACCAGGGGGTTAAACCTCTTGGGGTTAGCATCCACCTTTTATATGCACCTATGGTCGTAATGGTTCTGGGAGTGACTAATGTAGACCGCATGGGAATTTTACAGATATAAAACTTGTTGATGGCAATATCAATGAACTATCAGTATCAGAAATCATCTTTATCCTTCTGCAAGTATGCTTCATAACAGTCTGACTAGAATCCTTTTGTAACATGACAGATGCATTTTTAAAAACAAACAGACTTTTTGGACAATTTCTAAAGGAACCCTTGGAGTTTAGTTAGTTTAGGGCTTCTACGCTGCATATGTCATAAAGCAGGTTCTTGTTGTGTGGCAGGCACCTAGAAATCCTTCCTACTGCTGCAAAACAACAAACTGCATGTGAACAATTAGATTATGGCTTCATCTTACAAACATAAATCACAATTAAAGATGTGACTGCACGTTTCTAAGAACAGGGTTTGTAGGTAGGTTTTTCCACTTCCTGTTTTCAACCAGCATTTAAACATAAAACAGGCTAGCCTTGAATAAATGAAGTAATTCATACAATGGCCAGTAGAAGGATGGATTACTGCACTGTCGTGTTTAGTATGGACTCACTACAAAGCCTTGCTGGTCTTTCTGTAGGATGACTAAAGTGGTGATAATTACCATCAATGAGCTCTTCTTTTAGTTTTGACAGCTCCTTCCTCATCTCATCAAGAATGTCCTAAAATATAAAAAGAAGTCACATTTTCATATAAACATGATAAATGTCATTAGACCTCAGAGACAAGCTCGTCTTGTGCAATTGTTAATCCCCCCCCCCCCCCCCTCCTTTTTCCTTCTTTTACTGTGGGTACGCATCCTGGCATCTGGTAAAAGAAGCTCCCATCTCAACTTTACAAAGTAGCTAATCCTTTCTTAGGTAATCTCTGTGGGATTAGAGCTAAAGACTTACTTAATGACACCAAGATGCAAACAAAGTGACATACAGAGTATGGAAGGTGTACTAAAATGATGAGCCTCAAGTTTGACCTATAACTTCAACCCAGGCTTACTCAGTGAGACAGTGAGTGTGGTGAGTGGGTCTGTGGGCTGTCACGTCTGTGGCCAGTTGTAGTGACAGATATGCAGAACTCTGACAGACTCTTTACTTATCTAAGAGGCTCATTCACAAGGTCAGAGGGAGGAGCTGCCTTCTAACAGGACTGCACACACCCACACTACCACACACTGAACTACTAACAGGACTGCATAAATAATGAAGAAACACAGACCAAGGTCAATAGACGCTCCAGTTCCAAGTTCCATTTTACTTTTATTTTACAACAACAGCACTATACAGCTGACTTGCTTTAATATGAAAACTTTGTGGAGCAATATTGATCTTGTCGGGCGACTTTTGGGCCACAAGGAAAAGAAATTCAGTCACCATATACTGCAACAACCTGAAAACCACAATCACAGTATCAAAGGGAATATACAGAAATAAAATCTGTGTCTAAAAATGTTTACTTACCTGTTTCAATCTATCATAGTCAACAGCTTCTGTTGGCACACCATTGGCACTTAAGGATGCAGTAGGTGTAGGAGTGGATTTAGGTCTATGAGAAAAGACAAAGAGCATAAAAACTACTTGGAAGATCATAAAGCAACACCAGCTACTATGTGATTTATGAGTAAAAGCATGGAGGTTTTGAGCTCAGTAAAATCATTTAAACCACACAATCTGCTCTCCTACAAGAATGCTGACTCTTGTTTAGATGCTTGTAAAGCAACTTGAGTAAATTACACCATGAGAGAAAACAGCAGTCGAATAAATATGTCTCAAACTGTATTTGAATCTATTTTATAGAGGAGGAACCATAAATAGTTGAGATGATAACAAATTTAAAAAAATCAGATGTAATATTTGATATCATTTACATGACAATAAACTCTCCAATCAAACGTGTCTGTCACCACAGGCAGGAGATTTATTAGTATGCTGAACTGCACACTGAGCATTTTCTCTTTTGTGTTAGTCCGATATAAAATGCACATAAACACAATTAGCAGCCAAATCCTGGTCGATGCATGCACAAACATTGGATACTGTACACAGAGACATGCAAGGGAATACACAGAAAAGCAAACACAGTTCTCAGCCACCTATCAAACTGAAATAAAGAGGGGGCAGGTCCAGTTCATAAAATATACTATAATTATATGGAAACTGGATATTAGACTATGCAGTATAGATAGTCCAATATCCATACTGTGAATACACCAAAATATTAAATTCCTTATTAATTCACTGGCACGTTCTGATATGACACAGACTCAGTATTAAGAAGCTGGCAGGTTAAATACTGGGTGCACTGGATATTTGTCTTCTCACATGTTCCTCTGTCAGCTGATGTCTAGGAGAGTTAAGGGCGTGACATAGTCACTCATACCAGATATCCCAAGAATGTGGTTGAGCTGAAGCTTCTCTGGAAAGAATAATAGTATAAAATTCACTGTGGAGAACTGAAAAACTTATAAAAAGGTTATTGCTTCCAGAAGACGTTCCCTTACTTTTCCCACAGCTCTGGAAATATTGAATGTGTCAGTTATAAAATGAAGCAACCTCTGTTTGTCTAGACAGAGATCAGACCACATTCCTAACAGTGCAAATACACTTTACTACCCCTGTCTTTTTAAGAAGGAAACCTGAGGTGTGGCACAACTTCCCTGGAAGTTAGAAAAAGTGTTTGTGTGAATGGGTGTGATTGGGTGAATGAACGAGTTGTATGAAGCGCTTTGACTGCTCAGAGTAGAAAAGCGATATATAAGAACCAGTCCATTTACCATTTACTATTACAGTAAAAGTCAACGTTTTTCTGGTCAGATCAACAAAAAGCTCCGATGCGTGCAACACTACAGGGTCTGACAAGTGACAGTCTGCTCAGCTCAGCTCTATGTGGGCTGCATATGAAAGTCAATTTTATTAAGCTGGAATCAAAAACACCCATCTGGTCTTCTCTCTTGTGTACACACGCACGCACGCACGCACGCACGCACGCACGCACGCACGCACGCACGCACGCACGCAGTCTTATCTGTCAGAGCCTGCTGGAACTGTTCTGGCTCTTCAAAGATAATACTCTGCCAAGTCTACTCTACACTGGGTGGACACACATTTTTGTGTTGGTCTGTATGATAGGGTGGGTGTACAGTATGTGAGGGACACATATGGATTTTCCCATTTAAAATAAATTAAGTTCTGAGTGCAGCGGGCACACAGCATGCAAACACAATGACTAGATTATATTAGAAACCCATCATCCAGACGCACACTAATTTAGAACACACCAAATTGGACCAAATGGCACGTATCAAACAACAGACGAGCAGGCCCGGCCCCCTACAAGTCTGATAAATGTAGTAAAGAACACAAAGACGGCACACGATTCAGTCCAAACATCCAAGCACTTCGAAAGAACTCCTCTCCAACCAAATCGTCACAGCAAACCTCAACTTTAAAGGAAGTTTGATTTGAAGAAAAAAGGTTATCTCAAACTTTTCAGGGCTTTTTCGCTCTACCTGTTGGAGGAATCTGCTCCCATGGGATTTCTCCACGGAGACTCTCGTCTGTGTGAGCAGCAGAAACACTGACTTTACAAATTACAGTGTAAAACCTATATATGTACTGCAAAACGCCAGCCTAATGGGAAGGCTTCTGTTAATAAGTGGTTGTGTAGATGTAAGAAAATACCTGGTAAGTTATGTAAGTTATGTTTACTTAAAGTTTGTTGTGGAGTTCCACAAGGTTCAATACTCGGCCCCCAAACTGTTTATACTATATAGCTGATATCTTATATGTTACATGTGTGGTGATGTCACTTATTTCAATTACTTTCTGCTGTTGTGGAAAAAGTCTGAAACAGCTTCTCATTTCTGTGTAAAGGAAATTAAAATGTACTATAATTCAGTGATAAAGTATATTTAAAAAAAAGAACAAAAAACCCCCCCCCAAAAAAACCCCTCAAAACAAACACCCCCCCCCCCCCATAACTGTTGTTGTTCAGGCTAATATTAGTGAATGCTAGCATGCCTGCTAACATAGATGAAGTATATTTTTTGATACATAAAATATGGTCTTGCATGGTTAAGGTTGACTAATTTGTCCACCACACACCTTCATCTGGTTATGGATGTACACCATTTTTATTATTTGGGTCACTACTGTATATGAAATTATGTGGTAAGGATGCCATTACATTCTCACCCGTTCATTCTCACACACACGCTGGTGGTCTTATGAATCTGCACATAAAGGCCAGGATAAGCTTTAGTGGTGTTAGCCAGCACTAAACGGCCCCAGCAGTGCATCATGCTAAAGCTAGTTGATGCTAATGCTTCAATATATCCTCGTATAGTTTCAGAGGCTTGGAAATCATGTTTAGCTGTGTCACGCTGCCATTCAGTTAGGAAATGATCGGCATTCATATCCTGGGTGAACTTAATAAACAAAATTTTAATTTAGAACATAAATGTACTTGTAATAAACAAACATTTCAAATGGAGACGCAGGAAGACACTGTACCTTCCAATAACTGGAGATTTGCTACCATTCATGGTGTTTGTTCTTTCCCATGGCTTCCTGGGCATGTCTGGAAAACAGAAAACAAAATATAAGAAATACTGAAACCAAACATGAACCGACATTAAGATCAGTATGCCTATAACCTAACTAGATTAAAGCTAGCTGTAAACCTTGTCACCAGTTTCAGGAAGATGTTTGTTAACTGCTAATACTGTTGTCTTCAGTTAACACTCACCTGGTGTGCTACAAGCTGACACTTTAGGGGTCGTATTTATCTCACCCTCCTCCTATTGGGCATACAGAAACAAGGTTTAATGAGTCACAATAAGGATCAAGAACGGGTCTTGTTATGGAGTGTCTGCACAGAATCACAGACATCTTTTAAACAAATTTCATCTGTAACACCAACACAGAAACTCAGAATTTTATCCTGTCTTCCTTCTTTCACCCCAACCAATCGCGGCAGATAGTTGCCCCTCCCTGAGCACTGGTTCTGCTGGAGATTTCTTCCTGTTGAAAGGGAGTATTCCTTCCCACTGTTGCCAAAGTGCTTGCTCATGGGGGGGGGGGGTGTCGTCACATGATTGTTGGGTTTTTCTCTCTGTGTATTATTGTAGGGTCTACCTTACAATATAAAGCGCATTGAGGCAACTGTTGTTGTGATTTGGTGCTGTATAAATAAAACTGAATTGAATTGAATTATTCCTTTTATATTAAACCAAAAACCTTTGAGATCAAGACAAAATAACAGTGTGCAGAAATTAAATGTTGTCAACTGACAAAAAAACGCTCCCCTAAAAACTGACCACATATCTAGAGGCACAAGTTGGGAAAGATAGAACGTGGCTGTTGCTATATGCAGAAGCTTAAAAAAACAACAACAACAACAACAAAAAAAACCCCTAAAAGGCTAGATTTTCTCCATAGAATCATGTATAAGTAATTAATATTATACTCTAAGAATAGAAAATAGTATGGAAAATGTTCAACAGATAGAATTCAACCATGTCAAGTGCTATTTAAATAGTGATTGGTTTATATCTTTATTAATATATCCACAACTCAAAACACTCTATTTTCTGCAATTTAGGTAAGTACTAGAAATTTTATGACATATGTCAATAGTAACAGACAGGTATGTAGAACATGACATCCTCTAAAGACGTACAGACTTTCATATCGAAAGCACTCAGTGATCAAGGAGTGAAAATACTCTGAAATAACCGAAGCACACTGAGGAGCTATCGTCTGACGATAGCAATAATGACATTTTGAAACAAAGTCAAACACAGAACCATAGCATGACAGGGGCTTAGACGATGGTTCTGGTGTTACTTACTGATCTCTGGTCAGGTTCAGGTGACGAGCCCTTCTCCGCAATTCTTCTCCTGTAAGATGTAAAAAGCCCAGGCACAGTGAGGAGGGCTTAAACACTGATCGATATCAAGTCTCATTTCCAAATTTAAAACCACTAATTGCCTATTTTCAGAAATTAGGACAAAATTTGCATGGTGAACAGACAAATCTGGTTTTGGATGATCGTGCGAGTGTACCTCCTGGCCAATAGGGCGCTCATCTCCTCCATAAGACCCCCTCCTCCAGGAAGGGGCCCGTTACCTCTGGTCTCTGATTTAGCCCCTGTGGCACCCATCATGGCTGCTGCCAGAGCTGCCCCTGCATCATCACTCTGAAGGGCCACAAGCAAAAACACATTGAAGGTATTTACAGTGTTTGGGAAACAAATAGAATAAATGAAAAAGGATTGATGTTTTTAACACTCATTTTATATCAGAAAAGCTGTTTTTTAAAGTATGATTCATATTTTACTTAAAACACAAGTAGCCATGTAGTCATTGGCAGACAGTGAGCATTACATGAAATCCTCCTGTGAGCCCTAATGAGATGTGACAGATGGTGTGTGTGTGTGTGTGTGTGTGTGTGTGTGTGTGTGTGTGTGTGTGTGTGTGTGTGTGTGTGTGTGTGTGTGTGTGTGTGTGTGTGTGAGAGAGAGAGAGAGAGATCATGCGTGAACATGGTGTGTTTGGATAATGTTTTAGTGACTGTGAGATCGTGTATGATGATTGGGGGTGACCGAAGTGCATGCATATGCAACCAGTTGCCTTCCTAATACTTATACACTGTATCCTAAATGGTTCACTTATGAAGACGTGTTAGTTGAGCTTTCCATTGGTCCATTAACAAATCAAGCGCTCACCCTTGGCACTTTGCGCAGCTTGGCTCCAGCGAGGGCAGCAGCCAGGCCTGAGAGAGGGCGGTCCTCTGCAGGAGAGAACAGTCCGGTGGGAAGAGGTGGTGCTGGGGGTGGTGGTGGAGCTCCGGGAGGGGGAGGGGGACCCGGCGGAGGAGGTGGCGTCCCGCCTGGAGTCAGTGTCGGAGGGAGTGGAGGAGGTGGCGGGGGTGGAGGGTGGCCGCCGGGGGTGGTGGGGGTGACAGCCGGGGTAGCAGCCGCAGAGGTCACAGTGGAGCCGGGTGGCAGAGGTGGAGGTGGGGGAGGGGTGGGGGTGGTCAGCCCTGGAGTCTGTCCCACGTCTGTTAGGGACAGGGGTAGAATAAGGAGCAGTGGGGGATGGGTGAAGACAGAAAGACATTTTTCAGAACAATTCCAGACACAAACCTGCGGACGGCAGGATGTTTGCATTAAAACTGATCACACTCCAGCGATTAGATGGATCTCTGGGGTGGGACCACACAAAATAGCATGATTACATTCCATATTGACTATGTGCACGTTAGCATATGCTACTTCCGGTGCGGAAACTCCTGTGGGGAGCTTTGTTTCCGGTGTCCTATTCGCGCCCTGTTTACGGTCCAAAACAAGTTAAGCAAATAAATAAATAAAGCGGCGATTTACATTTCTATAGATGTCTCGGGCATTTACCCAATATATCTGTAAATGATGTTCATCGACTTGTCGATATTTTCCCCCACGCCTCAGGGGAAAAGAGAAAATGGATTCAAATGTTATATTTCTCAGCTGTCCCTCGTTTATCGCGGGTGTTATGTTCTAAAAATAACCAGCGATAGGTGAAATCAAGTAGCCAATTTTATTTTTTGATGGTGCAAAACGTTTCGTGTACATCGTGGACATACAGCACTGCACTTCAGAGTCACACTGCTAGCGATAGATGCAGCGATTCTGTACTGTACAGGAGAGACGGAGGAGATCGTCTGCAGCGATCAGGACGCAGGACGTAAAAAAGCATGCAAACTTGCACTGAAAAATCTGCGAAACAGCAGGTGAAAGGTGAACCGCGTTGTAGCGAGGGACCGCTGTAATTTTGAAGGTAAGTCACAACATACCCTTCGTAAATACTAATGTATAGAAACCGTTACCAGCAATCATTAATTTTTTGTGTGGCTTTTTTTTCACGGTTTGTTAACATGCTGTGTAGGTGTGTACTTGACTAGCTGATATCAACATAACGGGAAAACATCTGGTTTGACTATTGTTCACCTGTAGTTTGAATGCTGAACATTTGCCTGTTTAAATCATGAGACCAGTCACTATACAGAGATGTGCTTCTGAATGTGGACAATGTGTCTTCTGCTGCAGTGATGCAGTTCTGCTTGTGTTGAGTGATGTAAACAACTGATCGATCTAAACTCTTTAAACGTCAAAATTGATCATTAGATTTTTATGACACAACAGTGGTGAGTGTTCCCACCTTCTCCTCTTTGTAACTTAACGCGATCGTTCCGTTTTCGAGTTTTGGACATCAATTTTGGAGTATATCTTCGCAGTAGCGATTGACCGCAAAGTAAAGCTACCGGAAATGTACAACCCCACATCCGGTCTCAAACCAGAAAGTTAGCATTTTCTCGTGCACAGGGTCAATTGTTAAAGCAATGATTCTGTGTTACTTCTACTTTTCCTGTTTTATGCTTAAGCAAATCAAATTCCTTTTTTTTTTTTTTTGAAAGGGGGAAGGCCAAAAGCTCTTTGGGGAAGCACACGAAAAAACAGGAGGAAAACCCCTATTTTCATGTTGTCTTTAATCTGACACTGGATAGTTAAGTTGACTGTTAAATGATGAGAAAGTGTATTGAAAATGGATTAGGATGTAGACTGAACTATCACTTTTGAGGGGGAAAAAAACCCCAAATAGGCAAAGTAGTTCTATTTTCTTAAATATGATACTGACTTATGTTTGTATATCTGTGGCTGACATTTAACTGTCATATTTCATTTTGACCCTGCTGGCTACGTGCTAGCCACAGGTTTTCAGATCAATTATTAATTTGAACTGCATTACTGGAACCAAACTGCAGGATTTGTTGCCAGTATTTCCCTACTTTTCAACATATAAAAGGAATGATGGCATGCAACATCATACTAGAGCAAATTAATTTTATTAAAATGTGGAATTAATGACTGGATTTACATTTAAAGGAAGGCAGCGTGCCAAAGGTGTAAGTCAGATATCACAGTTGCTTTTCATAGTTTACTGAAAACCCAATTTGGACCATTTAACATTCCAATAAACAGAACTAAGACATGCAAGCCACACTAAACATTCAATTAAACAAACATTTTGGTGCAATGACACACATACACATACAAGCATGCATGTACACACCAATGCATAATAACCAAAAGACAATTATGAAAAGGAACTTGGGGAGAAGCATTAATTCATAAATGAGTCTCAAACAACCAGATGTTTGCTTTATGTGGGATAGTTTGTGCGGAACCTATGGTATGATACAAGTAATCCAGCCTCTTTCGCCCAATCATTGTGATGAACTCTGTGAAATATTTGTTGTTACTTTACACTGAGTAAAGTAATCAGTAAATCAGCTCCTTTGCCCATCTTTACTTTTAAGCATATTCCCTACAGGTGCACCAATCAGAGCCTGTCTCAAAAAAATTAGATCAGGTATATCAAAGGTTCTGTGTTTGCTGCACCTTGTGTCAGAAGGAGCACGCCCATAACTAGTGGGACAATTAACATAGTTAAGAGGAAGCTAACAGCTGCATTTCAAAGTGACACCAGTTTTTCTTTTCTTTGGACTTTTCGACATTACCCTCTAAATCAATGACAGTTTTTCTATTAGCTTCTCTCTTAATGTTTGGTGCATTCCTAATATTACAGAACAAGTTTATGTAGATAAGATTTGAACAGCACAGTCGATGTTCCACTGATCAAGTCGAGTGAGCTTCCAGCTGTGCCTGCTTAGAAATTGGCTTCCAGACCCAAAGTAAAAAAATCAAATTATGGAGAGTGAAAGGTCAAATGTGTGTGAAGCTTGTCTGAGAATGAAGAAAAACAAATCAGGCAAGAGATGAAGAAAGCAAGAGTTTTACGCAGGTCTGTCAAAGACACAGACATGCCATGCTGAACGACAACACATTTCATATCCAATGAACAGCCAGCCAGCACGAGGACATACACAGGCTTTGTGAGACTGACAAAGAAGCTAGACAAGTTGGAAAACAATAGCTGTTACACATTGATATCCCACAAAAGTTACCATAGTGAATATTTTAATATTAGAAATTGTAACCAGACTGAGTTGAGTTACAGCAACCAGGAAAGGCACAATTTTTCTAAAGAAAACTCCTAGATCAGTCTGTGTCACAGGACTTACTTTGTGTTGTGGCCAGATCAGTGACAATGTAACAACTAACCCCTGTTAGAGTGTGAGTTGCAAGCAGTGAAAGACAGAGGGGAGAAAAGCAGTGAGAAAGAGAGAGCAGAATCCAGACTGGAGGCCTTACCCTGGGGCTGGGGCTGACAGGAGAAATCCCCCTGAGCCGATTGGGGCTCTGAGCCTGCGGCTGTGTCCAGCTCCCCTGGCCCCGACAGACCCAGGCCCACAGGGAGGGAGAGGTGTTCAGCAGAGGCAGAGGTGGCAGCAGCAGCTGCAGCAGCAGGGGGCGCTGTGGAGGGAGAGGGCACACCAGGAGCCTGGGATGAGGAGGGGGGAGACGAGACTGAGGAGGAAGACGGAGGGGGAGCTATGGGCGAGGGGAGAGGGGGTGGGGTAGGCGGGGGAGGTGGTGTTGGGCAGGTAATGCTGAGGGGGGTGTGGCCGTGTGGGATGGTCACAGGAGAAGGTGCGGGAAACATGGGTGGCCCATTGGGGGATGGCGAGGGAGGCTTTTGGGTGAGAGGGGATGGTGCGGCAATCGGGATCAGTGGCCTTGGACCGGTGGCCTTCCCCGGGGGGCTGCTTATCATGACCGGAGGTGAGGGAGGCAATGGAGTAAAATTGCACGCTGACCACACCACAGACTTGGGTGGAGGAGGAGTTGGAGCAGGGGCAGGCGGTGGGGCTTGGGGAAATGCCTGCTGTCGCCGTGGAACTGTGGCGTAGTGAGGCAGGACAGGATGGAAGGCAGAACCGAGTGAGGTGGCAAACCGGGAGGCCGAGTGCCTGAGTGGGGGGGTTGGGGGGGTTGTAGTGGAGGATGGCGACTGGGTCCCAGGAGATGGGTAAGTGGGCGTGGATGGAGATATGGGCGTGGAGGGGGTCCTGCCGTACTCCTGAGGTGTGGGGGTGCACAATGTGCTTTCGAAAGCTGGACGTGCGAATTGGACAAAACCGAGGTTGAGGACAAGACAGGACAGAAGCGGACAGAACGAAGGAAAGAAGGCAGGAAGGAATCAGCCGTCGTGCACACAGAAGGGAAAGACAGCAGGTGAGGAAAGATAGACGGAAGAAGGGAGGGAGGAAAAAAGAGAAGGGGGCAGATGAAGCAGAAAAAACCAGCACAGAGCTAAACTAAAGTTTTCCTCCAGCTTGTGTGTACGTTCTTAGGCTAAGGTGATGCTACTGTGTTAGTAAACAGGTGTTAGTACTGAGGACACAGGCAGAGATAGAAAGCTTTCAGACTTCTGCTCACTGAAAGAAGAGGGAAAGAATGAATGTACTGAGGACGACAATCAAATGACAGCTTACCACTCATCTCACTCTGATATTTCACATAACAAATCCAAAGTATAGACGAACATACCAATGTCATAAAGACTATTCAACAGCAGCACAAACAGGTCCAGATGAATTAATTCTAGACATTAAACAATGAAAATTTCCTCAAATGTAATTGCAATAATCATGCATGAATACAACAACATTAATAAGATTAACAAAACTGGGGGCTTGTCCGGGATAAGGTGATGAAAGTTATATGGATAATCGTACTTTGGAGCAGTATGATAGTTGCATGAAGAATGATTCTGTAAAGCATGATACTCCAATCTGTAAAGCTGCCTTCACATATGCACCTTTCACATTTTAGGAAGAGTCAGGCTGCGCTGTTGATAGTTATTGTAATGAGTATGCAGTATCGTCATACCTACATAATAACAGACCCATCTTTCTCATTTGAAAGACAACATTCTGAACCCAATTCCTCGGCCTGGAGATCTTCCAGTTTGTAGTATACAGATGCATAGCTTATATGTCCAAATCAGAGTCTTTACTAGTAGATGGGATGCCCATATTGTAATTGGTGTCCAATATTTTTTAAACTGATGTTTTAAGAACAAGAAAGGGATAACACATTAAAATGTAAAGAAAACAAGAGTCAAATTGAGCCTGAGGCCGCTTTTACCTCTTTTACTTTAGAAAGTTAAGAAAATATAACATTTTGATGAAGAACCAGACCACAAGTATGCTTAGTTTATTTTTTCTCACCAACATTCATTTGTGTTGTTGAGAGAAGAAGCACGTCCCCCCCCCCCCAAAAAAAAAACAAAAACAAAAAACAAGGCAGAAGTATGACTGGACTCAATGGGCCTACTATAGACTGATCTAAAAATTGCAGCAATAAAAAAACCCCATTATGAATGGAACATCAGGCATATTTAAATCAAGTAAGGTTTTTGATTTTTAAATGTTTTTAAATATTTTGAACTTTTTGATCACACCTCATATTGTTTTAATGGGTGTAGAGGCACATCTTCATGTCTAAAAGGAACAGTATGGAATGAATTCACATTAAATTCCCTCTCTTGTTCATTATGCATCTTAGCTTGGTCCCACCCTGTCTAATTACTTTGATTTTGCACCTCTAGTGCTTAGCATAGCCTAGACTGTGTTCTCTGTGCCTGCCATATGTTTTCAATGTTTGTGGATGGTGTAATCTTTAGATCACCTTCTGCTCTACTTTACTTTACACATGCTGCAATTCCACACCTTTTCCCCCTAAGTCTTGCGAGTGGATTTTAGGTTTTTGCTCAGAGTAATACTGTGGAAGGGAATATTGACAAAAGATAATTTTGTGATTGTTTTTATTGCAGATGTTAGATGTTCATATTAGCACCATTACTTGCGTAACCTCGGTTCTCAGAGTAGTACGAGTGAAAGTATCATGGGAAGGGCCTTCCTCATTGGCCGGTGATTGCAACGACCACGTTGGGCAGAATAACCCACCTAGAGTTGTGCTAGAGTTATTATTCGAGATAAGCCCCTCATCTTGCTTCACTTCAATGAGCACAGCTACCTGGTGAGAATTCTCACTCATGCTACTCTGAGAACCTGGATTACACAAGTAACTTCAAATTCTCAGACTTTTGTATTGCCAGAAATGCTCATCACTACCAATTCCTATCCAAGTGAGGACCCCGAGCTTGTAGTTAAGTGTTGCTTTTGCTACATTTTCCAAGGCCATGAGTGCACTGGTTGCCAGAATACTAGTATAGTTAGTAGACTGGTGCCTGCAACCCCCAATTTATATAACCAAGAGCAACTGCCTCCACAATCAAATGCGACATCCATTGGGTTTCAGCAATACCCTGGTCTGCCCTTGGGAAAACCAGAGTCCACGAAGAGTACATTGAAAGTGCATGAATGTTACTGACATGTTTAGCAGATGCTAAAGCTAGCAGCAATACTGTTTTCAAACAGATGTTTTAAATCAACCTCCTGCAGAGGTTCAAATACGGGGAGGGCCACGAAGCCCAACACTACTAAGTCTCAGTGGGGTCAGGGTTGCAGAATCTGCAAAGAGGTATATGTGCATGTAGAGTTGGAGCAAGGAATGTTGTGACTGTGAGATGAAGGGCTCTACTGAAACAGAATTTATCTTTCAAAACGTGAAGGGACACCTAATTAAATCTGTCATTGCCTCTCACAAGGCACCCAGGTCCACTGTCTAAAAGTTCTGTGAGCCCATTTTCAGAGGACTATTTTTTATAGAGAGTTACTGTAAATACTATATATTTTCGATATTAAGTTTAATTTAATTTCTTAATTTGACATAGTTTAAAAAAACAACTTTTTTTGCTGAAAAAATATGGTTCTACCGCCATCTCATAAATTGGCAAACTTGTTTCTAAAAAGAAGAATTTAGAAAAAAAAAATCATACAACACAGCAATCACACAAGTTACAGCTACAATCACACAATCAGCCCAAGTTCCTGTTAGATTCTGATTTGATTGTGAGATAGCATCCTAGCAGCTCCCTCACAGTCACTGCAGTGGTACTTCAGATCTTGTAAACAGCAATCACTGCACTCTGTTTCTTAGTGTTATTCTGCATGACATGTAGGGCTTTTACATGCACATATGCACACACCAACACAAACATCCAACCCCAGGAGGGTTTCACCAGCATTCTACATGATGATGTATTTTTAGGCTCTGAGTCAGGCCACTGAACTCTGCCTGCCTCTGTGTGTGTGCTTATGCATGCATATGGTAATTGGCCAAGCGTGGCACTGAAGCATGCCATCCAACACAGCCTTCCCCACTGACCCAGAGTTGGATTATAGGAAATTTCATTCTTATCTAACAACCAAGCAGCTCCAGTTTAGAACGCATACAACACTAGGGTGGCGTCTACCTACACCTCTACCCTGCTGCTCAATTTAAGCAGTAATTACACTTGACGGCAAATATTTGCACTCATTTTCTATGCTTGACTGAGGTGATGTGTTTGTTCAAAATTATTTTCCTGCCTCGCTGATGAAGATAAGTCTCACAGTTTATAAACTGTAGAATTTTAATTTGTGTATGAGCTGGCAGCACACTTTCTAACATAACACGCTAACTGTTGCATTCATGTGGATGGACTCTGTCTCCCCGATGCCTCAGCAATCTGTTCACGGCGCCTGGCAGATGAGATTACTGTAACTCAGCACCAATGAGACTAGATGAAAATGTTAAAACAGAACGCTTCTCTTCATTCTTCAATACATTTCCTGTATTTCAAGTACTGCATCTAGTAACCTGTTTTGGAACATTCGGAGCGTTTCTACTGGAAAATTATCAACTGCTACTTCCGAGAAATGGACCAATTCTGCTTTTCCTTACTTTCAGTCATATGTGTACTGTTCCAGAAGTGGATGTTCATATTAAAGATAGCAAAAGGGTCCAGTAATGAGGTCAGCATATGTGTGCAAATTCCTTGTGAGCCAAGTGCTCAGGCTTCAGACTGATGTTTCTAGCCTTGATGCTTTATGACATCAATGCGAGTAGGCATCCCAACATGGTCATCTCAAACACACAATGCTTCCTGTGAGCACAGAGGCCCCTCCCAACTGGCTCAAATTTTGTTTGCAAGCTGCAGCCAATCAGAAGGAGACTCTCTTAAATTCTCTTAAACGGAGGAAAAGGAGTTAAAAGGGATTAACTCCTGGATATTTGAGTGCACTGCTAATGGACTTGATTCACCCACAGTGCAATGCAAAAGCATGCACTGCTTGCTGCTGGAAAACTGAGTTTTTTCAAATTGGGATGGATGGATAAAAAGACAAAAAACAAAAACACCCCCCCCCCCCCCCCCAAAAAAAAAAAAAAAAAAAATGCACTGTGGTTAAAGTATAACAAGTCTAAATATCACATCATCATTCAGATCATGTACCATTTTTAGGGAATTTTGTTTTATACCAACTGAAAACCGCCACACGTATAAATAAACTGTTAAATATTAACACAATAATGACACTGTATGAAACTGACACAAAAACTTCACTAAATGTTCAAATAACAAAAATGACCATTTTAAAATGTACTTTGGAGAGATAACTGAAAGATAACGCTCGTCATCGACTAGTCTATATTTACTGTGAGCCTGAGACAAACTGCTCCTTGGACAGAAAACAGTCACATTAGTAATATTGTAGTAGTAAAATTAGTAAAATGAAACAAGTCTGCGCAGCAGCAGAAAACACAAAGTGGATTACTCACCAGCGTTGGAGATGCGTCTCCCTCTCTCCCAGTCCTGCTGCTCTCTATCCAACTGCTCCTGCTGCTCCTTCTCCAGCCGCTCTCTCTCCACCTTCTCTCTCTCCATCAGTTCACGCTCGGCACGCTCCTGCTGCTCCTGGCGCTCCCGCTCAAGTCGCTCTTTCTCTGCCTGCGCCTCCCTCTCCTGATGCTCCCGTTCCTGACGTTCGCGCTCCTGACGCTCCAGCATCTCTTGCTCCAGGCGCTCCCTCTCTTGGTGCTCACGCTCCTGACGCTCTCTCTCCTGACGTTCTCGCTCCTGGCGCTCCCTCTCCATCTCCTTCTGTTTCTGTGCCTCCTGAAGCTGCCTGGAGGAGCAAAAGAGATGCAGGAAAATGATTTTTTTTTCTTTTTTTTTTAAAATTGCACCATCTTTCAATCGCTTCTGTTGTCTTGGTTAAATTTCTCCAAATAAAAAAAATATATATATTTTTTTATTTGAGCCTCTTTGAGCCTACAATCAAATAATGTGTGCTGGTTTTTTTTGTTGTTTTTTTTAACACAATGAACAGTTAGCTGTGGAGAAAAAAAAAAAAAAACAGGATAAAATGCTATGAATGAGTTTGATGCACATATTGACCATGGTGACCAGCGGGCAATTACTCACATCATTACATAACACATGTAGAATAGAGTAAAATAGAGTAGAATAGAATAGAATTCAACTTTATTGTCATTGCACATGTCACAGGTACAGGGCAACGAAATGCAGTTTGCATCCATCCAGAAGTGCTTTAGCCATGATATAGATATATTACAATATATATTAGCAATAATATAGATATGTAAGTATATTACAGAATGGGTCATGTCATATGATAACAAATTTTCCTCGGTGCAATAACCATGCTGTTCAGCCAACTTCGCAACTTCACCCAACTTCGTTAAAATCTGTGCGCATTAAAAACACACACACACACACACACACACACACACACACACACACACACACACACACACAGAGACTGCCTGATGTGAAAGCCTGCTGCACAGAGCCAGGTGTGCCTGTCAGAGACAGAAATATCAAAACTCTCACTGTGGCTTTTTTCCCTCACCTAAAATCTTAAAATGTGACCTTAATACTGTGTTCAGCACAGACATTGGTTGCAGACTCATGTTTAGCCACTAGGTGTCAGCAGAAGGCAGCAGCAGAAGAACAGGGAAACAAGAAATGAACCGTTTAAGCCATGTGCGCACTTCTGTGTGCCTGCATGTGGAAATGAAATCAAGTGCAATGTAAAGGAGGCCATTTTTAATTTGCTATAGCTGAGATTCTGTGCAAAGATCGCTGCAGGTAAACCATTCAGTTTACAAGAATATAAAAAAAGAACACAATAGGAAAAACTATCATGACCTAGTTTGAAAAATAAAAACTAATACTTTAACACCTTTTTAGAACCTTAACTAGAAGGTAAGACCAAACAATATTTAAATGGTGCACTATAATTAAACAAAAAAACAAAAACACAGTGAACTGATAAGAAAAAGAAGACATTTTGAGACCTTTTCTCTGATTTCAACCATCAGATTTTCTACTTTGTGCCCTGGGCTACTATGCAGATTGTAGCAATGACTCCATTAGGATGTAAGCACAGACTCAGTATGCTGTGTAGCAGAGCTTACTGGGGGAGTAAGCTGATATTGCATTAAAAGGTTTTAAAAAGCACAATAGTTACAGGTTAGAAAAGTGACAATGAAAAGACGAACACCAAACTGTTAAATGGAGGGGAGCTTATGGCCTCCAGTATCCAGAACCCTATGGAAAAAGCCCATATTTGTAGACCAGTTTGGTCTACAAAAACGGTCTGCCCCTCAGTGCTCTGTGGTGCTACATATTTTTTTTTTATAATTCCCTTTTTGGGCCGATACTACAGGTGTTAGTGGACTGCCTCGCGGTCACCATTAAGCCATATGGATTGCGTATTTGAAGACTTGCTCTTCTCTAGAGCAGGTTATGCTCAAGATAAGAGATCAACACACAGCCCCACCCCCCAGCGCACTTCTCTGAAACATAATGTCCACTCCAGGAAAAGCCTGTGGAGCTCAGCAAGTAAAAAGAGACTGTCTCAACACCACTTCACACCAATGAGACTTCAGCTGAAAGAATACAACTACACGCTAAAAGGAGGAGCCCCTTGACATCTAATTTCATTGTAATTACTGACAAATAAGAGCGAGGAGAATTCTGCAACCATACACGGCATGCTTTTCTCCCTTTAAATAGACTTGAATTTTAAATAAATACAATTCTGCAAGCTATACAGTGCTTTTCCAGTCTTACTGACCAAACAATCATACAGCAGTTTTTACACTCTATAGTGTGCTTTTACCAACACACACACTCACACCATGCACACGTTTAGTCTGTATCATGTGCTTAGCTTTTTCAGATTATAGTTTTTCTTAGGATGAGTGAAGCCAGATAATGGCCATGTTGAACTACCTTCATAGGACAGATCCCTGCTCCATTGAATGTATATGAAATTATCTACCAGAGCCATGCAGCACTCTGATAGACTTTTGGGTACAAATAAATAAAGTGTGTCTGTGTAGGGTGTGAACTGGGGGAAAGTACAAGAGATAAAATGCGAGGCAGAGAGCAGGTGCAAACAGCGGGAAGGTGTAATCTGTCAGGTACACACACACACAGAGAAATCTTTAATTTCATTGGAAAGCCTCGACTGTGTTGTCATAGCCTGATTTACGGGGTCATAAATTATACTTGTTGCAAATAAGTGAGCGTTACATTCATAAATTACACAACCAAGAAGAGAGATGGTGGGAAATTAAGTTAAATGCCAAAAGGCACTCCCCTCTCCCTTTCTCTCTCTCACACACACACACACACACACACACACACACACACACACACCCACCCACCCACCCACCAAATGAAATGCTGTCACGTCGCTTGCCCTCACTCATCCTGTTCTTCTGAAAGCTGACTCACAGTTAAAAGTCAATCATCAGCACAAATGCTGCTTAATGCAAACTCCCTTTGCTTCCATCTGCCGGAGGGATACACACAAACTGCACTCGGCCTAATGCACTAACACACACACGCACAGGGAGGAAGGTTCTCACACAGTAGCATATATTTTGATTGTTCACTTCTAAGCCAAGGCAAGCAGGTGACTTCAGTTACTATAACAAGAAAAGGGTGACAGACCTAACACCTGTTTCAAATCCTATATTTACCCTTTTATTTTTAAACTTCAGATTTTGAATTCTGCACAGCTTCCCAGGTAAGGTATAAAATGAGACCAGATTCACCTTCTACATAATATGATAGACAGAATTAACAACTGTTCACAGTGGAAGCTTACCTGGGATCACTACAGTCAAAAGACAACTGAAAGTAATTTAAATGTGACAGCACAGCTCTCTTCTGGGACTTACCCACTCTTCTGTGCTTACACACTCACTCGTCACTTTGTTAAATATATCTGTTCAACTGTTCATTAATGCAAATATCAAATTAGCCAATCAACTGGCAGCAACTCATTTAACCATCATTTAACCATCATTTAGGCATGCTGAGATGGTTAAGACAACCATCTGAAGTTCAACGTGAGCATCTGAATGTGGCAGAACTGTGATTTAAGGGTTCTGTGGGTAAAAACGCCTAGTTGATGTCAGGGGAGAAAAGCCAGAGTACTCTAAGCTAATAAGATAGGAACAGTAACTGAAATAACCACTTTCTTTCCCAATCAAAGGTATGTAGAAGCATGTCTCACACTCAATATTCACTGATGTGCAGCTGACAAATTGGCAGCAATTGTGTGATGCCATAACGTCAGTGTGGACCAAGAACCCTGGTCCCATCGCCTTGTTGAATCTATGGCATCAAATACTGAATCAGTTTTGAAGTCACAAGGGCTTCCATCCCAGTACCAGCAAGAGATACTTACACAAGTGGACAATGAGTGTATGTGGAAAGCATAAGATCCAGAGAGCAGCAGTCAATGACAACAGATATGTATGTCAGCAATGAATGAAGTCAGGCGCTGGAGGTGAAGGTGGGTTGCAAAGCAGCTTGCAGATGTTAAATAGCTTTTAAAGTAGAAGTTACATTCTCCCAAATATGGTGATGCAGAGCTTTATGTTATGTATTTTCACCACATCTTATGTACTCACAGGCACGCCCACACACACCCAGATGCATTGGGAACAATTAGTATATTTCCTGGTAACACAGACATGCAAACTTAAGGACTCGACCCTTACATAACCTGCTCTACATCCCGAACCACCACCAACCTATATGAGGCAACTGACTGCATTACTAGCTGCAAAGTCAACTGAGCTCAACTTTGCAGCCTGCATGAACTAACGCTGCACGCTCAGTTTTATTGCTGGTAATTTAGAAGCTTGATCCAGACAGCTGTGATCTATGATACAGGGAAGAGTTAACAGGTGAATGATTTCAGTGTTTGGCTTCATTATGACTGATTCAGACCTCAAGTAGTACTCAGTCTCAGTTTGGTTGTGATGTGCCTGCAGAGCTCTTCAGCAGCTTACTGGGATTAGCCTGACCAGTAAAAGAGCAAAGAGGTGAAAAGATCAAAGTAAAATCTCTTCCTTCAGCAGTGGTATGAATGAAACATGGGTTTCTCCCATTTTCCACTAGCAGAGAGACATAAAACACCAAAGGATGGAAAGATGGAGAGAAAAGAATGATAGAAGGAAAAGGTGGAACTAAGCGAGCCCATGGAAGGTTGCTCCCTCCTTAACTCCCTTGTCTGCCTGTCACTCACACACTTAAACCGTCCCAGTTCTCACGGTGTCTCAGTTGTGCATTGATGTAATTACAGAAAAACGGAGCAAACCTGGATTCATGGCCAATGAAAGTGCAGCACAGCCATGTCTCTGAGGATTTCACAATCTTCTCTGGAGGCTTTCCAGATCTACAATAATCTACACTCTGATGACAAATTAGTCCCTGTGGGATCCTCAGCGCTGCAACAGCATCAGAATATCTTCGGGATTAAAAATAACTCATGATGTCATGGTTGACGGCAGTAAAAGAAGTTTCATCAGGAAGAGGTCCACGTTTTTCATTTATTTTGCAATTTTCTGTGTGATGATGGTCAAAGTGCTAGCAGCAAAATGTTAGCAGGGAAGTAGGCACCTGGTGCAATTTGTCAACCAGCAATGTTGGAAGTTATCCTAAAGCCTTTCTCTGTTCTAAATCCATATGTGCTTTATTAGTCAGACAGGGAAAGTGCAGAAATAATCCTCTGTGAAAAGGATGACTGCTCCAATCAGCTGCTGTTGAGATGTTTGTGGCAGACCCTGGGTACACATGAAAACACCTACGGGTCACTCCTAAAGCTTCATGATAATTTAATAGTTTGCAAGATTTAATTCCATCTGGTCCTAGAGATTAAACCAAAACACTGCCTGATGGTCAGAACATGAACAGCATGTCCCACTAGCAGGACAGATTATAACAGTTCAAAGACCTTCTGTAGAAGGTTAGATTTACAATGGTTCTCCCAAAAACACTGCTCACATCACGTGTTATTACTAACAACCACAAGTTATTTAAGATTGTTTTGTGTATTATTTCACTCCATTTCTGTCAGAATTACATCTAAAATGGTAAATTACATCATTGTTCTACATGTTTTATATTAGATATTAGTTAAGTTACAGCAAATGGAGTGTTAAAACATTTACACCAACCAATCACTGAATCCAAGCACAGTGGTTTTAAAAAAAATAAATAAAAAAAACATGTCTTGAACTTTTCCCAATACTGGAGGTGATCCAGTGCAGCAGGTTTCCACACTGCTAGCCTCTCCCAAGACTGTAAGCTAAAGAGACTAGGTGATTCACTGGAGAGTACGCCAACTGTCGGGACAATGTGCAGCATAATAAAGGTTATCTTTATCAAGTGACAAGTTCCAAATTAGAAGTGAGAATATTCATAGCCAACTTTTTACCTTTCAGCCTCTTTTAAAACTTCTTAAACTCATTTCGAGCTCTACATTTTTATTCTGGGATAGTAGAGAATAGCTTGGCATAAATCACAGTCTAGACAAATCCCGATTTAGCTGGTTGAATTTCAGATCCCTCACTGAAATTCTGATTAACTGACCCTACAAACAGAAGGTTTGAACTGCAGGTGGGTGGGGCTGCTGTGCTTACAGTTGTATTTTTACACATTTTTAACAAAACGTTCCCATTGAAGGGTGTGAAGGGTGTCTCAAGACCTTTGCACAGTGCTGTATATATGACAGAAAATAAAAGCAGACTAGTAGCATCTATGCTACAGAACTGTGTTCCCACAGGGACTTTTGTTGTAGGGGTACATTCTGACAAAGAAACATGAACTCCTAGAGATAGTGTAATTTGTCTTGTGTGCTCTCCCTCTGGTGACGGAGGTGTACTTGCTGAATCAGTTCTAATTAGAGCAAAGAGGCAATCTCAGCTCTGCTGTCAGGGTTGGAGTTTGTTTTGTTGTAGTTAAATGCCTCTGCTGGTGTTGATGAATGTCTTTAGGCTCAGAGGATATTCACGCTCTTGACTGGTGCAACTTTTTGCCCAGAAAAGGACATGGGAATCATGACTTTGACGTTTCAGGTTTCCAGCCTGAACATACAGGTTTCAGTGCAGGGCCATCCTTTTGTCTAAGTGCGATAAGTAGTAGTGTGCCAGCAGCTGGACAAACGTGTACACAAATGCTAAAATTTATGAACGTAACACACGCACACAGCATTCTTCTAAGAGGGAGATCATGACATTCCTACACAGTGAGCACATCAACTTAAAATATCCCATCTGGAGAGACGTGGTCGTGAAGAGTGTGAATGTGGTTAAATGTGTGTTCTCTTGTATCTGTGTACGGGAGGGAGCAGAGCGCCTGTAGTCTGTCAGGGGGACACCTTTGAGGTTATGACACAGTGTAGCCTTTCAGCTGATGTCATATGATAATAATAAGCACATTCCTGTTCAGTGAGAGCAGCTTCTCCCACAGCCGGAACTTCAAGCACACTCACACTCTTTCATTAATAACAACAGATGAGGAAATAGCTTTGTCACAAACGCTTTTATGGACAGAGAAATGAGGCTAGTGAAATTCCTTTTAATGTTGATACACAGTCAGTGTGTGTTAATGGAAATAAATCCATAATATAAAGCAGCCTGTGAATCTGGGTCAATTTTCAATTAACATTTGCAAATGTAAAATTTTACTTTAGAAACTAATAACTTCTGTTTCCGGTTTAGTTGTCATTCCATAAAATCTTTAATTGCTCCACTCAACTATATTCAAATAAATAGTTTCACAAAATGTATCAAAAAGCACATCTATCCATTCAGCTCATATTCTAATGTGTGAAATTCCCTCATAAACAGAAGCGAATAGATGGATGGATGGAATTCCATTAAAACCATCCAAACAGCACAAACACAGTGACAGGTTCAGTTCAGTGCCTCTGATTGGCTGTGGATAACAGGCATTACCTGCCAGTCAAAACAGTCACACACAGTTTCAATGAAATTTAAATGGGTGATTTACACCCCAAATAACTTTAACTCTTTTATTTACCAGACTAAACAAGTTATGGTCATGACTGAAGTCGGGCATTTTTAAACATGGAGTCTATCAGGACTGATGTGATTTTGGAGCAAGCTTCAAGTGACCGTTGGGGAATAGCAGTTTGCATACTTTGCGTGGTTCAAAAAAATCTTTCCAAAGTTTTTACAGTTTTCTGTCTAGGAGGCAGAGTTCAGTATCTTTTCTCTTTTCCAGAAATCTTTTATGGAATTCCATTCTGGAACTGACAGCATTTAATAAAGCAGAGTATGTCGTCACTTCCAGGAAACTGATGTAACAACTACCACATTAAATTCCCCTTCGTATACAGTCCTGTCTTATTTCCTGTCTCCAGTAGGTGAATCAAAAAACGAGCTCCCCTTCCCTCCGCATCCCTCTATGCCTCGCAGGGAAACGTCACAGGATTCAAAGCTGTGAAAAGCCTCGTGTACCGTTTAACTGGCGTCTCACTCGCCTCGTGACAAGCGTTGCTGGGAAACCGTTGCTATGCAAGTGTGGGCAGTGGCGCGGCCTGAATCTCGGCATGCACGCATATGCATATGCACACACGTTCCTTTCGTCTTTGCAAAAACTTTGAGATACTCAGGAAGTCGGGAAGGATTTGGGATGATATTGAAAACATCAAAAGGCTTACAGTCAAAAGTGAGAGGCACGAAACAGAGGGAGAGAGCTGCACAAGCACAATGCAAACAGCTATAGAACAGGATCTGCAGTCAGGCTGTAAGGATCAAAGAACTGCAAATGTTCTCAATAGGAGTTAATATTTTTAGTTAGGCAAGAAGTATTAAAAAAAATTATAAAGACTACTCCTAATGAACTAAAACTAAATAAAAATAGAAGTGTATATGGTGGAAAAGTAGTATAAGTCAAAAACAAATCAGTCTAAAGTGAAAGAAAAAGTTTGAGTCACCATCATGTTCAGCTCCATCAGGACAGGAGTCCCTATAGCAGTCGCAGCGTGGAGGCTCTTCCACACCAACCCATCACACAATCATTACACACCGTTTCTGTATTTCCAGCAAGCTCTAACGGACAGTAACTGAGTGACTACATTCTGTCAGCTTTAATCAGATACAGAATAACTAAATAAAGCTAAACTGTGAGCGAATTAACAGAAAAATGTCAGTGTTCATTTAACACTGTATTATATGTATTATATATAACACGGTTATCTATAAAGAGAACCTTAACCTTAACCTCTGTGTAACGTCAGCACAATCTGTCCGAGCAGAAGAACACCGCCCGTTTCAGCCGATTTATTTTTGTTTTACTTCATCCTGAATGACGAGTGATTTTATTCACTGGCTGTAGCACTCACTGACCCTGGAAATATTTATCTGTACAGTCCTTCATACTGAAATATTGTATGAATATTTCAATCTGTGGCTTTAAGACATTCGGGTGTTTAAACATCGAGCTGAAAATGATGTCACAATCTGCCTTTGCCATTTTGCCACAAGTGACAACTGCACTGAAACTCCTGGGACACTCAAGTCTGGCAAAATCTGCTGGCCAGCTGGAGTCAGCGGCTTGCTTGATTGGCTCACAGGACAAGGAAGTGTTGTCTGAATGGACAGGAGCCCAGATGGACCATATGGACCTACTCTATGAAGAATCTAGTCCAAATGTGCAATATACACATACACACACTCCATGTGTCATGTGACCCACTGACAAAAGAGCCCAACCCTGCTATCAAAGCAATCGGTCTTAGAGTTTTGAGTGTGTACTTGCATGCAAAGAGTGTGGATTAATATCCAGCACTGTCATTTGAGAATATCTATGGATATCAGCACTAGTTTGTGAGAGCGCTCGTTTCCACCAGCAGCTGCTGTGCTCTTACCTTCGAGTTCCTTCGCTAACAGCTAACAGAACCTGAGCAGAAACACACATGCATCTTTATCCTCTCCCATACCTCCATCCTCGCTTTCATTCAAGGCGATGCAACACATTTCCTCTTTTGCTCTCTCCCCCGACAACTCGCTCGCTCCCACACAGCACACGGCTATTTATAACACAGCCTATTATTTCCAGCTCGTGTCCTTTTAATCTGAGGGTAGTACCCATTTCTGAACAGGTGGTTCAGCTTCACTTTTTCCCTTAGCTGCAGAATGAATACATGCAACAAATCACTCACTCCTGAAGTGGCATTGTCTGCTTGCTTTCATTCATCTATGTATTCATGAGAAGGAGGAATACTAAGGGGGGGGGGGGGGGGGGGGGGGGGGGGGGACGACAACAAACAGGGAAACGTGCATCATTTTCCCCTCCTATCATGTGACTCAGTGGAAAATCCCATCACAGAGATGTTTGGATATTCTGGCCTTTCCACAGTAGAAGGATCTCAGTGTTTGCTTCTCACACAGAGCAGAGACCCACAAGTGAGCAAGAAAAAGCCACACTGATGAGTGTGGAATGAGTCTGAATGAACATGTGGTTAACTGAGAAACAAGGTGGATCTCAAAACGAGGCAGAGAGGAATTTGGAGAGGGGGAAAGACAATCTCAGTATATCCACACTCTCAATTTCTTTATTCACTCCCAATCTCTATCATTCACACAGCACAAGGCTGAATGATTCCTGATGAACAGCAGAGAGCAAACTGAAATTAAATATTAGCTCCTTTGATGATAGTGTCTGCAATTATTCATAACAGACATGAAACAGGCTGGATGAGACAAAGGTGTCAAAGACAACTTATAAGACAACATAAAATAAACGTCAGTGAAACTTATGAGTGACTTTTTTGTTTAAGTGCTTCCCAATAAAGATTAAAAATAAGATAAATTACAAACAGGGAGTGAAAGATGAAAGATTGAAGGTGGTGAAACACTCTAGCAATCTCTTCAGCTACTTTAGCCATAGTCTGATGCTATGCTAGCTCTTCTTTGTCATAACCTGACCCCGAACTAGACCCAGAAGAGTTTCCTTAATAATGCTGTAAGATGCTGGCCTATCAAGTTAGTCTACCAGTAGAATAAGAGACAGAACCTCTGTGATTAATCTACATCAAAATGTCAGTAAACTTCCTGCTAGGATTACAAATGTTGAGCAGTGTTTGAGATGTGAACTTGGCCACCTTATCAAGGTTACAGCCAGTAGTCAAGGGAAGCAGCAGAGGCGGTTTCCTAACGTGGAAGAAGTGAAAAGTTGTGAATACTTTCCAAATGCACAGTATAGAGCTCAATGAGTTTGAGCCTGTTATTGAAATAGGATACCACTGAGGCAACAAGGCTGTTTGTGAAATTTGTTCCCTCAAAAATCCCTCCCTTCTGCAATCAAGTGTAAGTGGTTTTATTACAAAGTGGAAAAGTTTATGAAACACAGCAACTCCTGACCACAGATCAAAGTTATAAAGTTAGAGCCTGGTCGCTAGGTCTGCCACAATTAGTTGACTAGTCACGATTACGTCAATGACAAGTTTAATATTCGACGCGTCGTTTAAAGCCTTGTAAGATCCTGAAAGACGCAGGAATAAGTAGTAGGATTTAAGAGTGTAATAATGGATTGAAACAGAAGATGGCAGCACGCCATGTACAAGGATGCCAGCTGCCGTTAAACCCTGAAGAAGAAGAAGCAACTCCGGTATCATAGCTGTGTCCAAATTCAGGGGCCGCATCCTTCGGAGGCCGCATTTGAGGGCCGATTACGTTACAGTGACGCAACGAAGGCTTTCCAAATTCGAAGACTTCTGCAATCCCCATATTTAAAAAAGATGGGTCGGGCATATCCTTTGTGGCCCAACCTATCCCAGAATTCATAGCACGGCTCAGCCAATTCCAGTTTCCAACAATAGTGGCAGCTACTTAGTTTTAATTTTAATCTTATTATTCTTTCTGGGTCACAAAATAAACTTTTAACATATTTTCAGGGGAGAATGTAGCTGTGTAAACTTCAAATATCTGCCCAGTTTATCAAGACATCACATATTTGTAAAAGTGCTCCTTTAGACATCTAGACAGGGTTCAAGGCTCACTAGAGCCTGCGAGATAACTTCGATAACTTAAAACTGTTGTTGTTTGGCTTTTTTCAGTGTTTTATTTGTTCCTGAGTAAATTTGTTTGGCTGAGATTAAAGTTACAGTTTTCACACAGCTGAATAAACATCAAACAGAAAACTGATTAAACAGAAGTGTGAGATGGTAGAGAATTTACTCCAGTGTCCTGTTATATTTTAGATAGCAAGGAGCAGACAGCTGAGTTTATTAAACTCCACTGAGACAATCTGCAAAATTCATTAAAAGTTTAATAAACTATCATCTCGTCTTTATTTTTAGTTAGCACATACCTTAAACACTTCAAGCTGTAGGCTAATGATAGTTATATAAGCGCAGACGCACGCTGATGCAATAAGCTGTACGTTTTACGTCCAATGGATGCATGATCTGATTAGTTGACTAATCGCAAAAATAATTTGTGACTAGTCGACTATCGAAATAGCCGTTTGTGGCAGCCCTAGTGGTCGCAAGTGCTGCAAGAGTCATCAGTGCGCTGCAACTTGATAACTACAGTTTATCAGTCAAACATCCTCTGGCATTAATGTCAGGTGACAGTGCCAACCACTACACCACCATGACAGCACACGTCGTTAACTTTACCTAATTTTAGATGGCCTTAGCTCTCTAGCATTGCTAAAATACTGTCTGAAACCACATCAGTCTTCCTGATGTAAAGCCTTTGCTATGAATATGAGCCATAGTTGATCCCACAGCAACACAAGCTACCTGCTGAAGTTTAGAAAATTTAGAATTAAAAGTCTCAAAAATGGCTTTTAGATTGCCATGGATTAACTACGGGTGTGTCTACAGTCAGATGAAAACCACAAACCTTTTGAGTGATTAGCTGACGTAGGCAAGATGTACAGTGGAGGTACACAGAGCCAAGACTGAATTCATGTGTTGGACAGTTTGGTCAGATCAGCAAACACTACAAACTGATCCTACAAATTAAAATCCCATGATGACTGTTTCACAGATGTTCCAATAAACAGTCAACAAAACCAGCTGGATCACAGACAGTGGTGTAATGAGGGGATGTAAGAGCCATCTGTTGTTCAAAAAGTAATATTTGTAAACCCAAGAGTCCAAAGCTTGCAGTGAGTTTGTGTTTCTTTTAATAAAGCAGAAAGGTTAGTACTTATGTGCATTTAATCTTTACACTACTCTCCTCACATCGCCTCTTCTCCCGTCACCGACCCCCTAACTTTTCTCAACCTATGTTCTCTTTGATCCACACATCCTTTGCACACTCTTCCACGGGCTTGACAGTAGCCTCTGTATCATAAGATGACCTCCGTCACGTCTTCACTTGCTGCCTGTCTGTCATCTGCTGCTAAGTGTGGAACGTGACTGGAACTGGGAACAAGAGCAGGGAAGGGAAGGTAAGAAGGAAGAGATCGATGACAGCAGGCAGAGACAAAACGGTAAAAGACAAAAAGCAATAGGGAAGTGGGAAAAAAATCAAGAAGAAATGGAGGGGACGCCAGCTGCCAGATTCAAGTTTCCCTCCAACACAATTAGAAGTACTGAGGCCCACTTTTACAGAAATCACTGCACTTTTCCATTTATTTCTAATAATGAGATAAACTAAAACAAGTAAATGGAACCACAGCTAATATAACCAGTTAAAAAAAATTATCTAATATGCTTCCTTCTACTATGGGAAAAAGTTTGGTGGGTGGCCATGTCAAAAACACCATATATATTATTGCATTTTGCATGTGTCTGCAAGTCTAAGTGCCCTTTGAATTTTGCAGGAATGCAAAGATGATTTTGCAGTATGTTGGAAAAATCTGTCTTAAGCATTACTGGACTTGCTGTGGCAGCCGGTTAAAAAGGTGCATGTAAACAGTCTAAATAGTCTATGTCAGAAGCACAAATGCAACACAGTTCTAGTCAAATTACAAAATCCCCCCCCCCCCCCCCCCCAAAAAAAACCAAAACAAACAAAAACAAAGCAAAACCCGAAAACAAAAACCCCAGTTCAGCCAAAACCCACATTTACTCAATTCAATTCAATTCAATTCAATTTTATTTATATAGCGCCAAATCACAACAAATGTCGCCTCAAGGCGCTTCATAGATACAGAGAAAAGCCCAACAATCATATGACCCCCTATGAGCAAGCACTTTGGCGACAGTGGGAAGGAAAAACTCCCTTTTAACAGGAAGAAACCTCCGGCAGAACCAGGCTCAGGGAGGGGCGGCCATCTGCTGCGACCGGTTGGGGTGAGAGAAGGAAGACAGGATAAAGACATGCTGTGGAAATGAGACAGAGATTAATAACAGATACGATTCAATACAGAGAGGTCTGTTAATACATAGTGAGTGAGAAAGGTGACTGGAAAGGAAAAACTCAATGCATCATGGGAATCCCCCGGCAGCCTACATCTATTGCAGCATAACTAAGGGAGGATTCAGGGTCACCTGGTCCAGCCCTAACTATATGCTTTAGCAAAAAGGAAGGTTTTAAGCCTAATCTTAAAAGTAGAGATAGTGTCTGTCTCCCGAATCCAAACTGGAAGCTGGTTCCACAGAAGAGGGGCCTGAAAACTGAAGGCTCTCCCTCCCATTCTACTTTTAAATACTCTAGGAACAACAAGTAGGCCTGCAGAGCGAGAGCGAAGTGCTCTAATAGGGTGATATGGTACTACAAGGTCATTAAGATAAGATGGGGCCTGATTATTTAAGACCTTGTATGTGAGGAGCAGGATTTTGAATTCAATTCTGGATTTAACAGGAAGCCAATGAAGGGAAGCCAAAACAGGAGAAATATGCTCTCTCCTTCTAGTCCCTGTCAGTACTCTTGCTGCAGCATTTTGGATTAACTGAAGGCTTTTCAGTGAGTTTTTTGGACATCCTGATAATAATGAATTGCAGTAGTCTAGCCTGGAAGTAATAAATGCATGAACTAGTTTTTCAGCGTCACTCTGAGACAGGATATTTCTAATTTTAGAGATGTTGCGCAAATGGAAGAACGCAGTCTTACATATTTGTTTAATATGTGCGTTGAAGGACATATCCTGGTCAAAAATGACTCCAAGGTTCCTCACAGTGTTACTGGAGGCCAAGGTAATGCCATCCAGAGTAAGAATCTGGTTAGATACCATATTTCTAAGCTTTTCAGCGCCGAGTACAATGACCTCAGTTTTATCTGAGTTAAGAAGCAGAAAGTTAGTGGCCATCCAAGTCTTTATGTCTTTAAGACATTCCTGCAGTTTAACTAATTGGTGTGTGTTATCTGGCTTCATGGACAGATAGAGCTGGGTGTCATCTGCATAGCAGTGAAAATGTATGCTATGTCTTCTAATGATGCTGCCTAGGGGAAGCATGTATAATGTAAACAGAATTGGTCCTAGCACCGAACCCTGTGGAACTCCATAATTAACCTCAGTGTGTGAAGAGGACTCTCCATTTACATGCACAAATTGGAGTCTATTAGATAGATATGATACAAACCACTGCAGTGCAATACCTGTAATACCTACAGCATGTTCTAATCGCTCTAATAGAATATTATGGTCAACAGTATCGAATGCTGCACTAAGGTCAAGAAGGACAAGCACAGAGATGAGTCCACTGTCAGAGGCCATAAGAAGATCATTTGTAACCTTCAATAAAGCTGTTTCTGTGCTGTGATGAACTCTGAAACCTGACTGAAACTCTTCAAATAAACCATTCCTCTGCAGATGATCTGTTAGCTGTTTGACAACTACTCTTTCAAGGATTTTTGATATGAAAGGAAGGTTGGAGATTGGCCTATAATTAGCTAAGACTGCTGGGTCTAGAGATGGCTTTTTGAGTAAAGGTTTAACTGCAGCCACCTTGAAGGCCTGTGGTACATAGCCGATTATTAGAGATAGGTTGATCATATATAAGATCGAAGAATTAATCAATGGCAGGACTTCTTTGAGCAGTTTTGTAGGAATGGGGTCTAAAAGACACGTTGATGGTTTGGAGGAAGTAATTATTGAAGTTAACTCAGAAAGATCGATTGGAAAAAAAGAGTCTAACTTAACATCAATGGTACTAAGAGTAGCTGTAGATAATATTACATCTGTGGGATGATTATTGGTAATTTTTTCTCTAATGATAAAAATTTTATTTGTGAAGAAGTTCATGAAGTCATCACTAGTTAACGTTAAAGGGATGGTTGGCTCAACAGAGCTCTGACTTTTTGTCAGCCTGGCTACAGTGCTGAAGAGAAACCTGGGGTTGTTCTTATTTTCTTCAATCAGTGATGAGTAGTAAGCTGTTCTGGCTTTGCGGAGGGCTTTCTTATAAAGCAACAAACTATTTCTCCAGGCTAAATGATGATCCTCTAAATTTGTGACACGCCATTTCCTCTCCAGATTACGAGTCATCTGCTTTAGGGTACGTGTTTGAGAATTATACCACGGGGTCAGGTACTTCTGATTAGAGACCTTAGTTTTCACTGGAGCTACAGTATCCAGAGTCGTACGTAGTGAGGAGGTGAAATTATTAACAAGATAATCGACCTCAATGCCTTCCCTGTCTCACAGTACACAATACTTTACTGAATGACGTGTTCAGCAGGATTGGAGTTTGGTTATTTGGAGTATCATCATGCAATGTGCTTGAACACCTGGATTGATCATGTTTCAAGTGTTACACATTTCACTTTGATGCCCCTATTTATTTCTCACTTCATTGTTAACTCCACGTTGTTGTAATAAGGTGTTGTTGGTTGACTCATGTGGTGCATTAACACAAAACTATTAAGACAGCCAAGGCGTATCAAGAATTGCTCTGCCTGTGAGAGCGCTGAACAGGTTCTGAATCTTAGCCAACAGCTGTGCTCCATTAATGCAGCCCTGTGTGTATCCATGTAACTGTGTGTGTAGCTGTTCCATGGTTTCTATATTACCTCAAGAACAAGTGGCCTTGTATGGAGAAGAAAAACAAGGTTTTGTTTGAGTGTATGCGCGCATAAGACTGTATATCCACAGCATTCAGAGGCTTTATGTTACAGCTGAGCTTTGCTGGTGTCACTAAGCACATAAAGATGACAATTGTTTGTTATTCTCTGCCGTTACTCATTTTAAAACAATAATACAGCCCAATCTCTGAGCATAGCTACTATTTTACCATTTGTTTATACTTAAATCTGGCCCACGGCTTTAAACTGTTCCCACAGACTATCTAAAATATGGACCTCACCCACTGATGAATAATCTTATTTTATTTTCTTGATTTGCCATCACATTGCACGCTCAAACAGAAGTGACTCAATCACAAGAAGGTCTGTTCTAATTCCCACCTTGCTTTATCATTGTTCTAGGCATTAACCAGGGCCTTACAAACTTAACTTACGAAATAATCACCACTGTGTCCATAAAAATGCATGGTATGTCCTTCAATATTGAATAATCTGTATGATTGATAACTTCTGTAACAAAGTAACGACATAACGGCTTGATCAGTATGAGGAGAAGAAGAGAGTGCAGGCAGAGTGGACATTGGTGTCAGAGGTGATCTGTGACAGATGGTAGTGAGACCTCACCAAAGAGAAAGAAGGAAAACTAAAAGTGGCAAAGTGTAAATGTTAGGATTTTCACTGAGTGTGAACAAGATGGACACAATGAGCATGTCAGAGGGACAGATCGGGTTCAGAAACTTGGAGCTACTGTTAGAGAGGCTAGGTGAGATAGTTTGGACATGTGCAGGAAGAGGGAGTCTGGATAATATAGGCAAAAGGATGGCGTAGATGGAGCTGCCAATCAGGAGGAAAACAGGAAGACCACAGGATGGATGTAGTGAAGGTGATACAGTGAGATTATCTGCTGTGGCTCCCTCTGTAGGGAGCAGCCGAAAGCCAACAACAATGAAGACGTAGCAGTAACTAATCTGATTACTGGATTTAGAGAGCAGGGAGGAGGAACGCAGTAAAGCGATGAGTCGAGAAAGGGAAATTATGTTTGGTGCAGTAAAGTGTGGTCAGACCAGAAACAACTGTCTTCTTCTGCTAATACAACATTAATTCTCTTTACAAGCATCTGCACAGACAGCATGCTAACATGCTAAAACAAAGCTAGAAGCAGCAAAGCAGTCAAAGCCTGATCTTCAACAGGTAACAAAAGCAGTGGTTAGTGTTGTAGCATCCATTTCTACCTGTCCTGTTCCTACAGCAGGAATAGGACCTGGTTTACAACTTTGTTGACAAAGATCATGTGTGCATCCTCATTAGATCAGGGGCTTGTGTCAGCATGTGGGAATATAAGCTTTAGGTTTATATCAGCAGTCCCAGACCTTTTTTGCGCCACTTACCGGTTTATGTCAGGCAATATGTTCACGAACTGGGCTTGAGGTGTCACGGATAAATACAAGAAAATAAAATCAGTACCAGTACCAAAAAAACAAAAAAGATTTACTCATAACACAAGGGAAAAGACCCAGGAAAAGGGAGTTAATGGAGTTAATTAAAGAGTTAATTAAAAAAAAATCATGATAAAAACCCTAAAAACCATAAATTTAACACCCAAGTTGAGGCTTGGGTGAACCTCTCGTGGCCTGGTACCAAACGACTCACGGTCCGGGGTTGGGGACCGCTGGTTTATATCATTACTGGTAATTATGTGCCATTATATTCCATGCCATGGTACAGTGTAACACAAAAGTTATGTAACAAGTAGTGTGAAGAAGTACTTGCCAGGTAGCGATTAATATCATGTATTACTTATTTTAATACATGATATGTAATGCATTACTTAGTGTTGGACCCTGCATTATGACAGACTTTAAGCATGAAAAGTAGTCCTTACCTCCTCTGCAGGTCCATCTCCTCTGGTGTGGGACCATTCTGAACCTGGGGGCCCTGTCTGGGCAACGTAGGACCTGTAGAGGGCAACACATACACACACACACACACACACACAGCAACTGTTAGACATTCAGCTCACATGATCATTGTTCCAGTAAAAGTCTCTGACCTATCAAAATACAAGGTTTTTAAGGTAACCTGTGCAAAGAGCTGCTCAGAGCAGTTCATAGTGAAAACAGGGAGATTCTCCTGGTTGCCATAGTAACCAAATTATCTGGCAAAATATCTGCAGTTTATCTGGCTTCTGTAGCTCTCTGGTGGCTTCATGTCCTGTAAAGCCATTTCTGGCAGACACTTGTTATTTGCTAAGAAAGGGAGGTAAATACTCGGAGATGGACTGAAGCGCCAGGTCTGAGAGAAGAAAGAGAAAAAGCAGCACCAGAAAGAAAAAACAAAACTAGCACCAAAAGGCTGTGTGGAATCTTTAACACGCTCACGTTTCATATTCAATCCAAACACGCAAACACTCAGTGCTTCCACATACACTCCAGGTTCAAGTCATTCCACCAGCCCACCCTCTTCCTGTAGGAACATTTGGATGCAGAGCAGTTCTCCCTTTCTTCTCTTGTTAACTGAGATGCATCTCAGACTCCCAGGGGGGCTTTGAGCTTTCAGTGTGTCCAGTTAGATTTTTTTTTTCCAAAGGAAACATCATCACAATAAAGAGCAGTGTGAAAAATATAAGCTTAAAATAAAAGTAATAAACAATGATGTGAGTCTCTGGAATTAAGTAAATTCAAAGTGTAGATGGTGGAAATCACAGAATTAGCCCTGTTTCATTTGAAACGCTGAATTTAGAACATCCAGTCATTTTTATAAAAGCTCAAAACCTTCTGAACAGAAACCAGCCATTTTTGTAACCAAGCAGGTACAGCAGGTGTGTGTGAGAGTGTGTGTTTGTGTATTTTGTATACAGACAAAGCAATAGGAACTAGTCAGAATCATGCGAGGTCGAACTGAAGACAAACACAGTTTTCTGAGAATCTGCCAAGTCTGTCTGACAGTGACCTATAGGGATGGGTACTGGTATGGTTCTGACATAAACGGTAGTAACCAGACTGAAAAGCAGCGCACATTTCGGTGCTTTATTTCGGTGCTTTTTTGTTTCCTGAGCTGTGATATACTTTAGATTCTAGCCAATCGTTTTACGTTTCCGAGGATAGTAGGCGGGTCCAGGTACGTACGTTCTTTTAGAGCAGAGCTACAGATTAAAAATGCCCAAGGCGAAGCGGTCAAAAGTCTGGCTGTACTTCACAGCAAAATATGCAAACTCAGCAGCCTGCAACAAGTGCTTTTGGCTGATACTGTGATACTGTCAAAGAAGGTAACACCTCAAATCTGATGAAACACCTGGCGTTTTTTTAAAAGCCGAGAAATGCGCTGTATTTGATGGCTTGCTGCGAGACCTCACACCGTGCACATCTACTGCGGCGTGGTGCCTGTTATCGGACCCGGAGTTTGCAACATCTCCCAAAAACCCGAAGAGTAGAGTCCTGGCCCCTAGCCCTGCCAGTGTAGCAGAAATGATGACGGATGATGATGACAACAGCAGCCGTTCTTCTCTGCGTGAGTAGCTTAATGTTGTTTGTGTGTAATTTACTTTGAGTAGGCTAACCATGTTATTACATTAATGCATGTAAGGTGAACTAGCAAACATCATCATAGCTACATGCGGCTGTCTTCTTGTTTGATGGCAGATGCTCCCTTCACCCTGGCCAAAAAGGCTAAAATGGCCAAAGAAAAAGTGGAAAACAGTTAAACATGAGAGGTTTTTTTTTTTTTTTTGCCTGTCCCGTTTGGCTCTTTTGCCATCAGAATTATTGTCTAAAGGCGAAGAAAGATGCCCAACGGATTTTCTTTACCAAATTGACCATCCCAGCTTTGCCGTAATGGTCCATTTGATTCACCTTTTATTCTTTATTTTATTTTCACTTGCTGAATACGGGACAGACTTGACTGGGGGAAAGAAAAAGGAGAAAGAAAGAGGGAAAGAAAAACAGTTGAGAAGAGGGACGGGGGAGAAGGGCAAAAAACAAAAACCAACAGAATAAGCAGAAAAAAAAAAAAAAAGAAAAAAAAAATACATATATCGATCACCTGGATCACCTGTTGAGAAAGAAAAAAGAAAACAAGCAGAAGAAAACGAGAGTAATACAATAAACCACATCACAATGATATATGGGAATATGACAGTAAATACTAAATATTAAACATTATTGTGCAGCACGTAAGATCGACAGCACAGTGTGCATTGAGGTAGGAGCCAAAAAGGGTGTAGTTTGTGTGTGTGATCACCTGTGTGTACACCTGTGAGCATGGACGCGCTTGTTTTCTTAAAAGGTTCCCTCATGTAATGATCTGCTAGAGGGTGTGGGGGGCCACTGCCCCGTCCTCCAGGGCATGAAGCAGGTATGGAGGAGATCAAAACTCCAGACATCCAGAGGCCCTCAGAACACAAGAGACCAAGGAAGACCAACAGAGGGGCAGCCGTGCCACTGTCCCAGAAAGAGCTGAGGAGAGTCCCAGATGAGGGGTCACCCAGCAGCCACGGAGCAGAAGTCAGGGGGGGTTGCAGTGACGTGCCCGTGAGCTCCGCCGGCAGCCAGCTGTGCCTGAGTGACCGAGCCCCAGGCCGAGAGGCCGGGGGCACCCCACCTCCAAAGTGGCCCAAGCGAGCCCCAGGCTCCAGGCCCCGATAAGCAGCCGCCAAGGAGTGAGCCGGTGTGTACCCGGACGCCCACCCCCAGACACAAAGAACCACCAACGCACCGATGTCTGAGGGAGTCCGCCCCCGGCAGGGGAAGTGGTGGGGGGAGATAGGCCTCCAAACCTTGGAGGGCCTGAGCTGTCCTCAGAGAGGTGGCGTCTGATACCCAACCTGACATATAGACACAGACATACAGGCACACACAGATACAAACATCCATTCCCACCCTCATGCTCTCATATGCACTTACTCCACACTCAACCAACGTGGAGACAGACATAAAGAGATGCTGTACACACAATCACACTCCCCAAGCGTACTCTACGAACCGGGTCTAGGTACCCTTGCCCCTGGAGGGGGGAACTGCACCCAGACCCAGGTTGTGTTACCCTTTTCCCTGCGGTGGGGAGAAGCAGACCGCCCCGACTCCGCAGCAGCAGGGAGGCCCCACATTCCGGACCCCAGTCGGACGGCCAACTCCTCCTCCTAGCCCCCCTGCTCCAGCCGACCGCAGAGAACGAGGGCGAGAGAAGACTCCTAACCTCCCTCCACCCGCTCATTGTAGTGTTGATGTATGTGTGTTCTAAGGTGCATTTAAAACCCAGGAGGGCATGGAGCTACCTGCCAGAGAGCAGCAGGTAAGCGCATAGTCCCTCCTGCTAGCCCTCAATGTCTACGTGTATTTAAAATTGAGAGGTGGGCAACGACGCCAGGGGTGAGGTGTACACCCTGATGGTAATTGGGATTCCGTGTAGCGTGCCCACCCCCAAGATCCTATATGTATGTGTAATGAGAGTGTGAGTAATGTGAATGTCTAAGTTGCGGGATAAAATTGAGGCAGAGGCAGCCAGAAGGGGACAGAGGGGGGGGGGGGGGGGGTTACCTCCTCTGCACCCTGGTGACACACCCCTACTCCAAGGCCCTGCATGTGTGGGTGGTTGTGGTGGAGCGGGAAGAGGGAGGCAGCTGGAGATGGGGAGGGAAGGAAGGGAGGGGCAAGTGACCCCTCCCTGGGGCCAGCTCCCCCGCTGACCCCAGTAGGCACCCCCATACTCCGCGACCCGCCAGGGAAGGGGGGCCCAGGCCCATCCGAACCGGGGCCCAGTGCAGCGGCGCCGCCCGGCCCCACAGAGCCCGGGGCAGTCCACCCAACCCCACCACAGAGAAAACTGCACCCACCCCATCATCCACTCATCTTCCAGACTACATAAGACAATAGACGCCCAGGCTGAGATCTTCCTCCACCTCTCCTGTATCTCCCCCTCTTGCAGAGAGAGTTCCTGAGAGAGGAAAGCTCCTGCAAGATGTGACAACCCCCCCCCACCAGTTGAAGAGCCCCCCAGGTGGCTCGGCGCACCGGCGGCACCCTGCACCAGTGGTGGGCCCCCATATACCCACCGGCCCACAACCCCGGCAACACACCAACCAGGACCCAGGCCCCGAGGCCCGGCCAGGGCCCCAGGCCAGAGCCGGAGCGCCCCCAGAACCTCACGCCCGTCCCGGATCCACCCAGGGGCAGCCAGGCTACCAGGTCAGTAACCCCCGTCCGTCAGCACAGACCCTCCCCTAGCCCCGCTGCACGTAGCCACGAGGAAACCGTCACCTAAGAGCCAACAGAGCCCCTAATTGGCCATGACCGCTACCCCGGGTTGAGCCCCCCAAGGAAGATGCTCCCGGGGAACCCCCCGACGCCCTAAGCCTGACCCTACCCCCACACCAATCACAACAGTGAAGGCGAGACCAAAATATGACCCCCCACCCCCACTAGGTGATGGAGCTGATCAGAGGAGCCCAGAGCGATTGATCTGATGTGGTGGCAGAGGCTGTATCAAGACTAATGTAATCTAATAGATAATTTCTATATTGGTTAGAATTAAGATTGTTTTTATTTTTCCAGTTCATGAGGACTGTTTTCTTAGCTATGCATAGGGCAGTGAAAACCATATGGGCTATATTCTTTTCTGAAGTGACATTATCTAAGCTGCCCAACAAACACACTAAGGGGGAAGTTGAAATGTTACATTTCAGACACTTTGATAAGTCTTCACATATCTCGCGCCAAAACTTCTGAACTGGTGGACAGAACCAAAGAGCATGGATATAATTGTCCGGTGAATTGGTTTGGCAGTGTGAGCAGTTGTTGGTAGATGCAAAGCCCATCTTGAACATCCGATGACCTGTATAGTGCACTCTATGTAGTATTTTGTATTGAATTAATTGAAGACTGGGATTTCTGATTAGATGAAAGGTTTTTAAGCAAATCTGAGACCAGAAGTTTTGGTCTAAGTTAACTGATAAATCCGCTTCCCATTTTGCAATAGGAAGTGATATTGATTCATCTGTTTTAGAAAGCATTCTGTATATTTTGGATAGTAATTTGGGGGTTTTAAGAGTAAAAAATTGAACCACACTTGGTGGTGTTTGTAGTTCAACTTGACCCGGTTTAAATTTCTTTTTTATTATGGATTTAATTTGTTGATATTCTAAAAATCTTTTCTTGTTGATCCCATATTGTGTAACTAGTCTGTCAAATGAAATAAATTCTGTTCCTTCTAGTATATGTTCTACATATTTGATTCCTTTACCATTCCAATCTGAAAAGTTTATCATATTATTGTTTTGTAATATGTCAGGGTTGTTCCAGATAGGTGTACGTTTGCATGGGATTAATGAAGACTCTGTCAACTTCAGAAACTCCCACCATGCTGTCAGAGAAGAGCTGATGTTGATGCTTTTGAAGCATTCATGTCGTTGGATGTTTGAGCTGATAAATGGTAGATCTGAAATCTCTAGATTATTGCAAAGTGCTTGTTCTACATCTAGCCAAGGTTCATCTAAAAGGGTATGTTTTAGCCATCCTGAGATAAACTGAAGCCTGTTGGCTAAGAAGTAGTGCTGAAAGTTAGGTAGTTCTAATCCTCCTTTATCCTTGGTCTTTTGTAGTGTTTTTAAGCCTATACGTGGGGGCTTATTTTTCCAAAGGAATTTGGACATATATGAATCTAGAGATCTGAACCAATCTTGCGGCGGTTTAATTGGGATCATTGAGAATAAATAATTTATTTTTGGTAATACCATCATTTTTATAGCAGCAACCCTTCCCATGAGTGATATGGGTAGACATTTCCATCTAGCCAGATCACCTTCTACTTTCTTTAAAAGTGGGGTATGGTTTAATTTAGTTAGATCTGCAAGCTTGGGAGAAATATTAATACCTAAATATTTTATATTTCCCGATTGCAGTGGAGTAGAAGAGGAATTATGGAAGCAGCAATTAATAGGAAGGACTGTAGATTTTGACCAGTTAATTGAGTAATCTGATATTCTTGCAAAAGAGTTTATCAATTCAATCACCCCAGAGATATTGGTTTGTGAATTTTGGAGAAAGAGTAACACATCATCAGCATAAAGGCTGATTTTATGTTCCACGTTCTTGCATTTTATGCCCTTAATTGCTGAATTCTGTCTAATTGCTGCTGCTAGTGGTTCGATAAAAATTGCAAACAGTGAAGGGGAGAGTGGGCATCCCTGCCTGGTGCCCCTCAGGAGACATAAGCTGGAGGATGTCTGGTCATTTGTTCTGACACAAGCTGTTGGGGAATTATATAATATTTTTAACCAGTTGATGAAAGAAGATCCAAAACCAAATCTGTGTAAAGTTGCAAATAGAAATTTCCAGTTAACTCTGTCAAACGCTTTTTCTGCATCTAAGGAAAATATTGTAGTTTCAAGGTTTTTACTGTATGAGTAGTCTATCAAATTAAGTAATCTACGTGTATTTGTTGATGAGTGCCTACCTTTTATGAAACCAGTTTGGTCAGGATGAATTAAGAGGGGGGTTATTTTCTCTAGTCTCTTCGAGAGAGCTTTGCAGATTATTTTGAGGTCTACATTAATAAGGGATATTGGACGATAGCTTGAGGGATATACAGGGTCTTTGCCTGGTTTTAGCAGGAGATTAATGTTTGCAGAATTCATATTTGATGGAAGTCTGCCCTTTTCTTTGATTTCTAACAACGTTCTGTAAAAAACTGGTGCTAGAATCGTCCAGAATTCTTTGTAGAATTCTGCAGGAAAGCCGTCTGGACCTGGAGCCTTATTATTGGACATACTTATCAGGGCTTCCTGGAGTTCACCTGATGTCAGTGGCGAATCCAGTGCCATTGCTTGAGAGTCTAATAATTTTGGGAGAGTTATGTTGTCTAAAAATTGATCAATTTCCTTTTTAGATGGGTTTATTTGTGGTGAATACAACGTTTTATAGAAATCCCTGAAAATGTTGTTTATTTGTTTTGGGTCATGTATTGTGTTCCCAGATGAATCTTGAACAGCACATATAGTTGTTTTTTCTTTATTTATTTTTAGCTGGTTTGCTAGAAATCGACCGGATTTATTACTATGTTCATAATTTTGTAAGCGTAGTCTTTGTACTAAGAATTTTGTTTTTCTATCAATTATCTCATTTAATTCTAGTTTTGTTTTGCGTATTTTGTTCAATGTTTCCTGATCTTGGTGGGACGCGTAGGCTTCTTCTAGTGATTTGATGTTTTTTTCTAATTCCTGAATATTTTTGTTTTCTTTTTTCTTTTTATGTGATGAGAAAGAAATTATTTTACCTCTCATCACAGCTTTCCCTGCTTCCCATAAAACAGAAGCTGATGTTCTGGGAGTGTCATTAAAGTCTAAATATGAAGTCCACTCTTTTTTAAAATATTTAATAAAGTCTTCATCTTTAAGCAGTGATGTATTAAATCTCCAGTTTTTACTTGGCATAGTATTATTCTTGTGCATTAGTGTTAAAGATACAGGAGCATGATCGCTGACAGCTATAGGGTGAATCTCAGTGTCTGAAATGTCGCTCAGCAGTGAGCTGCTGACCAAAAAATAATCTAGACGAGAGTAGGAGTGATAAACATGTGAAAAAAAAGTATATTCCTTACTGGTGGGGTGAAGGGAGCGCCATGCATCGCAAAGACCAAAGTCGCTCATATACTGTTTGATTATATTTGTGGACTGCCAATTACGCTGAGTTCCTGCTGTATTGAGCCTATCCATTTCTTCATTCAGTCCAAGGTTGAGGTCGCCTCCAAGCACAAGTGTGCCATCTAAGTGTTCAGAGAGTGCACTGAAAAAACCGTGAAAGAATGAGGGATCATCAACATTTGGACCATATACACTTACAATACATAGCTTTTTATCAAGTATAGATAGTTTTTGTGTTTTGTGTTCTCCATTCTTTAAGCACCGGTTTGAGCACCGTTTAAGCACCGGCACCGTTTCAAAAGTACCGGTTTGGCACCAGTATCGGATAAAACCTAAACGATACCCATCCCTAGTGACCTATTATGCTTTTATTCTTGAAAGTAGTGTTACATTACAAATACAGTTTGAAATGATCTGCAGTAATTTTAAAACGACTCAATATCAGTTCAGCACCATGGGTCAACTGTATTACGACGCGGCTGGGGGGAAACGTGGAGCATCACAAATGTGATTCCTGCAAGGAAGGATCAGTTGGATTATTATTGATCTTTTGAGGGGTAACATCAGCACCTAAACAGGAGAAGCTATTAACCAAAAAGGCTAAATCTTTATAACTACAAGGACTGCTTTTTTAAAGAAGATATTTATGACTTGTACAAAATGAGTAATCTAGCTCTTCTAGACAGTAAACATCTGTTCACACAACAATAACACAGAACAAGGTCTGATTGGAATAAGCAAGTCGGTCTTGTTAGATCCCATCTCCAGTCTAACACCAATGGCCGTCGGCCACCGAAAACTTCAATATTAATAAAATGCAGAAGAAAATGAACAGCATCCCCCACAGGCAGGGAGCTGTGAACACAATATGCAGCATCTGCAATTGCAAGCAGGTTTTGTCTGATTGGCTGCCCCTTATAAATGGGAAGTAGGTGGGTCTTCTGTGCCCAGAGCCATAGCTGTGTGCCTGAAATGGCCAAATGATGGCCTCTCTGTGACTTCATACAGATCTGTGGAAAATAGAACATTTTTTAATTGTTGTTAAAAAAAAAAAGTAAAACAAATCCTGCATGAGTGAAACACTGACAGCTCTGTGTACTTTACACTCACTAATGAGCTAACTTTTACCTAAAGATGAGCATTAGTCAGAAGGACCAAAGTGGTACTGTGTACATAAAACACACACAGAGCAATGAGAAGCTTCTGGATCTGCACGGAGCCGATTTGAGCGTAATTAGTATTCAGCCAAGTCCTGACCGTATCAACAGACCAAGACAGAAAGATAAAAGGGGCTGAATCTGGGCTGCAACCAGGCTCATGACTGCATCTGAATACCAACGTGCTCACACACATTGCCTCTACTTAACACTACCATTGGTATTGACAGCAGCTACTTTTCCCACAAGGGGAGAATACAAGGTTTGCCACGTCTGTGTCAAAGCAATCAGAGCACAGGAACAACAGCTCTCTTTATGTTACTTCCTTTTCTTCCACTAGCCTTATCTCAGCTTTTTTGTTCAATTTCAGACTTTTAGGTCATCTGCAAGAAATGGTGAAGGATTTTCTATCACCATAAAAGGCCACTTGACAAAAGAGTATCCAAGCAGAAATAGCCAAATATTTGGAATACAGATTATCGAGTTAAAAGGGGAGGTATGAGTCAGCGTGGTGCCATTAAGGCGGGTGTCTGGGGTGTCTGTAGCTCAGGAGGTAGAGCAGGTCACCTACTGATCGGAAGGTTGGAGGTTCGATCCCAGGCTCCTCCAGTCTGCATGCCAAGTATCCTTGGGCAAGATACTAACCCCAAGTTGCTCTCCGATGCATCCATCGGAGTATGAATGTGTGTGAGTGTAGTTAGAAAGCACTCAGTATAGAGGTAGTGCTTGTGAGAATGGGTGTGACTGGGTGAATGTGGCATGTTGTATAGAGCGCTTTGAGTACTCCGGGAGAGTAGAAAAGCGCTATATAAGAATCAGTCCAAGGCCTTCATTTATCAGTCGTAAATACTTGCTGTGAGTTTTGAGGACAGGTCCATAACATAAAAAACAAAAAACCTACTTGATTAAAATATGACTGATCTCCCCTTCAAGGTAATCTACTAAACACTTCCATTTTAAGACGTTAAATCAAAACTGTGACCCTTCAGCTTGATTAATTTTTTCCATTTTCCAGAAAGCAAAAAACACAATGGAGGCAAAAAAGAAAAAGAAAAGAAAAAAAGCTGTCCGCAAGAGATGGCCCAGAACGCAGTTCAGATCATTCACATAATTTTATGTGAGTGTTCTCCCAAAGACACCTCAGGGTGTTGCAGTAGAAGCTTGGATTGCCACAAACACCCAAGTGGAAGACTGTGGGCATGGACAAAATCCTTTGGGGTGCTCAACTGGATGGGATCTGGGAAATGTGCAGAATGTGCCAGTGCCTTGGGCTTTGGTTCAAATTATCATGAGATGCTCCTGTGCAGTTTGTGTGTTGTGATGGAGAGCCGCGTCTATCTGGGGAAAACTGCTGCCTTCAGGGAACCCCTTTGCTATGGAAGTACAAATGTACTCAGTTATTCGTTTGAACCCTGCACTGTCACAACACATAACACTGATATATTCACCTACATCCAAGTTATCTGATATTTACGACACTGTTTTTGTTACCTTTTTGTAAGTTGATTATATAAAGCAAAGAAAGTTTTATTTTTAATTAAATTCCATTAGGCATTTGAATTTTTTAAATTTCTAAATCTTCCAATTTAGCTTTCATCATTGTGAGGAAACACTGGTTTTACTACAGGATTTCAATAGCTGGATAAATTATAGAGAGCTGAGTCTTTAGAAATGAGATATGTAGATTCCAATTTAAAAATTATTTGTTTGAAAGAAAACTTAGCATGGTGACACACGCAAGATTTTAGCATTCATCTGGTGCCAGTTTATTACCAAAGAAAAAGAAGAAACCTTGGCTCAGCTAGCTAATGCTACCACACCCTGTCATCTACACACAGACAATCATACGCTCTCATATTTACACTTATGGGGAATTTAGAGTTACCAATTAACCTAACCCCACTAACTGCATGTCTTTGGACTGTGGGAGGAAGCCGGAGTACCTGGAGAGAATTCACGCCAACACAGAGAGAACATGTGAACTCCACACAGAAAGGCCCTGGCCTGATGATGGAATTGAACTCAGGACTTTCCTGCTGTGAGGCAACAGTGCTAACTGCCCTGCCACCCCAATTTTTGAACCTCTTATTTTTATTCATGAATTTAAAACAGGCTAACACAGAGTGACACATAACCATTCACCATCACAACAGCAGCCATTTGTTATATTGGCTAACTGAAGTTATATTAGTAACTTCACTATCAAGTTTATCAGTCAGATATGTTTTGCTAGTTTAGTCCCTGGTAAATGGATCTGCAGACCCAGATGGATGCACTGGGGCTACAGTACCTTGTCCAAAGGGCTACAGCTGGCCCTGAAGACGACATGGCAATGTGCTCATCTCAGGAGGAGGAAGCAGGTTTCTTTCCCAAACATATACAGTGGATATGAAGTGCTACTGATGTTGATTTGATTCAGGTAACAGAAGGAATACTTTGAGGATATCCAGTGGAAGTGGGGCATAGCTGACTTATCCCTAAGGCTGATCTCACAGAGTTATTGCCAAATAAATAAGTGAATTCAAACAAACAAACAAACAAACAAACAAACACACACACAAATAAAACCCACAATCCAGGACACACTAGGGTGTTTGTGTCTCAGCTGGCCCGGGAACGCTTTGGTGCACCGCCCCCCCCCTCCAAAGGAGCATGAGATAGAGGCTGGGGAGAGGAAAGTCCAGGCAACTATGCTGCTATAATCTATATCAATTTAATTATTTATTTCAAGTTTGCTTATTCCAAATTTGAAGCTGTTTACAATGTTAGCAACTTACAACTCAGTAAATGTTTAATAAGTTACAGAAATAAAATGAAGTTATACGGATGCGAGTTCCTGCATATTTTTATAGGGAGAAGAAGAAAAGAGAAGAAAAAGAAGAATCACGTCTTGCACCAAAAACAAGAATCAAGTCTTTGAGGAATAAAGTTTAAATGCAGAATTCAAAGTGACAAAGGTTTTGGCTTTAAAATTTCAAGTTCTCTGAACATCTTCTTAGTTTTGCAGCTGAACAGAGCATGTCTGTCGGTGTTTTTGGTGAACTAGATGTGTAGACGTGGTTTCAATATTTATATAAGCTACTTTTTTGAAACCCTGGTGTAGCAAAAATCCTCAGAGGGAAGCTGTGAATCAGCGGACTGTTAAAAAAAAAAAAAAGTGTGGTCCCTCTGTGATGTGTGCTGACTGTAAACCACAGATGAGGGAGTTACTCACTGACAGCACATATCAGGTCTACAAAATACACTCTTTATCAAATATTTATATTTTCCAGGGACGTTAACAGAGCACCCAAAAATAAATACAATTATTAACAATAAAAAAAACCTTTTAAACAGCTAAATGCATACCTGTAAACGTAAAAATAATCCCTAGATATGGATCCAGTCCTTAAACATCTTTATCTTTTCTAATGCCTCACAAGGATGGCTTCATGTTTTTTTTTTGTGATTTTGTATGAAACTACAGTACAACTTCGTGCTTTTATTCTGTAAGTGCATGCAACTTCACTGTAAATCCATCGGATCCTAGTGTATACAGTGGTCCCTCGTTTACGTTCCAATAATAACCTGCGATAGGTGAAATCCACAAAGTAGCCAACTTTATTTTTTTACAATTATTATAGACGTTTTAAGGCTGTAAAACCCCTCACTACACACTTTATACACTTTTCTCAGACATCCATGAACATTTTCACACTTTTCTCTCTTGTTTAAACACTCTCAAAGTTCAAACCTTCGTAGTCCAGTATTATAGAATGAAACCAAAGGCACCCAGAGGTGACTTTGATGGTGCAAAATGTTTCGTCGACATTGTTGTGTTTGTTGGGGAGAAAACTTACAAACATACAGTACAGCACTTCAGAGTCACACTGCTAGCGATGGAAGATTTATGTAAATTTGTGTAAAGCTGAACGCAATCCGTACTATACAGGAGACACGGCTCGAGATTGATTGACAATGGCCTACAGCCAATCAGGACACAGAACACAATGTGCTGTAAAAAACAAACAAAAACAAACCATGGAAAATTGCACAAAAAAATATCCACAAAACAGCAAGGCCGCGAAAGGTGAACCGCATCAAAGAGAGGGACCACTGTATTTATGAGAGATGTGAGTTTGCTAGTCCTGAGCAAGAAATGCAGATCAACTCCTAAATATTTATTTGTTGAAGTCACACATGAAGACGAAAACATGTGCTTAGTTTTTGGAGAGCAGGTTGCTGTGAGGATTACTTAGAATCGCCATTACAAGACTAAACACACAGAAATACAGGAACCTTACAGATGCAGAGTAGAGAGAGACAGCTGAAGGACTGCTAGCAAACCTGCAAACACAAGGACTTTTTAACCAAGCTTTATACATCCATTTACCATAAAACTAGCTAAAAACTGTAATCCATTCTTTGATGGTGGCTGCTGCAGTAAAAAGAAGAAAGAGAAAAAAGAAGCGAGAATATGCCCCTCTCCAGGTAACAAGATACATCGGGGCTACTGTGGGAACTTGAGCGCCTCAGTTGGAAAACAAAGCAGGCAATTTTGACTCCTGTTTATTTGTGTAATAAATGCAATAGTCTGAGAGCTGGCAGCCATGTGCTGAATGAAAGAGGCTACTACAGGAAGTCATTTGTTCAGAGGTAACATGCCTGGATAGGCTCAGCTGAAAACTGGCATGATACCTGGCATGATACCTAATGTTGATTCTAAAACTAGAAGACACCTGATTTTATAATTGAGAAAATAACTACAGGAGTTAGAAAGAGTGGCTAAGCTGTGACTTCAGATTCTGATTTATGTAAAAAGCACAAAGCAGAGAGCGTCCTTAGATTGTTGATAAATATCACAGAGGGGGGAAAGGATTAGCACAAGCTAACACGGTTTGTGTGTGTTACCATCAGGATCCCAAAACTGAATATCAAAAACTAACACAGAAAATAGATGCAGCTTAGCACTTAAATAACAAACACAATGCTCTTAAAGCTACAGTGCCTTAAAAAAAAGAAAACACTTCAGAGACACTTTAATCCCTGAACATCAACATTGTGTACTGATTATCCCCAGCACAAAGTAAATCTGAAAGAGACTGATACAGAGCACTTTTTTGTAACCACCTCTGCATGTAGCTATCCATCTACTGTGATCCAAATCATCTCATCTTATTACCATGATTTCCTTCTAGTCCAGTCTTGAAATATTATCAAATGAAGGCAGTCTATATCAGCAACTGCAACTGCTGACATGGTCCCTTGTCTCCATCTTCCACTGCCTGTGGGTGTAATTGTGTTACTGTCTGCTCTAATAGAGCTTATGTGCTAATGACAAGACTCAGGCAGCAGCCTAGCAGGGCAACAGCCCCGAAAGCTGCTCAAGAGGGATGACTTTAAATCAAATCACCGGGTCAGACGCTCATTTAGGCCTCGTTTTCTCATTAGACCAAGCTTTTTGTTACTGTATCTTAGTATTTAACTATTTAGCACAAGGAAGGATCACAACACCAAACCTGCCGGTGCTCGGAATGCTTTCTCAAAACACAGCCAGCCTCCCTTCTTGCCAAATGGATCGTCTCCAGAGAGCTGAAGTGATCCACTGACCCCAGACAACAGCACTTGGGAAAGGTTGGGAAAACAGGCAGAGCAAAGAGTAAAGCCAAAGACAAGCAGGAGGTTTAACAAAAAAAAGAAAAGAGAAAAAAAAGCAGTATATCATCAGATCACCATCACCATCAACGTCTAAAACACTTTTTTGGAAACGAGAGTATTTGCAATGTGTCATCTCAGCAGGAGTACAAGGGACATAATAGTTTATAGGAGATAACAGAAAATCTATAATTGCCATCCACTCACAAATCTGATAAATAACTTTTCTTGAGCAACCTTGAAATGTCCTGCAGATACACACAAGTACAGTAGCCAGTGACGACCATCACTCCTGTATACCTACATGAGGGCAGCGTCAGTGTGGGCCTCCTCTGGCAGCAAACGTAGCGCCACAGTCCGTGTGAGGCCCCGTCTGAACCGTTGCCAGGCCTCAGAGTCACTACCACCCTGCTGCCAGCTCCTCTTGTACAGTCCTGGGATGTCACATATAAAACCATAGCTCGGGCTCTCCAGAGTTTCCTCTGTCAATTCCTTGTACCTTAGCTATGCAGTGCCCACAGTGCGGGAGGTTTCTAATGCAGACTGATGCTTACGAGCAAAAGTTCCATCAAAAGAAGACTCCTTTTAATAAAATAGCAGTGGCACAGGTTCTTTATTCTCTGCAGTCTGATGTCCTGATATCCCAATATCCGGACGGTGCAACTTTAAAAATGATGCTGGAATGCTGGGTGTGGTTTCTCTTTGTGCCAGTTCTCCAACAGATTAGAATTGATGGAAACAAAAGGAAGACGGGAGGGAGGGATATAAAGTAGGAGGGAGGGATGAGCATAAGAGGGAGTGAGAGAGAGCAAAACTGCTGGAGATTCAGAGTGAGTAGAAAGAAACTGATGGGACATAAAAGGAAGATACAGAGGCCAAAGGAAAAGAAATAGACCGGGTGTTGTGTACGTAATGTGGTACGATGGATTCCCTACCTGATGGGTTGGTCCACCGGTTTGTACTTCCTGGATCTAATCTATTATTTATGCACTGGATACAGAGAAGGACACATGCTGCCGCTCTCAATATCATTACCAGCATGTGCATGGGGAGGTAGAGGGACTGAAACTCCATGGTTTGTCGTTTCACATAAATGTAGAATACCTAAATTATTCATTCAGATGACAAGAAATGGCATCAAACAGAAAGGCTTAGTTCACCTAAGTTAGAACACCATATAATGTCTAGACCTACAGACAGAGTGGGTTTTATTATCCTGAGACTTACTGTGTTATTCTTCTGTGAAATTCTCAAACGGACTAGCCACAGAAAAAAGTGTAACAATTAGAAAGCCCCCTTTGAGCAAGCACCTAGCAACAGTGGGAAGGAAAAACTCAGTTTTAACAGGAAAAAAACAGGCTCAGGGAAGGGCAGCCATCTGCTGCGACTGTTCAGGGAGGGTGACTCCATGTAATTCCTGCACACTGAGCTCACACTCAAGCCCTAAAAACCATCCAAATAATATTTATAATCGATAAACAACAGTATTTATAGCCTGTTGTCTGAGCCTGGAGTAGAATAAACCTAAGTCTCAGTTCTCCTGGACATCAGTCTGAATACAGTCCAAACACCACTTTCAATATACTAGAAGATTTTTTGTTAGCCCATAATAAAAATAAAAATAATCAGAAATGTACATATTAAAGTTCTGGGCAGACAGAAACATCGATGTTTAAAAGTAGTTTGGCTTGTAGTCAGTAGTGATATTAATATTCCCCCCCCCAAGCACTTGCTTATGATGTTTTGTTGCTATTTATTCAAACACTTTGTGTCTGAGGAAAAAAAATATACTGTTTTCAGTTCTATTGGTGAATGCCATCTAATGATCATTTACCAACGACAGTATCAGCCAAGCATCAGTACGGCTGCATCCCTGCTATGAACCAAGGTAACTGAAAGACAGGTAAGTCCGCTATTTTCTTCCATTGTGTTGGAGGCAGAAGTTTCAGAATGATGGATGAGAAATTGTGCAAACAAGATTAAAACAGCTTTTTTGCTTGCTGGAAATGCAACTCTAGTCTGACAACAGTCTGACCTGAGGATGACAGGGTCTGCACAGGACGGGGGTGCAGCATGGACTACAAGTCTACAATTAAGCTGGTACTAAACCAAGGTGATGTATTACTGGAAACAAACTATTTTATTATTTTTTGAATCAATGACATCGTAACGATATTATTTTTGAGCTCACAGGAATTGAATATTTCAGTCCTTTCTGATGTTTTATAAATCATTTATAATTTATAGAATATACTTCATTTTATTGACCAAACAAATAACAGCTGATTAAACCTCAATTTAAAAAAAAAAAAAAAAAAAAGCTTGGACACGTCAAAAAGTGATCACTGTTTTTTTGGGGTTTTTTTTTTTTTTTGGGGGGGGGGGGGGGGGGTTTAAAAGTCAGGTTGAGCAAGCTTAAACTTTTTTGGTTCTATCCTCCACGTCTCATCAGAAATGAATATGGTGATTACCTTTAAAAAAACCTTAGCATTAGTTATCGGAGCTATCTAATATGATCTGGACACAAAACACAGAAGTAAAGGGGGGGAAAAAAGGTGAGCTGAAACAAAAGAGACAGATTGTCTGTCAGGATGAATGAAATGAGTAGACTGCCTCATTCTACTTTGTTTTACCCTCTGAGCCATTTTTTTTTTAAACTGGCAGAAAAACAAGCCGTCATCAAACCTTGCAACCATCCCGTTTATACAAGTGAGGAGCTGACACTGTCAACTGCCAACAGGTCAAGGTATTTCTGTAGTGTATGTGTCTGCAGTGGAGGAGCATTTATTCACTTCATTTCTCTATAATTCATTCATTTCTTTGGGGTGGCTGTAGCTCAGGTGGTAGAGCAGGTCAGCCACTAACCAGAAGGTCGGTGGTTCGATCCCAGGCTGCTCCAGTCTGCATGCCAAATATCCTTGGGCAAGATACTAACCCCATCGTGCTCTCCGATGCATCCATCGGAGTGTGAATGTGTATGAATGGTAGATTACTTAGCACTTAGGTCAGATAAAAAGTGCTTGTGTGATTGGGTGAATAAATTAGTTGTATAAAGCGCTTTGAGTGCTCAGACAGAGTAGAAAAGCGCTATATAAGAACAAGTCCATTTACCATTTACCATTTATAAACATGTCCATCTGTCAAACCCTTAGGCATCAACATACTAAAAAGCACACAGGGTTATATAAATAATCTATGAAGCTCCGAGTTTCTGCTTTGGTACACACTTTGATCCACAGAGCATTACGGTGTCACGAGGTCCTACATTTTTTAGCACACATGGCTACAGGGAGAACCAAAGCCAACAGCGTGTTAAGATACAGTCAGAGACACGCTGCCCTGGAAAACCGAATGAAATTCAAAATTGAAACTGTCTTCACACAGTCAAAGGTAACATGTAAGACAAATGTCCACAGCCAGCTTGATTTAGACCGTCTGGCACAAAGCTCAGACAGCAGGATTACAGGGACAACTTTTTACACACTTAAAGCTCACAGCGTCATATAGATCATGATGTCATCCTTGAAGTCTGTTGTCGGGTAAAGTGGCTGCATCTATAGCCCATGCAGTAAGAGAGAACACAGCCGATCTACAGAAGTACATTATTCTAATCAAATCAGATTTTGGTCATATTTACCAGTCAAGCTCAGAGCATTGAACTAACTCCATAAAATTGTTTCCATTGTATTTGCTTAATTCTGTTTACCACCCATAGAACAATAACAGTTTACTGAACTGCGTTTGAGTCCAACTTTGTAGCCAAATACGTATGCTGAGTGAAGCATTGTGTCTGCTGGAGCCCCAATTCACCAACTTCTGGCCATCATGAAAGGATGCAGGTGTAAGGTTCTTCAACAATGTCTTCAGAGTCATTACATCCATTTTTTTTTTATCTTCAGTTTGTTCTGAGGGTGTCTGCAGTTCTCCTACTGGCCAAATGCAGGCAGGATTGAGAGAGTTACTAGAAAACTAAGTATTTGTGACAGAGCCGGGAATGTGCCGTCCGCCTCGATCTCATGCTTCCTGCTGAAGTCTGTGTCTTTGGGAAAGGAAGGTGAAATGGTTCTCCATCAATAACCATTATATTAGATAGCCAAGTAAATGGGTCATCTGGCACATAAACCTTTAAATTCTCTGCGTGGCTTCCAGCTCTCCTCATCAATTGCTCTGCCGCTGCCTGTCCAATCCCTTACCTCTGTTAACCTCATCCATTACTTCATTACTTTAAAGCAACCTTGCCATGATTAACCTGATGCAAACCTTTGCAAAGACCCGAGTGAAATCTCTTCTTTGAAAATGGCTGATCCAGATGTTCCGTTGCTGCCGTTTTAAAAGATTTTAAAGATTTAACATGTGTTCTTTTTATGTGTCCAAATTTGAAAGAACTTGGGGCTCTGGAAACCCATGTTAAAAGCTGTTAAAACAACTTAAAAAGACAGGTGTTAGCCCAATTACCCAGAGTTAGATTCACACAGAATTTGCATCATTACAGGACCTCTGACTCAATCAGAGAGAGTACATTAATTATTATGTTAATTAGCGACAAATCCTGTTACAGACAGACGTGCAGGAGATTTAAGTAGCTGCGGGTCCAGGCTGAGCTGAGCCGTCTCCATCTGTTTCTGTATCTCCGACTCACTCAATGTGTCGAAGGATTATTTCGGGGCTCGTGGGAGTCACGATGTCTAGAGGGGCAGTAGGGTAATGATATCTATACCTCTGCTCAGCTACACATTTCAATCACCACCCCTTGAATGACTGCTGGAAATCCAATTCCAACCCAGTGCCCTGTCAGAATATCTGAGTGACAGGGCAGGGATGATTCTGAATCCATGTCAAACGACAGGGATCATCTGTCAGTGTGACACAACCTACAAACATGTACTTAATATAGTTTCAGATCTGCCCGGCAACCTGCAGAATCAAGGGTTATGGTAAACACTTGGAACCAGGGGAAAGCAGGGGGTTTGACTTAGAGGGGACCAGATGATCAATTCAACAACTGGATCACATAGGAAATTATTAACTGGTCAATCCCTGCCCTCTAAATGTTAATTAAATGCAACTAATTTGTTGGTTTCAGACTCGCATATAGAGGCAAACTGTTTGTGTCAACCTGTTTGGATGTAAAGCAGTGGCCCATATACAGCAGGATGGAACCCACTGGTCCTGATCTGAGGACAGAATGAGTCCCACACACAGATAAAGGCAGAAAACAGGGCTGGCTTGGGTGTTCCTGTAAAGCTGCTACCTCTACCTTACCCACGAGAATCTTTCACACACACAAAACCAATACTGCCATGAATTATATATTACTGAATGACTCATTATAGCTCGACAGGCTAATGGTAGCAGCAGCAGCAACTACAATAAGGATGGATGAGTTTGGACAAGAATGTGAGAGGAAAACACTACCAGACAGCAACAAAGTAGTAGTAACTGTAGTCACATGGAGTGTTCAGTCACCTCCCCCCCCCCACAGTCTTCACTGTGAAAACTTGAATTAGAGAATGAAGAAGAAAAAAAACAAAAAAAAAACCCAGAAATTAGAGATAAGCCTAAATGGGGATGAGGAATGCAGCATAAGAGGGGGCAGCTGTACATAAAACTGCTTCATCAGCTTCTCCGGTAAAATGAGTCTCCGATCATTCAGAACTGGCAGTGAGTGCTCAAACATTTTGTCTCATTTTGTCAGCATTAAATGACAAGAGATGGCAGCAGATTATTTTAGACTGAGAGAAGAGAGCATTCTGTGGGTAAATAATAAGACCTATTATCTATCTATCTTCTTTTTCTTTTCTTTTTTTTTAAATTCGATATTTCATCATGTCAGAACATTCCTCCGGTCTGCAACATCTTATGTGTGCAGGAACGTCGAGTTTGTTTTCCATGACTTGGAGTTTTGACACCGCAACAAAGTTTGCATTTTTTGGTCTAATTTTTGCTATTTGAATCTAAGAAAGGTTTAAAGACAAAACAGCAGTGGAGATCATTTAATTATCTTTAGATTCCATGCTATAAGATTAAAGCACATATGACTTTGTGGGAATGCAATGATGAGCAGGAGATTTGGCTCACACCATATAACTGGCCATTAAACAGAGACCAAAAGATGGAAACTTATTAGTGTGACTCAAGTCTTGTGGTGTCTGAGGATGGTTTGACCATCTGAGCTGAAAGATGATGACAGCCATAATTACAGCGTGGTTGTTTGACTTTTTAACTCAAGTGTTTTGTTTACTTCCTCGTGAGTTTTGGCAAAGTTGAGCAAGATTTGGTTTCAGTGAGGGTTTTCTGGATTCATTATGATGTTTCCACTGAGTTGGGCCTGTACCCAAAAGAATACATGCCTTAAAGCTGCATATTCTAAGTACTGGTCTATATTCTAGATAAAGTAAGCAATGTTTCTTCTTGTTTAAAGGCCAATACTAACTGGTTTCCCAAACTATCATAATATTTATTGTAGTGATAATTAGAAACTATTACAAAGTTTTACACAGTAATATTCAGCCTATCTCAGTATGATAAAATTGCAAGGATTCCATATTAGGATGCCTCCGTTTATGGTAATTTTTTTTTTTTTTAAACCAGATTTCCCAAACTTAGAATTGAAAAAAAAAATGGCTGTAGCTTCTAAATCTGAAAAATGAAGAGGCAAGTACTGTTGAAAAAAGAAGTCCAGTTTTATAGTAAACTAGGAAAAGGGGGAAAAGGGCTGTGAGCACTCAAGTACCACCAACTTGAGTGAGGGAAAAGGAAAGGAACTAAAATAGCTCATTTCAGACAGTGGATGACTAAGGGGGTTGCAAATGCGAAGCTGCTATAACAAAGTGAGCAAATGAAAATATGGAGCTGAAGAGGAGCATGAAATATCCCGTGTAACATTTGTTCAGAGTCGTCTTAGGTTAGTTGACTTCGCACTCTGTACTCTGGAAGCCAGTCAGTGGACTGGCTTTTTGGTATTTTCGTACTCATAGCTGTGTTTTTATGCTTGGATGGCCTGTCAAACAAATCATTACATATATCACACCCAGCTGGCAAACACAAAGGAGGACTTGTGCTGTGGCTCACATATACAATTAAACTTGTTTCTCTTTCAAAGATCATGAGACCATGGCAACTATGGTCAATCTTCCCTCCAGCCTTTTGACACTGTTGCTACACGACAACTAGAGCACAGCTTAACCAATGAAATTACAGGAGAGCTCTGCAGCCAATCAGGTTTCTGCAGAGTCCTCACTTCCGACTGACATGTGTCTGAGACTCATGGGACAAAATGCTTAGACACGCTGAGAAGGCGGCAGTGGAATATATTAATGTATGACTGTTCATTTAACTAGACGACAGTAATGACATGATGGTTTACTGATGGATAAATCTTTGTGCCCATAACAGGTGTTCTATTAAAAAGCATATGAAATATAAGCAGTATTTGCAGCTTCTTTAAAACAACAGCAAACAGCGTGTTTGTCTGTTGTTTTTTAATCTTGTTTAACAGCTCAAAATTAATTTTTTACAATTTTAAATTTCTTTTATTAATAAAAAAAAATCGTTTGTAGTTTTACAAAAATACAAACAATTTTGCCTCATCATGCATAATCTAAAGACAAAACAGAGGCACGCAAGACAACATAAAACAGCCAAGCAGATCGGTGCTCCAGTTCAACACTCCTGCCAGGCTGACTACTCACTCCTGAGGATGATTTGAGCGCGGCTGATCTTCTGCTGCTCCTTGGGGAATCTATGAACTCTTGCTGCGGCCGGCATGTCTGTGGATACTTCTGCAATGTATTCCTCTTTTTAAACTCTGTCACTTACTCTGTCCTGTTGCACACAACTTTCCTTTTGCCTCGGTCTCTCTAGTCCAGCTGTGCAGTCGTCTGCAAACTCGCGTTTGATGCCAGAGACCATGAGCTCATCGAGAAATAGAGGGGGGGGGGGGCTTCTGATGCAAGCGTGATCACACGCTGTCATGTTAAAACAAGAAAAACACATGGCAGACTGGTGTGGTGGACAGTTGCTGGGGGGAGTGCCGGACCCCAAAATGTTTACGCATTGCTCTCATCCGTGACTTGCAACCCCCCCCCCCCCCCCCCCCCTCCCGGTGGTTCAGGGACATACAGGCTGTTTCTATGAGATGAGGGATGAAATGTGCCTTTCTCTTCACCTCCAGCTCTCAGGTTTCACCCCCTCCTCTGCAACAAAGGTTTCACAACATCCAGAGCCACATGCTCTATACTGCTGGCAGAAACAGTGAGGACTCAAAATAAATTGATGAGCCGCACTTAGCAACTTTTCACACATCTCTGTGGAGACAAGCTTTTGCCAACTCCAACTGTGGCTACCCAGACAAAAAGAGCAAAGAATTAGACAACTCTACTGGCGAGCCTGCATGAACGCTTTAATTGCCTAACTGCTAGCTTTTCTCTCCTCCATTTGGTGAACGTACATTTACTCAAGGTAATGCTCCATTAAAAGAACAAGCCAGGGGCAGAAGCTTTAGGAAGGTAGAAGTAAAATCCATGCTCTAATACAAAAAGAAGATATGCACAGGGTTCAAAGTTAAGCCTTAAGCTTAGAAAATAGAGGAAAAGAAGTCAGAGGATAAACAAAAAGGGGAAGAACAGCGTCTGTACAGTGAACATATCCAAGATATGTTTTCTTTATCTGGCTTCACTAAACCTGACACTAAACTAAACTAACATCAGCAATCAAGCTGCAAAGTCACACAGAGGTGTTAGCAACTGGATGTGTCAACTCAGGGTTTTCCCCAATTAAGGTGTAAACATGCTTCCATTAAAAGAGGCAATGTTGGAAGCATGTGACTAGTCACAAGGTCAGAGATCAACTGGCAGCTGACAAACAGTCAAAAATACATATAAATGACAACAGAGTGTTGTAATAATGTCTGTGTGTGCCAAGTGCTGTGAGTGGTCAATAATCCTAACTAAAAGAATTAAAAACAAGTCCTTTTGAAGACAGGAAGGACAGCTGAAAAACGATGTGACAGTTTCTGTCATATTTAATCAGCTGCATACCAGTCAGTATTTAATGGACTGACAGCAAACAGAACAACTACGAAATTGAAATTCAAACCAGTAAGTAGTGCTTTATCGTACAGATTTCAAGGATCCACAGAAGAAGGCAACACCAGGCTTTGGGAAGAAAAAAAAATGCAAATGAACTGATGAGTGACAGGAAGACTAAGTACACACACAGATTAACCTCTCTTCACTACGACAGACCGGTACAGCGTCTGCATCACTGCAGCCACAGCACCAATCAGTCTGTTGATCTCCTGCTCCCTTCTCCCGTCACTCGTGAACAAGACCCTGAGACACTTATACAGATATAGATGGGTTTTTTATACATGTTGGTATTTTCAGGAGATATGACTGACCAACTAAAAATATTACAACTGTAAAAACCTAACTTGGAGTGTCAGACTGGTCCATACTGATATGACAGAGTCACACAATTTTTTTTCAGCTGCACATTTATGTCATCATCTCCTGATCCATCACACCTCAAAGGTGGCAAGTGATTTGGGTGAATAGTTGCCTCCCTTCCTGTTAGCTGACAAGCGTGGCATAGGGTGTGGTCTTCTGTTGCTGTCACCCATCAGATTCAACATGCTGGGCATTCAGAGATTCTATTTTGGGGTTTAACAATGGTTATTTGAGTTGTTGTTGCCCTCCTATCAAAACAGTCTGGCCATTCTCCTCTGACCTCTGGCATCAACATCCTAGCGACGTTTGTGCAGGACAATCCTAGCAGACAGGTCTAATGCTGGTCACTTTTCGAAGCAGTGAGTTGGTGACACGCAAGTCGGGATGTGACAACGCTGTTTTTCTGACCCTTTATTCAACAAGGCTATATTTAAAAAAGAAAAAAAAAAAAATGCATGCATCAACCTATGACCTCAGGTCCACCTTTAAGTCTGCAATTCTCTGCTTAGACCTGACAGAAGCGGATTACCAGCCAGACCACAACACACGGCTGGCAAGTCTGTGACCCATCCCTCCCTCTCCTGATCTTCGCCTTCCTTCCCACCCTGCTTTGGCCTTTTTAGGGGAAAAGGAATAACAGATAAACTATGTGTGGGCTGTCTGCGCCCTCACTTATCCACATGTGAGCTCACTTTTAGAACAGAAGCTGGTCCAAGTCAATATCCAGCAGAGAGGTGGCGAGCTGGTTTCAGTGATGTAAGACGGCGACAGAGTCGAGTGTGCGGTGTTTGCAGAGGTCACCCGCAGTAAATGCACACGCCTACTGTATACAACCCATCATCAAAGTGATGAGTGTTTGCCTTTATTTTAAGTGCTTGTAGACACGCACATTTTCCACATGGCAGCAGTGAACCATATCCATTCTCTTCCCTCACTCGGAAACTATTCTGTGCTTTGTTCAATCTCTCACTCACACATTCCTAGCCTCAGATAAAAACACACATCACATAATTCACTCACCTGCATGTGTGGGAATCCTTAAATAACTAAAAGTGTGATGCTATTGGGCAGCTTTGTTGGCCAAACAGCAACAACGTATAAACTGATTTCTTTCCTCTCTCTTAATCCTCTGAAACAGCTGAAATCGTAATCTTCTCTGGCTATGCGGGTCAAGTTCGACTTCAAAGACATACATCAAAGCGTGTCCTGATCCGGAAAAGCATTTATGGGAGGAGTTAAATCAGTTTTATCTCTGATAATATTGAGCATGGGCTGCAATTGTAGAGCATCTCTTCATTAGAAACACTGGAGGGTTCTCAGGGGAAAGGAAATAAATCAGTGAAGTCATGGAGGGCAGAGGTCATCCTCACATGGTTTCCACATGTGCCAAGATACTTTAATCCACTGTCAGGGCTGATTTATCTAGGGTTTAATGCATGAATCCTTGCTATAGCTAAATCGAGGCACTTGTAATATGATGTTGTCCCATCATCAATTCATTTGTTCGATATTTCTGGCTTCTTGCTAAAGTATTTGTACACTTGGATACATTTTCTTTAGAAGTACTCTCAGGTTATGAACCCATCTTTTATTCAGTACATCTAAAAAAAAAAAAAGAAGAAGAAACTAGCTATTCTCTTTGTTCCTAGGACTCAAAGTGATGGAGATAAAACTGGTGTCATGTGATAGAACTTGTGTATTGAACTGAAACGATTAGTGTTTAATCTGCCTGCCTTCTCAACAGGAGTATTTTGAATCGTGCTTATGGGATGCTGTTCCAACAATCCTGGCTTGTCAGCTGATCTCTGTATCAGCAGTGATGCTGGACAACTGTAACTTCTAAGAGCCAGAATGAAAAAAGTTCAATCTGAAGAAAAAATAAATAAACTAGCAGCACCAAGAAGAATGAGATGGTCCTTTAGCAAATGCCTCATGGAAGTAGTAATGAACTCAGTATCTGTGCCATATAACATGATTTGGTCCTCATTCCCTTTGCATACACAGTCTGCTGCACTATTTGTTGGAATATTCAGTGGTTTTTGCTTTCTGCTCTTGTCAGATTGCACTCGGTGGCAGCAAAGGAGACACAAAGTTTAAATGCAAGTAAAAAAAAAAAAAAAAAATGTCTGGACTAAAGTTCAGTTCCATCCACCCTAACTTGTATCATAAGTATTAAATGATCAGGTGGAATAATTTTTAGTCTCGTTTACGTGAAACAAAAATTGAGCACAGCGATAATTTGTTTGGCTAAACGGCAGTTGAGATCACCAGAGTTTACCTGGCGGCTCAGCTGATACCCTTCTACACCTCAAATAGAGTGTTAGGTTCTTTAACCCCATGCAGCCTGCCCACAGTTACAGCTACTGCAAGCCACTTTTGAACCTAACTAAACCAGAGACATCTCTGCTGCAGCATCACTACTGCAGATGGAAATAACAGCCTTCTTTTGACTGAACGGGTCCTGACTAAAACATGAGAGCAAAAGCAGCTGTGCAAATTAGTCTGACTGGAAAAGCTAGCTTCAGTGACTATGCTTATCCTGCTGGTTGTCTTGTTCCAATTAAGTGTGCTCACTGGCCAAGGCCGCGCCATACGATTTATGTCTCCACTGATTACTCAGTAGTTCCTGTAGAGGATCAGGTCACATGTTTCCACCATACTGTGAAGCACTTCAGGTAAAAGCTTAGACAGCTAGTTATAATTCTGCTGAACTTTATATTTGAGCTGCAAAGCAAGTCAAAACTTTAAATTCTTTAAATGTTCTTTTTGTCTTTGTTTATTAAAGTGGTCATGGTATGTCACATACTGTACGCCACATCAAAGAAAAGCGATTTAGAACAATTAGAACAATTATTAAAAATGGTTAAAAGCTTCCACTGTATGACTGCCATGCACATGGTAATATCAGTCATCCCACTCTGAGGGCAGGGCCCATCCACCCACTGAGTGAGTGACGGAGGGCAAACCCCATGTGTCGCAGGGGGCTGTCAGGTCCACGGGTAAATGTGACTGGAATAGGCGCCACTGAGTGCAGCTGTCACGACAGAAATACAGTAGCAAAACAGTGGGGTGAAAGAGGAAACCCTCTGGCTTCTGTACGGAGCTTACTGCACTACGGGGGGGGGGGGGGGGGGCAATGTGAGAAGAATGAGAAAGACAGAGGGAGCAGAGAGGAAATCAGGCGAGGGAAGGAAAATTAAAATGTTAGAGAATAAAGCAAGCAGCAAAGGAAAACGCTGGAGGCTGAAGTCTTTGGCTGTGCCGTTTTCTCATAAGGCTCTTGTGGAGGTAAAAGACACAGCAGAGAAGTCTAGTTAATTTCAGCCATCTTCCTTCACTTAAATGGTCCGGCTAACATTCCAGCTTTGTGATACGATTTAAGGTGATTCAAGTGCATTTAAAACTAATGTGTATACAACCTGACAAGAAAACAAAGATTATATTTTTATAGTCCACAGTTTGGTCTGAGCTTCATTATGTAAATTAGCATGCTTGCACACCCAAATGAAAGCTTTTTGATCCGGTGTAATACAGTATTATAATTTTAATCACAGTTTTTTTTCTAAACTGCATTGAAATAGATTTCTATAAGTTTTAGACATACTACAGCACCATAAGACACTTTGGGGGATCAAAAATTTCAGTATTTGAAGCGAGCAAGAGCAGAAAATTCTAGCAGAAGCCTCTCAATAGTATCACCATTATACACCATCACCAGCTGCTTCTTATACAAACAAATCACAGCAACATTTCTGCACCTCTGTAGTTGTTTCACTCTAAAACTCAAAATGGTAATCTCCAAGATAACTATAGTATATACTCGCCCAGCTGTGTTTGTCTTTAATTTTCTTTCTTGTGATTAATGACTTCTGTCACTCATAGTTTGAATGAGCATTTCTCAAGGAAGCAGCAACCACGCTGAATATACAAAATCACTATATGACTGCAAACTACAGATAAAAAAAAATGGTTAAACTCTCAGAGACACTGCATTAGTACTTTTTTAATGCAACAGTTAATGTAAAATTGAAGAGCTAAAAAAAAAAAAAAAAAAAAAAAAAATTAATTAATTAAAAAAAGCCATCAAGATACATCCACTACTTTATTATCCTAAAACGCTTGGATGCCAGCACCTATTGTAGGAAAAACAAAACATGACCCTCACAGTTCTACACAACTGTCCACAGTGTTACATTTAGCCTTCCTCTGGTCGTATTTGGGATGACAAAATCCTGGCAATTCCCTTCAGCTCTGTTAAAATGTGTCCTCATGTCACTCTACTCTCACTATAAAGTCTGTTCTGTCTCTCTCACGCAAACACACCACACGTCTTAGCCCCATTAGCTTGATGAAGCGCATCTCTATCAGGTTAATTAGTGGATGGGATTAGAGTGTGATGAGAGGCATGGCTTAGGGAGAGGGGAGGGAGCATGGAGTAGCATCTGGATGCTGGGATTGCAAAAATACAAACAAGCTGCAATTAAAACCATCTTTTTTGTATTAAAATGAGGTGTTTTAATACAACGGATGTTTTTAAAGTAGGGAAACATCCATCCCTTCCTACATATGGGCGAATGTAGACACGCAGGAAGTCAGTGGAGCGAGTGTGTGTTTAGAAAGCCAAGGTCATGGAAGTTTGAGCCTGCAACTATTTGCTGGAAATTGGATTCAGCGTGAATGTGCGTGCTGTGAATATGGGGCGTTTCTTGAAGTGAACGAGGCCGTCTGTGTTTTGATCAGATCTGGGGTCGATATTAAATGTTCGATAAATGAATTTCTTGCGAGAAGTAACTGCTAACCAAGCTCAGCAACGCTAAAAAATAAATAAATAAACCACCTCATTAGCATTACCTCCTGGCTGTGCTTTCAACTCGAAATGAAAATCACGTTTCAAATGGGTTTGTTTTTTTCATGTTTCAAATGTTGACTTCCCGCAACAAATTAAGATGTTTTACTCTAATTGTTGCTTCTGGAAAAAAATGTTTTGTTCACTCAAAAAACATTTTTATTGTTGACACATGTTTTTTAATCTTTTTTTTTTTTTTTTTTACCCCTAGAAGCATTAATCCCATGTGCTACACCTTCGTGCCTCTTAGCATTTCATATCCAAAAATTGCTCTCGCCTGCAGAGTTGAGCAGAAGCACAAGTTAGTGGTTCTACTTCCAGTAAACACAGGTCCAAAAATGCAGCAGGAGCTGGAGTTTAATGCTACATTATTAGATATGTGGAAATCTCTCAGTGCTCTGTACAGGTACAAGCTCTGAACTAGTGTTCTTCTTTTCAAACATCTGTGTTAACATCCCTCCTTTGGAATGCTCAAAAGAAATAAAATTCATCAGCGGCCTCGGTTTTAGTGGAGGCTCAACATGTTATGAATACAATCAGAGGATGAAACCTCTGAAACTGAATTAATATGAACAGAAACTACTGGCAGTGTAAATGAGTGGGCTCTTGACATGTTATATTTGTTATGTTACAAAAATATTGAACCCCAGTGTGGGGAGTTGAAAGCTGCTTGCTCAAGTTGGCTGACACAGACATGCACAGGCTGTATAATATATGGGTATAGTTTCCCGGTCTAAAAGGTGAAGTCAAGTTAATGTGCCTTAAATCTGCATTGTTTTTAATGGCCACCAAGACGCAAAATCTGTGGTTTCAGTCCAATAGCAGTCTGTGAGTCCTCTACTGGGCCATGAGCTCAGTCAAAATTTTAATGGGTTTATGGGCCTGTGGGTAATAATTATTAACTGAAAGTCAGTAGAATGTGCAGTTCGATCATCATTCCTTCTTTACACATGGATTCAAAACAATAAGATGAAATAAAAAGTCATCTGAGGCTTCAAAACAGTAATTCAAAAACAAGTGTCAGCCTATATCCTCTAAGGACGACAGTCAAAATGCTAAATTGGAAATGTCCATCTTTTATATACTGTATAGAGACAGGCCAGTTATTGGTCAGCTTGATTAGAGGGGCTGATATTCAGAACATTTCAAATCACTGGTGTTATTTTGAAATCATCAAAAAAAGGATCATGGTGGCTAAACCTATGCAGCCTGCAAAAGAGAAAAGGTATGCTAGCAGCTAATTTAGCAGGCTGCTAATGACCATGTGACGCTCTCATGCAATTACATCTGTTACTATTCTTTGTTTTGATTTCTTTAAGAAAGGGAAATCCACTGTGAAAGGCAATGTGAAAACAAATCTGCAGAAGCGTAGCTCTCAGTACAGAGAGAACATGACAAGAAATATGACTTAGCCATTTCTCCAAATCACGACAGCATGCAGACGCCAATATATCTTCATGATTGCCCATCTTCAGGAATAACAGCACCAAGTGTAAATGCAGATCTGATCTAAATAAAAGCTATAGGTGAATCCTGTATCAGGATAAACTATATAGTTTGTGCATGCAGAATTTAGATATTCATTTATCATGTGGTGGAGCTAGAAAGCATGCATGCTCAGGAGGTCTCACCTGTGTCCTGCGAATTAAGCACCTCCAGTGCGTGCATCATGGCACTGGCAAATACGTTTGCATCCTCCTTGCTACCAAAGTTGAGGCCGTAGACTTGTCGGGCATCACGCCACTGGTGGAAGGTCTGTGTGGCCTGGTTGTACTTCAGCCCCTTGGGAATGGCACAGTTTATCACCACCTGCAGACATCCGTGAATCAGAAGAGAGAGGAAACAGAGACAAGACAGGAGACGTTTATGACTTCAAGTCTGAAGGATCATAATAATAAAATAAAATATCTCCAATTAAAACACAATATGTCAAACTTGTAACACTGTCGCCTGTTATGTTGTTTAAGGTCACTTTTACTTCCTCGCAAGTAGACTTTATGATCCCCTAACTCTGTGTCTATTTTAAGGCACTTTAAGTGTTCACATCTGAGGTTTTTACTGTTCGGGGCACACAGCCAAACAGTAATGCCTCAAGGTATTCCCAGTTAAATAAGACCAATAGGGAGGGGTCCCAAACCATTTTCCCTAGAACCTAAAGGTTTATTATACAAAGGAGCAACTTAAAAAGGAATTCAAGGTAGATCAGGGTATAACAATGGTTCACTTTAATAGTCGAAGCTTATATGCAAACTTTCAATCCATCAACGACTACATAACACAGTTTGAACAGCCATTCAATGTGATAGCCATATCGGAGACCTGGATAACTCCTGGAAAAGAAGAAGACTTTAAAATAAATGGATATGAATTTCTTCATGTAGACAGGATCAACAAGAAAGGAGGTGGGGTGGCACTTTACATTGATAAAAACCTAAAGTACGAAAGAATGGGAAGAATGACAACTGTTATTGATGGAGTGATGGAATGTTTATCAGTGGAAATAAGTATGGAAAAAAGGAAAAACCTAATTGTCAGTTGTATATATAGAACACCAGGATCTAAGATTGAGATATTTAAAGATAAAATGGAGGACTTATTTACAAATATAAATCAGAAAATAATGTTTATTTGTGGGGACTTTAATATTGACTTATTGAATCCAAATCATAATAAGAGTACAGAAGAATTTATTGATTCCATGTACAGCATGGGTTTATTTCCACTGATAACAAGACCGACCAGAATAACATCTCATTGTGCAACTCTATTAGATAATATATTTACAAATATAATAGAAGGAAATATAAAAAGTGGGCTGTTAATCAATGATATAAGTGACCATTTACCAGTCTTTGCATCTTATAATTGCCATTATAAAGTGAACAATGATGGACATAAGATTATTTACAAAAGAATAAGAACAGAGAAGACATTAAATTGTCTTAGAAATGAACTTTTAAAGCAAGATTGGAATATTGTATATGAACAAACAGAAGTTAATAAAGCTTACGAAGGATTTTTAAGAACATTTAACACATTACTTGATAAAAACTGCCCAGTAATTGAAATCAATAGGAAACACAACTATGCAGGAAGACCATGGATGACTAAAGGACTACAAAATGCCAGCAAAAAAAAAAAATACCCTATATCGAGAATTCATAAAAAAGAGAACAATAGAAACTGAAAGGAAGTATAAAACTTACAAAAATAAATTAACTAATATAATGAGATCCTGTAAAAGAGAGTATTACATTAAAAGGTTAGAACACAATAAAGATAACACAAGAGATATATGGAATGTATTAAACAGTATAATCAAAAATGAATCAAGGAATAATGATTACCCTGGGTACTTTATAGAAGGGACAAGAAGTATTAATAACATGGAAGAGATAGTAAATGGCTTTAATGAATTCTTTGTAAACATAGGGCCAAAACTGGCAGAAGAAATTAAGGTTGATGGAATAGAAAGGGACACTGGTGAAAATATTGAAAGGAA